>NC_080378.1:83471375-83834240 GCF_014773155.1 Arachis stenosperma | reverse complement strand
GATTGAAAAAAAATAAAAGAGAAACAACAGCGTTACTTGTTGTGCAGTAATGAGAAATATGTTGGAGTTTTGGAGATGCTTTGTCCTTCGAACATCAACTCTTCCTTAAAATCCTTCAACACACGAAAAGTCCCTTCCATGGCAAGCTCTATGTAGGGTGTCACCGTTGTCAATGGCTACCTCCCATCCTCTCAGTGAAAACGTTCCTATGCTCTGTCACAGCACAGGCTAATCATCTGTCGGTTCTCAATCAGGTTGGAATAGAATCCATTGATTCTTTGCGTCTGTCACTAACACCAGACTTCAGGAGTTTGAAGCTCGTCACAGTCATTCAATCCCAGAATCCTACTCGGAATACCACAGACAAGGTTAGACTTTCCGGATTCTCATGAATGCTGCCATCAATCGGCTTATACCACGAAGATTCTGTGTAAGAATCTAAGAGATACTCATTCAGTCTGATGTAGACGGAGGTGGTTGTCAGGCACACGTTCATGGTTTGGGGAAGGTGATGAGTGTCACGGATCATCACCTTCTCCATAATTAAGCGCGAATGAACATCTTAGATAAGAACAAGCGTGTATGAATGGAAAATAAAGGAATTGTATTAATTCATCGAGACGCTGCAGAGCTCCTCACCCCCAACAATGGAGTTTAGAGACTCATGCCGTCAAAGAGTATGTAATTCAGATCTGAAAATGTCATGAGGTACAGAATAATTCTCCAAAAGTTGTTTAAATAGTAAACTAGTAACCTAGGTTTACAGAATATGAGTAAACTAAGATAATTGGTGCAGAAATCCACTTCTGGGGCCCACTTGGTGTGTGCTGGGGCTGAGACTAAAGCTATCCACGAGTAGAGGCTTTTCTTGGAGTTGAACTCCAAGTTATGACGTGTTTTGGGCGTTCAACTCTGGATCATGACGTCTTTCTGGCGTTTAACTCCAGACAGCAGCATGTACTTGGCGTTCAACGCCAAGTTACGTCGTCTATCTTCGCGCAAAATATAAACTATTATATATTGCTGGAAAGCCCTGGATGTCTACTTTCCAACGCCGTTGAGAGCGCGCCAATTGGACTCTTGTAGCTCCAGAAAATCCATTTCGAGTGCAGGGAGGTCAGGATCCAACAACATCAGCAGTCCTTTTTCAGCCTAAGTCAGATTTCTGCTCAGCTCCCTCAATTTCAGCCAGAAAATACCTGAAATCACAGAAAAATACACACACTCATAGTAAAGTCCAGAAATATGATTTTTGCTTAAAAACTAATAAAATTCTATTAAAAACTAATTAAAACATACTAAAATCTACATGAAATTACCCCCAAAAAGCGTATAAAATATCCGCTCATCACAACACCAAACTTAAATTGTTGCTTGTCCTCAAGCAACTAGATGAATAAAATAGGTTTTAACAGAAATTAAGAAGTAATAATATTTTAGAGTTTTAGATGAAGCTCAGATTCTTATTAGATGAGCGGGGCTTGTAGCTTTTTGTTTCTGAACAGTTTTGGCATCTCCCTTTATCCTTTGAAATTCAGAATGATTAGCATCCATAGGAACTCAGAATTCAGATAGTATTATTGATTCTCCTAGTGTAGTATGTTGATTCTTGAACCCAGTTATTTTATGAGTCTTGGCCGTGGCCCTAAGCACTTTGTTTTCCAGTATTACCACCAGATACATAAATGCCACAGACACATGACTAGGTGAACCTTGTTCAGATTGTGACTTAGCTTTGCTAAAGTCCCCAGTCAGAGGTGTCCAGAGCTCTTAAGCACACTCTGTTTGCCTTGGATCACGACTTTAACCACTCAGTCTCAAGTTTGTAACTTGGACCTGCATGCCACAAGCACATGGTTAGGGACAGCTTGGTTTAGCCGCTTAGGCCTGGATTTTATTTCCTTGGGCCCTCCTATCCATTGATGCTCAAAGCCTTGGATCCTTTTTACCCTTGCCTTTTGGTTTTAAGGGCTCGTGGCTTTTTCTATTGCTCCTTCTTTTTTTTTTGAATGCTTTTTCTTGCTTCAAGAATCAATTTCATGATTTTTCAGATCATCAATAATATTTTTCGTGTTCCTCATTCTTTCAGGAGCCAATATTCATCAAATTCAAAGTACAAGTTATGCACTGTTCAAGCATTCATTCAGAGAACAAAAAATATTGCCACCACACATAATTAATTATAATTTTTATTATTAAGAACTCAAAAATATAGATTACTTCTTTATTCTAAAAAAAATCTACTACTTTATTCATGCCTGATGATAATGAGAAAAATAAATTATAGCTTAATTGGAAATAAAATCAAAATAGACATACTAATTACTACTACTAAATATCTCCTAAGGTAAATTTCTATAATACTACTATCACTAAGTTAAAGCAGAAAAATTGGAACTCAGCAACTTGTTGTTTTGAGGAGTAGATGTTCCTCTAATCTGTGGGGTGCTTTTCAAGGATTAATTTTTGGCGCTTTAGCTCCCTTAGATCACGCCCTTACTCTTCCTGTTCCTTAAGCAGTTTGCAAAGCATGCTACTTTGATTGTTCTGTTCTTCCTTTATTTGGTCCATAGTTTCTTGCAATCTGGAAATAGAAGCCTCAAGATGTTCCCAATATTCGAATTGAGGCAGTTCTGGGAGGGCTTCCTGTGCTCTCCTCTTGGCTGAATCATCTTGTTGCTGTTGTCTGACCATTGATATTCCAGTGATTGGCCTCTCAACTGGAATATACTCTGTTATTCCCATCTTCACTCCGGCATCTTTGCAGAGCATAGAAATTAAGCTTGGATAGGCCAATTTGGCGTCCTTGGAATTCCTGTTTGCTATTTTGTATAGCTCACATGAGATCAGTTGATGGACTTCTACCTCTTTTCCCAACATGATGCAGTGAATCATGACAGCTCTTTTGATGGTAACTTCAGAACGGTTGCTGGTGGGCAATATGGAACGCCCAATGAAATCCAGCCAGCCTCTGGCTACTGGTTTTAGATCTTCTCTTTTGAGTTGAATTGGGGTGCCAGTGGTGCTGGTAGTCCACCTGGCTTCAGGGATGCATATCCTCTAGAATCTTGTCTAGACCTTTGTTTACCCTCATCATTCTCCTGTTAAAGGAGTCTGGGTCATCTTTCAGTTGAGGAATCTTGAATATCTCCCTGATCTTGTCTGGATGAGTATGAACAATCTTTCCTCTGACTAAGGTCGATGGTCATAGAGAGCAGCTCCAATTATTCTCTGCCTGTCTGTCTGCCATAAATTAGCATAGAACTCCTGAACCATGTTTCTTCCCACTTTCGTTTCAGGATTGGTCAGAATTTCCCAATTTCTGATTCGAATTTGCTCTTGAATCTCTTGATATTCATCTTCTTTCAGATCAAATTTGACTTCCGGGATCACTGATCTGTGACTCATTATTTTGTAGTAATGATCTGAATGTTCTTTAGTTAAGAACTTCCCTTGATTCCAAAGTGGCTTTGGAGCACTCTCCTTCTTGCCCCTTGGGGTGGGTTGTTTTCCTTTAGGGGCCATGATCTTAATGAGTATGTTTTTGTGATCACGGATAACCACACCAAACTTAGAGCTTTGCTTGTCCTCAAGCAAAAGAGAAGAAAGAAGAGGGATAGGAAGAGAGCAAGTGTGGCAAGGTGATGATGAGTGGGGCGCCGAACTCAATATATGGGGGAGGGGGTGGGAAATTTCGAAAATAAGAAAAGAATAAGATAGAAGATATGATTTATAAAAGATAGATATGATAAGAAAAAGATATAGTTTAAAAAAGAGAAAGATATGAATAATAATAATTAAAAAGATAGATTTGAATTTTAAATTTTGAAAAAGATTTTTAAAGAGGTAATTGAGTTTTGAAAACAAACTTTAAAAGAGTTGGATTGGATTGAAAAATAATTTGTCTTTATGGATTAAGATACATTTGATATTTTTGAAAAAGGGATTTTAGAAATTAGGATTTTTAGAACGCTAATTTGAATTGAGGGATGATAATTTAAAATATGTTTATGCAAGAAATCATGAATTGAAACATAAAAAATTAGAAAATTTGTAAAGAGAAACGAATTTTACCTCCTCCCCACCATCCTGGCGTTAAACGCCCAACTGCTGCATGGTTTGGGCGTTTAACGCCCAAATGTTGCTTCTCCTGGGCGTTCAACGCCCAGCTGATGCATCTTTCTGGCGTTGAACGCCAGGAAGTCCTTTGTCACTGGGCGTTTTTCTGAACGCCCAGGATGCTGTCAATCTGGCGTTAAACGCCCAGAAGGTGCTTCTTTCTGGCGTTTAACGCCCAGAAGATGCTCCTTTCTGGCGTTTAACGCCCAGATGGCTACCTTTACTGGCGTTGAACGCCCAGTGGGTGCTTCTTTTGGGCGTTCAACGCCCAAAATGTTTCTTACTGGCTTTTTCACGCCAGTGAGCTTCCAATTTCCCTTATAACTCTGTGAATCCAATCAATTGCTATTTTACCTTAAAGATACTTTGACATATACCTGTAAAAATCAATTAATTAATCAAAACGAATAAAATTAAATTTTGTGATTGGCTGGGTTGCCTCCCATCAAGCGCTTCTTTATTGTCTTTAGCTGGACTACCACTGAGCTCTAATCAAGTCTCATTTTTGAGCATTCTTGCTCGAAGTTACTTTCAAGATAATGTTTAATTCTTTGTCCATTAACAATGAACTTTTTGTTGGATTCATTATCCTGAAGCTCTACGTATCCATATGGTGATACACTTGTAATGACATATGGGCCTCTCCACCGGGATTTTAATTTCCCGGGGAATAATTTGAGCCTAGAATTAAATAGCAGAACCTTCTGCCCCGGCTCAAAGACTCTGGATGACAATTTCTTATCATGCCATCTTTTCGCTTTCTCTTTGTAAATCTTTGCATTCTCGAAAGCATTGAGTCTAAATTCCTCTAGCTCATTTAACTGGAGCAATCGTTTTTCTCCAGCTAACTTGGCATCAAGGTTTAGGAATCTGGTTGCCCAATAGGCCTTGTGTTCCAGTTCCACTGGCAAGTGACATGCCTTTCCATACACAAGCTGGTATGGAGATGTCCCTATAGGGGGTCTTGAATGCTGTTCTGTATGCCCACAGGGCATCATCCAAGCTTCTTGCCCAATCCCTTCTACGGTTAATTACAGTCCGTTCCAGGATTCTTTTGAGTTCTCTATTTGAGACTTCAGCTTGCCCATTAGTTTGTGGGTGATATGGAGTAGCTACCCTGTGGCTAACTCCATAACGCACCAGAGCAGAATAAAGCTGTTTATTGCAGAAATGAGTACCCCCATCACTGATTAACACTCTAGGGATACCAAATCTGCTGAAAATGTGTTTCTGGAGGAATTTTAACACTGTTTTAGAGTCATTGGTGGGTGTTGCAATAGCCTCCACCCATTTGGATACATAATCCACTGCCACCAGAATATAAGTGTTTGAGTATGATGGTGGGAAGGGTCCCATGAAGTCAATGCCCCATACATCAAACAACTCAATCTCCAAGATCCCTTGCTGAGGCATGGCGTAACTGTGAGGTAGATTGCCAGATCTTTGGCAACTGTCACAATTAAGTACATACACTCGGGAGTCTTTATAGAGAGTAGGCCAGTAGAAGCCACTTTGGAGGACTCTTGTGGCTGTTCGCTCACTTCCAAAATGTCCTCCATACTGTGATCCATGGCAGTGCCATAGGATCTTTTGTGCTTCTTCCTTAGGCACACATCTACGGATTACTCCATCTGCACATCTCTTAAAGAGATATGGCTCATCCCAAAGATAATACTTTGCATCCGTGATCAGTTTCTTTATTTGCTGTCTACTGTACTCTTTGGGTATAAATCTCACTGCCTTGTAGTTTGCAATGTCTGCAAACCATGGCACTTCCTGGATGGCAAAGAGTTGCTCATCCGGAAAGGTTTCAGAGATCTCAGTGAGAGGGAGGGACGCCCCTTCTACTGGTTCTATTCGGGATAGGTAGTCTGCTACCTGATTCTCTGTCCCTTTTCTGTCTCTTATTTCTATATCAAACTCTTGCAGAAGTAACACCCATCTTATAAGTCTGGGTTTTGAATCCTGCTTTGTGAGTAGATATTTAAGAGCAGCATGATCAGTGTACACAATCACCTTCGATCCTACTAAATAGGATCTGAATTTGTCAATGGCGTAAACCACTGCAAGTAGCTCCTTTTCTGTGGTTGTGTAATTCTTCTGAGCGTCATTCAGAACACGACTGGCATAGTAAATGACGTGCAGAAGCTTGTCATGCCTTTGTCCCAACACTGCACCAATGGCATGGTCACTGGCATCACACATTAGTTCAAATGGCAATGCCCAGTTTGGTGCAGAGATGATTGGTGCTGAGACCAATTTAGCTTTCAGGGTCTCAAATGCCTGCAGACACTCTTTATCAAAGATAAATGGCGTGTCAGCAGCTAGCAGGTTGCTTAGAGGTTTGGCAATTTTTTGAAAAATCCTTTATAAACCTCCTATAGAATCATGCATGCCCCAGAAAGCTTCTGATTGCCTTAACATTGGCAGGTGGTGGTAATTTTTCAATTACTTCAACTTTAGCTTGATCCACCTCTATTCCCTTGTTCGAGATTTTGTGCCCAAGGACAATTCCTTCAGTCACCATAAAGTGACATTTCTCCTAGTTTAAAACCAGGTTAGTCTCTTGGCATCTCTTTAGAACAAGTGCTAAATGGTTAAGGCAGGAGCTGAATGAGTCTCCAAACACTGAAAAGTCATCCATGAAGACTTCCAGGAATTTTTCCACCATATCAGAGAAGATTGAGAGCATGCACCTATGAAAGGTTGCAGGTGCATTGCACAGGCCAAATGGCATCCTTCTGTATGCAAATACTCCAGATGGGCATGTGAATGCCGTTTTCTCCTGATCTTGGGGATCTACTGCAATTTGATTATAACCTGAATATCCATCCAGGAAGCAGTAGTATTCATGACCTGCTAGTCTTTCTAGCATCTGGTCTATGAATGGTAAAGGAAAATGATCCTTTTTGGTAGCTGTATTGAGCCTTCTGTAATCAATACACATACGCCACCCAGTAACTGTTCTTGTAGGAACCAGTTCATTTTTTTCATTATGAACCACTGTCATGCCACCTTTCTTAGGGACGACTTGGACAGGGCTCACCCAGGGGCTGTCAGAAATAGGATAAATAATCCCAGCCTCTAGTAATTTAGTGACCTCTTTCTGCACCACTTCCTTCATGGCTGGGTTCAGCCGCCTTTGTGGTTGAACCACTGGCTTGGCGTCACCTTCCAGTAAGATCTTGTGCATGCATCTAGCTGGGCTAATGCCCTTAAGATCACTGATGGACCACCCAAGAGCTGTCTTGTGTGTCCTTAGCACTTGAATTAGTGCTTCCTCTTCCTGTGGCTCTAAGGTAGAGCTTATGATTACAGGAAAGGTATCACCTTCTCCCAAGAATGCATATTTTAGGGAAGGTGGTAATGGTTTGAGCTCGGATTTAAGAGGTTTCTCCTCTTCCTGAGGGATTTTCAGAGGTTCTACTATTTTCTCTGACTCCTCCAGATCAGGCTGAACGTCTTTAAAGATGTCCTCTAGCTCTGATTCGAGACTCTCAGCCATATTGACCTCTCTTACCAGAGAGTCAATAATATCAACACTCATGCAGTCATTTGGGGTGTCTGGATGTTGCATGGCTTTGACAACATTCAACTTGAACTCCTCCTCATTGACTCTCAAGGTTACTTCCCCTTTTTGGACGTCAATGAGGGTTCGGCCAGTTGCTAGGAAAGGTCTTCCTAGAATGAGAGTTGCACTCTTGTGCTCCTCCATTTCCAGCACCACAAAGTCAGTAGGAAAGGCAAATGGCCCAACCTTGACAATCATGTCCTCAATCACGCCTGATGGGTATTTAATGGAGCCATCAGCAAGTTGAAGACATATCCTGGTTGGTTTGATTTCTTCAATTAAACCAAGCTTTCTGATAGTAGATGCAGGTATTAGATTGATACTTGCCCCAAGATCACATAAAGCTTGCTTGGTGCAAGTGCCCTCTAATGTGCATGGTATCATAAAGCTCCCAGGATCTTTAAGCTTCTCAGGTAAGCTTTTCAGAATGACTGCACTGCATTCTTCAGTGAGGTAAACTTTTTCAGTTTCCCTCCAATCCTTCTTATGACTTAAGATCTCTTTCATGAACTTAGCATAAGAGGGTATTTGCTCAAGTGCTTCTGCAAACGGAATCTTTATTTCAAGAGTCCTGAGATAGTCTGCAAAGCGGGCAAATTGCTTATCCTGTTCCGCTTGGCGGAGTTTTTGAGGATAAGGCATTTTGGCTTTGTATTCCTCAACCTTAGTTGCTGCAGGTTTATTACCTACAGAAGTGGGTTGGGAAGCCTTTTTAGAAGGGTTGTTATCAGCATTCATATGTGACTGATTTTCCACTGGCATTTGAATGCCAGTGGTGGGAGCTGGAGTGGTGTTAGACGCCACTTCCTTGTTTGTTATTGGCGTTTGAACGCCAGAACCATGCTCCCTTTGGGCGTTCAACGCCGGATTCATGCTTGTTTCTGGCGTTGAACGCCAGGAATGAGCATGGTCTGGGCGTTCAGCGCCAGCTTTATTCCTCTCTGGGCTCTGACTGTCCTCAGAGGGATTTTGAGTATCCACTTGTTCATTTCTTGGTTTCCTGCTGCTTTGAAGTGAGGTATTTAATGTTTTCCCACTCCTTAATTGAACTGCTTGGCATTCTTCTGCTATTTGTTTTGACAATTGCTTTTCTGTCTGCTTTAATTGTACTTCCATATTCCTGTTAGCCATTCTTGTTTCCTGTAATATTTCCTTGAATTCGGCTAGCTGTTGAGTTAGAAAGTCTAATTGCTGATTGAATTCATTAGCCTGGTCCACCGGACTGAGTTCAGCAGTTACTGTTTTAGCTTCTTCCTTCATGGAAGATTCACTGCTTAGGTACAGATGTTGATTTCTGGCAACTGTATCAATAAGCTCTTGAGCCTCTTCAATTGTTTTTTTCATATGTATAGATCCACCAGCTGAGTGGTCTAGAGAAATCTGAGCTTTTTCTGTAAGCCCATAGTAGAAGATGTCTAATTGCACCCATTCTGAAAACATTTCAAAGGGGCATTTTCTTAGCATCTCTCTGTATCTTTCCCAGGCATCATAAAGAGATTCATTATCTCCTTGTTTGAAGCCTTGGATGCTTAGCCTTAGCTGTGTCATCCGTTTTGGAGGGAAATAGTGATTCAGGAATTTTTCTGACAGCTGCTTCCATGTTTTTATGCTGTTCATAGGCTGGTTATTTAACCACCTCTTAGCTTGATCTTTTACAGCAAATGGAAACAGTAATAATCTGTAGACATCCTGATCCACTTCCTTATCATGTACTGTGTCAGCAATTTGCAAAAATTGTGCCAGAAACTCTGTAGGTTCTTCATGTGGAAGACCAGAATACTGACAGTTTTGCTGCACCATGATAATGAGCTGAGGATTCAACTCAAAGCTACTAACTCCAATGGAGGGTATACAGATACTACTCCCATATGAAGCAGTAGTGGGGTTAGCATATGACCCCAGAGTCCTCTTGGACTGTTCATTCCTACTTGCTTCCATGATGGAATACAAGAGATAATTTATATGTTGATTTTATTATTATTATTTTTTTTTGAATTAATTTTTTATAAAATAAAATAAAAAACGAAATAAATAAAAGAAATTAGAAATATTTTGAAATTGAAATTTAAATTTTTATATAAAATTTTCGAAAAAAAATAGTTCAAAATTAGTTAGAAAATATAATTTTTTTGAATTTTGAATTTTATGATGAAAGAGAAAAACACACAAAAGACACAAGACTTAAAATTTTTAGATCTAATGCTCCTTATTTTCGAAAATTTTTGGAGGGAAAACACCAAGGAACACCAAACTTAAAAATTTTAAGATCAAGACACAAGAAGAACTCAAGAACACTTTGAAGACTCACAAGAACACCAAGAACAAAAGCAAGAACACCAAACTTAAAATTTTTAGAAAACTTTAATAAAATTTTCGAAAATTATAAAAAAGATTAACAAGAAAATACCAAACTTAAAGTTTGGCACAAGATTCAATCAAAGAAAATTTATTTTTGCAAAAGGTTCCAAAGCGTATACCCAATTATCAAGAATATAAACCAATACTCTAGCCAATTGGGAGTAAATGTAACACTTGTTCTGAATATTCCAATTAATGCTTTAAAAAGAACACAAGTGAAATAAGAAAAGACACAAAGCAAGAAAAACTCAAGATCAACAAGAAAGATAAACAAGAACAACTTGAAGATCAATGAAGAACAAAGAACACAAGTCGAAAATTTTTAAAGAAAAATATAAGACATGTAATTGACACCAAACTTAGAACAAAACACTAGACTCACGAAAATTAGCAATTAATTACGAAAAATAATAAATTTTGAAAAGAAATTTTTGAAAAGAAACTATCCTATCAAGATTTAATGACTCTATAACAATAAAAATAAAAATAAATTATTCCTAATCTAAGAAATAAAATAAACCTTTAGTTGTTCAAACTCGAATAATCCCCGGCAACGGCGCCAAAAACTTGGTGCACGAATTTATAATCCGCACAACTAACCAGCAAGTGCACTGGGTCGTCCAAGTAATACCTTACGTGAGTAAGGGTCGATCCCACGGAGACTATTGGTTTGAAGCAAGCTATGTTTATTTTATTATTCTTAGTCAGGATATTAATTTAAAATTATAAGTTGGAATTATTATATTTGATTGAAAAAAAAATAAAAGAGAATAACAGCGTTACTTGTTGTGCAGTAATGAGAAATATGTTGGAGTTTTGGAGATGCTTTGTCCTTCGAACATCAACTCTTCCTTAAAATCCTTCAACACACGAAAAGTCCCTTCCATGGCAAGCTCTATGTAGGGTGTCACCGTTGTCAATGGCTACCTCCCATCCTCTCAGTGAAAACGTTCCTATGCTCTGTCACAGCACGGCTAATCATCTGTCGGTTCTCAATCAGGTTGGAATAGAATCCATTGATTCTTTTGCGTCTGTCACTAACGCCCAGCCTTCAGGAGTTTGAAGCTCGTTACAGTCATTCAATCTCAGAATCCTACTCAGAATACCACAGACAAGGTTTAGACTTTCCGGATTCTCATGAATGCCGCCATCAATCCGGCTTATACCACGAAGATTCTGTGTAATGAATCTAAGAGATACTCATTCAGTCTGATGTAGAACGGAGGTGGTTGTCAGGCACACGTTCATGGTTTGGGGAAGGTGATGAGTGTCACGGATCATCACCTTCTCCATAATTAAGCGCGAATGAACATCTTAGATAAGAACAAGCGTGTATGAATGGAAAATAAAGGAATTGTATTAATTCATCGAGACACTGCAGAGCTCCTCACCCCCAACAATGGAGTTTAGAGACTCATGCCGTCAAAGAGTATGTAATTCAGATCTGAAAATGTCATGAGGTACAGAATAATTCTCTAAAAGTTGTTTAAATAGTAAACTAGTAACCTAGGTTTACAGAATATGAGTAAAGTAAGATAATTGGTGCAGAAATCCACTTCTGGGGCCCACTTGGTGTGTGCTGGGGCTGAGACTAAAGCTATCCACGAGTAGAGGCTTTTCTTGGAGTTGAACTCCTAGTTATTACGTGTTTTGGGCGTTCAACTCCGGATCATGACGTCTTTCTGGCGTTTAACTCCAGACAGCAGCATGTACTTGGCGTTCAACGCCAAGTTACGTCGTTTATCTTCGCGAAAAATATGGACTATTATATATTGCTGGAAAGCCCTGGATGTCTACTTTCCAACGCCGTTGAGAGCGCGCCAATTGGACTCCTGTAGCTCTAGAAAATCCATTTCGAGTGCAGGGAGGTCAGGATCCAACAGCATCAGCAGTCCTTTTTCAGCCTAAGTCAGATTTCTGCTCAGCTCCCTCAATTTCAGCCAGAAAATACTTGAAATCACAGAAAAATACACACACTCATAGTAAAGTCCAGAAATATGATTTTTGCTTAAAAACTAATAAAATTCTATTAAAAACTAATTAAAACATACTAAAATCTACATGAAATTACCCCCAAAAAGCGTATAAAATATCCGCTCATCACTAATCATCTGTCGGTTCTCAATCAGGTTGGAATAGAATCCCTTGATTCTTTTGCGTCTGTCACTAACGCCCAACCTTCAGGAGTTTGAAGCTCATCACAGTCATTCAATCCCAGAATCCTACTCGGAATACCACAGACAAGGTTTAGACTTTTCAGATTCTCATGAATGCCACCATCAATTTTAGCTTATACCACGAAGATTCTAATTAAGGAATCTAAGAGATATGCGCCCGGCCTAAGGTAGAACGGAAGTGGTTGTCAATCACGCGCGTTCATAGGTGAGAATGATGATGAGTGTCACGGATCATCACATTCATCAAGTTGAAGTGCAACGAATATCTTAGAATAGGAATAAAAAGAATTGAATAGAAAATAATAGTAATTGCATTGAAACTTGAGGTACAGCAGAGCTCCACACCCTTAATCTATGGTGTGTAGAAACTCCACCGTTAAAAATACATAAGTGAAATATTCAGGCATGGCCGAGTGGCCAGCCCCCATGATCTGAGGGCTAGGCGTCCAGAGATGTCTAATACACTAGTAAAAAGTTCTACTTATAATAAACTAGCTTCTAGGGTTTACAGAAGTAAGTAATTGATGCATAAATCCACTTCCGGGGCCCACTTGGTGTATGTTTGGGCTGAGCTTGGTCTATCCACGAGCTGAGGCTTTTATTGGAGTTGAACGCCAAGCTGTAACGTGTTTTGGGCGTTCAACTCTGGGTTGTGACGTGTTTCTGGCGTTTGACTCTAGACAGCAACATGAAACTGGCGTTGAGCACCAGTTTACGTCGTCAATTCCCGAATAAAGTATGGACTATTATATATTGCTGGAAAGCTCTGGATGTCTACTTTCTAACGCCGTTGAGAGCGCGCCATTTGGAGTTTTGTAGCTCGAGAAAATTCATTTCGAGTGCAGGGAGGTCAGATTCCAACAGCATCAGCAGTCCTTTGTCAGCCTCCTATCAGAGTTTTGCTCAAGTCCCTCAATTTCAGCCAGAAATTACCTGAAATCACAGAAAAACACACAAACACATAGTAAAGTCAAGAAATGTGAATTTAACATAAAAACTAATGAAAACATCCCTAAAAGTAACTTGAACTTACTAAAAACTACCTAAAAACAATGCCAAAAAGCGTATAAATTATCCGCTCATTAGTTATCTTGTAACTCTTAGTCAGGATATCAATAATTCTCAGGTTTAATTGTTAAAAGTAAAAGAACATGAAATAAATACTTGTTTTGCAGTAATGGAGAACAGGTTGAGGTTTTGGAGATGCTCTATCTTCTGAAGCTCTGCTTTCCTACTGTCTTCTTCTTCATGCACGCAAGGCTCCTTCCATGGCAAGCTGTATGTAGGGTTTCACTGTTGTCAATGGCTACTTCCCATCCTCTCAGTCAAAATGTTCAATGCGCTCTGTCACAGCACGGCTAATCATCTGTTGGTTCTCAATCAGGTTGGAATAGAATCCAATGATTCTTTTGCATCTGTCACTAACGCCCAGCCTTCAGGAGTTTGAAGCTCGTCACAGTCATTCAATCCTCAAATCCTACTCAGAATACCACAGACAAGGTTTAGACCTTCAGGATTCTCTTGAATGCCGCCATCAATTCTAGCTTATACTACGAAGATTCTGATTAAGGAATCTAAGAGATATCCACTCAGTCTAAGGTAGAACGAAGGTGGTTGTCAGGCACACGTTCATAGGTGAGAATGATGATGAGTGTCACGGATCATCACATTCATCAAGTTGAGGAACAAGTGATATCTTAGAATGGAAGCAAGCGTGATTGAATGAAAAATAGTAGTAATTGCATTAATCCATCAAGACACAGCAGAGCTCCTCACCCCCAACCATGGGATTTAGAGACTCATGCCGTAGAATATGAAACGTGTAAAGTGTCATGTGGTAAAGATACAATGTCAAAAGGTCCTATTAATAGTGAACTAGTAACCTAGGATATACAGAAATGAGTAAATAATGTAAAAATCCACTTCTGGGGTCCCCTTGGTGTGTGCTTGGGCTGAGCATTGAAGCTTTCATGTGTATAGACTTTTCCTGGAGTTAAATGCCAGCTTTTGTGCCAGTTTGGGCATTTAACTCCAATTTTTGTGCCAGTTCCGGTGTTAAATATCGGGCAAAGTATGGACTATTATACATTGCTGGAAAGCCCAGGATGTCTACTTTCCAACGCATTTGAGAGCGTGCCAATTGGGCTTCTGTAGCTTCAGAAAATCCACTTCGAGTGTAGGGAGGTCAGAATCCAACAGCATCTGCAGTCCTTTTCAGCATCTGAATCAGATTTTTGCTCAGGTCCCTCAATTTCAGCCAGAAAATACCCGAAATCACAGAAAAACACACAAACTCATAGTAAATCCCAGAAAAGTCAATTTTAACTAAAAACTAATAAAAATATAATAAAAACTAACTAAAACATACTAAAAACATACTAAAAATAATGCCAAAAAGCGTATAAATTATCCGCTCATCACAACACCAAACTTAAATTGTTGCTTGTCCCCAAGCAACTGAAAATCAAATAGAATAAAAAGAAGAGAACATACTATAGACTCCAAAATATCAATGAAACTTAGGTCCAATTAGATGAGCGGGACTAGTAGCTTTTTGCTTCTGAACAGTTTTGGCATCTCACTTTATCCTTTGAAGTTTAGAATGATTGGCATCTAGAAGAACTCAGAATTCAGATATTGTTATTGATTCTCCTAGTTAAATATGATGATTCTTGAACATAGCTACTTTATGAGTCTTGGCTGTGGCCCAAAGCACTATGTCTTCTAGTATTACCACTGGATACATACATGCCACAGACACATAACTGGGTGAACCTTTTTAGATTGTGACTCAGCTTTGCTAGAGTTCCCAATTAGAGGTGTCCAGGGTTCTTAAGCACACTCTTTTTGCCTTGGATCACTTTTTATTAAATATATATATATATATATATATTCACTACTTTTTCTTGCTTCAAGAATCAATTTGATGATTTTTCAGATCCTCAATAACATTTCTCCTTTTCCATCATTCTTTCAAGAGCCAACAAGTTTATCATTCTTTAATCAACAAATTCAAAAGACATATGCACTGTTCAAGCATTCATTCAGAAAACAAAAAGTATTGTCACCACATCAAACTAATTCAACTAGTTTCAGAGATGAATTCGAAATCTTGTACTTCTTGTTCTTTTTTTGATTAAAGCATTTTTCATTCAAGAGAGGTGATGGATTCATAAGACATTCATAGCTTTAAGACATGAACCTTAAATTTTATTAATTATGAATTAAGAACAAGACTCAAAAATAGATATAAGATAGGACTAATAGTAATAGAAAACAAAATTTAAATTTTAAATGACATCTAAAATAGACTCCTAATAATAGAGGTTATCACAGAGTTAGGACTCAACAACCTTGATCTTGAGAAGTGGATGCTCCCTCAACTTGCGGGGTGTTTGACCCTTCAAGGGAGAGCTTCTGGCACTTCAGCTCCTGTAGCTCACGTCCTTGCTTCTCTTGTTCCTTCAGCAATTTGCAGAGCATGCAGTTTTGATTCTACTGTTCTTCCTTAATTTCTTTCATAGCTTCTTGCAGCTTGGCAACAGATGCTTCTAGGTGGGTCCAGTAATCAATTTCAGGAAGTTTAGGGAGGAACTCCTGCGCCCTCCTTTTGATAGAGTTATCTTGCATTTGTCCTTCCATTAACTTCTTGGTGATTGGGTGTTCAATTGAGATGAATTCATCTACTCCCATCCTCACCCCAGCATCTTTACATAGCAAAGAGATTAAGCTTGGGTAAGCCAGTTTGGCTTCAGTGGAGTTCTTGTTTGCAATTGTGTAAATCTCACAAGCAATCAGATGATGAATCTCCACTTCTTTTCCCAGTATAATGCAATGAATCATCACTGCTCTCTTGATAGTAACCTCAGAACGGTTACTAGTGGGCAAAATAGAACGCCCAATGAAGTCTAACCAACCTCTTGCAACTGGTTTGAGATCTCCCCTCTTGAGTTGGTTTGGGATACCTTTTGAATTGGTCATCCACTTGGTTCCAGGGAGGCATATGTCCTCTAGAACTTGATCCAACCTCTTATCTACTCTCACCATTCTCCTATTAAAGGATTCAGGATCATCTTGTAGTTAAGGCAATTTGAAGACCTCTCTTATTTTGTCCAGATGGAAGTAAATAATTCTCCCTCTGACCATGGTTCTGTAGGTATGGAAAGCAGTTCCAGTCATTCTCTACTTATCTGTCAGCCACAGATTTGAGTAGAATTCCTAAACTATGTTTCTTCCAACCTTTGTCTCAGGGTTGGTTAGAACTTCCCATCCTCTGTTTCGAATTTGCTCTTGGATCTCCGGATATTCATCTTCTTTCAGATCAAATTTAACTTCTGGGATCACTGACCTTAGACCCATTATTTTGTGGTAATGGTCTGCATGTTCTTTGGTTAAGAACCTCTCTTGACTCCAAAGATCCTTTGGAGCATTCTCTTTCTTGCCTCTTGAATTGGTTTGTTTTCGTTTGGTAGCCATGATCTTGATGAGCCTTAGCTTAGTGATCTCGGAAAAACACACCAAACTTAGAGGTTTGCTTGTCCTCAAGCAAAAGAAAGGAAAGAGGAGAGAGAGAGGAGGAGAGCAAATCCGAATGGTGGGGAAAGGGGGATGGCCGAACGTGTATTTATAAGGGAGGGGGAGAGATTTCAAAAATTTTGAAGGAGATTTGAGAAGATATGGAAAGAATTTGAGAAGATATTTGAGTTTTTGAAGAAGATTTGGAAAGGATTTAAAAGAGATTTGAAGAATGATTTTAATTTTTTTGAAATTTGAAGGTGAACGGTGAAAGTTTGTAATGTGTTCATGCAGGAAATTATGGATCAAAACAAGAAAGATTGAAAAAAATTGAAGTGGAAAACAAAATCTCTGTCCCCTACCTTTCTGGCGTTAAACGCCCAGAATGGTATCCATTCTGGCGTTTAACGCCCACTTGATGGCCATTATGGGCGTTTAACGCCCAGCCAGGTACCCTGGCTGGCGTTAAACACCAGAAACCCCTTTATCACTGGGCGTTTTTCTAAACGCCCAGGATGCTGCAATTCTGGCGTTAAACGCCAGAATTGGTAAACGCCCAGAAAGGTACCCATTCTGGCGTTTAATGCCCAAAATGGTACCTTTACTGGCGTTAAACGCCCAGAATGGTATCCCTTCTGGCGTTTAACGCCCAGAGTTCCCTTTACTGGCGTTTTTTTGCCAGTAAGCTCCTTTTCTCTGCTTTTTGCACTGAATCCTTCTGTAACTCTGTGAATTCCTTCAATTTTGATGATCAACCTTGGAGAATATGTATCAAACTTAAACAAAATAGATAACCTGCTAATGACTGGGTTGCCTCCCAGCAAGCACTTCTTTATTGTCTTTAGCTGGACCTTTACTGGGACTCATTCAAGCCTCAGTTTTGAGCATTCCTGCTCAAAATTGCTTTCAAGATAATGTTTGATTCTCTGTCCATTAACAATGAACTTTTTGTCAGAATCAATATCCTGCAGCTCAACATATCCATATGGTGACACTCCTGTAATCACATACGGACCCCTCCACCGGGATTTAAGTTTTCCTGGGAAAAGTCTGAGCCTAGAGTTGAAGAGCAGAACTTTTTGTCCTGGCTCAAAGACTCTGGATGACAACTTCTTGTCATGCCACTTCTTTGCCTTTTCCTTATAAATTTTTTCATTTTCAAAGGCACTAAGTCTAAATTCATCTAGCTCATTTAGCTGGAGTAATCTTTTTTCACCAGCTAACTTAGCATCCATGTTTAGGAATCTGGTTGCCCAGTAGGCTTTATGTTCCAGTTCCACGGGCAGATGACAGGCCTTCCCATACACAAGTTGGTATGGAGAGGTTCCTATAGGAGTCTTGAATGCTGTTCTGTATGCCCACAGAGCATCATCTAAGCTCTTTGCCCAATCCTTTCTACGGGCAATAACAGTCCGTTCCAGGATTATTTTTAGCTCTCTATTAGAGACCTCAGCTTGCCCATTTGTCTGTGGATGGTACGGAGTAGCTACTTTGTGGCTAATTCCATATCGGACCATGGCAGAGTACAGCTGTTTATTGGAGAAATGAGTGCCCCCATCACTGATTAGTACTCTAGGAACACCAAACCTGCTGAAGATGTGTTTCTGGAGGAATTTCAGCACGGTCTTAGTATCATTATTGGATGTGGCAATTGCTTCTACCCATTTAGATACATAGTCCACCGCCACCAAAATGTAAGTGTTTGAGTATGATGGTGGGAACGGACCCATGAAGTCAATACCCCATACATCAAACAATTCAATCTCCAAGATCCCTTGTTGAGGCATGGCGTACCCATGAGGCAAGTTACCAGCTCTTTGGCAACTGTCACAGTTACGCACAAACTCTCGGGCATCTCTATAGAGAGTAGGCCAGTAGAAGCCACATTGTAGGACCTTAGTGGCTGTTCGCTCACTTCCGAAATGTCCCCCATACTGTGATCCATGGCAATGCCATAGGATCTTTTGTGCTTCTTCTCTAGGTACACATCTGCGGATCATTCCGTCTGCACATCTCTTAAAGAGATATGGCTCATCCCATAGGTAGTACTTGGCATTAGAAATTAATTTCTTTCTTTGCACCTTGCTGTACTCCTGGGATATGAACCTCACAACTTTATAATTTGCAATGTCTGCAAACCATGGAGCTTCCTGAATGGCAAAGAGTTGCTCATCTGGGAAGGTCTCAGAGATCTCAGTAGAAGGGAGGGACGCCCCAGCTACTGGTTCTATTCGGGACAGATGATCAGCTACTTGGTTCTCTGTCCCTTTTTTGTCTCTTATTTCTATGTCAAACTCTTGCAGAAGAAACACCCACCTTATGAGCCTGGGTTTTGAATCCTGCTTTGTGAGTAAGTACTTAAGAGCAGCATGGTCAGTGTACACAACCACTTTTAACCCTACTAAATAGGATCTAAACTTGTCAATGGCGTAAACCACTGCAAGTAACTCTTTCTCTGTGGTTGTGTAATTCTTCTGTGCGTCATTTAGAACACGGCTAGCATAATAAATGACGTGCATAAGCTTGTTGTGCCTCTGTCCCAACACTGCACCAATGGCATGGTCACTGACATCACACATTAGTTCAAATGGTAATGTCCAATCTGGTGCAGAGATGACTGGTGCTGTGACCAGCTTGGCTTTCAGGGTCTCAAACGCCTGCAGACACTCTGTGTCAAACACAAATGGCGTGTCAGCAGCTAGCAGGTTTTTTAGAGATTTTGCAATTTTTGAAAAGTCCTTTATGAACCTTCTATAAAATCCTGCATGCCCTAGAAAGCTTTTGATTGCCTTAACATTGGCAGGTGGGGGTAATTTTTCAATTACTTCTATCTTTGCTTGATCCACCTCTATTCTCTTGCCTGAAATTTTGTGCCCAAGGACAATTCCTTCAGTCACCATAAAGTGACATTTCTCCCAGTTTAAGACCAGGTTAGTCTCTTGGCACCTTTACAGGACAAGTGCTAGATGGTTAAGACAGGAGCTGAATGAGTCTCCATATACTGAGAAGTCATCCATGAAGACTTCCAGGAACTTCTCTACCATATCAGAGAAGATGGATAGCATACATCTCTGAAAAATTGCAGGTGCATTACACATACCAAAAGGCATTCTTCTGTAGGCAAACATGCCAGAAGGGCAAGTGAATGCTGTTTTCTCTTGGTTCTGAGGATCTACTGCAATTTGGTTGTAACCTGAATAGCCATCCAAAAAGCAGTAATAATCATGACCAGCTAGTCTTTCTAGCATTTGGTCTATGAATGGTAAAGGAAAATGATCCTTTCTAGTGGCTGTATTGAGCCTTTTGTAATCAATACACATACGCCACCCTGTAACTGTTCTTGTAGGAACCAGTTCATTCTTTTCATTATGAACCACTGTCATGCCTCCCTTCTTGGGGACAACTTGGACAGGACTCACCCAGGGGCTATCAGAAATAAGATAAATAATCCCAGCCTCTAGTAATTTAGTGACCTCTTTCTGCACCACCTCCTTCATGGCTGGATTTAGCCACCTTTGTGATTGAACCACTGGTTTGGCATTATCCTTCAATAGGATCTTGTGCATGCATCTTGCTGGGCTAATACCCTTAAGATCACTTATGGACCATCCAAGAGCTATCTTGTGTGTCCTTAGCACTTGAATTAGTGCTTCCTCTTCTTGTGAATTTAAGGCAGAGCTTATGATCACTGGAAAAGTGTCACCCTCTCCCAGAAATGCATACTTCAGGGATGGTGGTAGTGGTTTGAACTCAGGTTTGGGAGGCTTATCCTCTTCTTGAGGAATTTTCAAAAATTCTTTTATTTCCTCTGGTTCCTCCTGATCAGGCTGAACATCCTTGAAGATATCCTCTAGCTCTGATTCTAGACTTTCAGTCATATTGATTTCTTCTACCAAAGAGTCAATAATATCAGCGCTCATGCAGTCATTTGATGTGTCTGGATGCTGCATAGCTTTGACAGCATTCAACTTGAACTCATCCTCATTGACTCTCAGGGTTACTTCCCCTTTTTGTACATCAATAAGAGTTCGTCCAGTTGCTAGGAAAGGTCTTCCTAGGATGAGAGTTGCACTCTTGTGCTCCTCTATTTCCAGCACTACAAATTCAGTTGGAAAGGCGAATGGCCCAACCTTGACAATCATGTCTTCAATTATGCCTGATGGATATTTAATGGAGCCATTAGCAAGTTGGAGACATATCCGGGTTGGTTTGACTTCTTTAGTCAACCCAAGCTTTCTAATAGTGGATGCAGGTATTAGATTGATACTTGCTCCAAGGTTACATAGGGCTGTCTTGGTGCAAGCACCTTCTAATGTGCATGGTATTATAAAGCTTCCTGGATCTTGAAGCTTTTCTGGTAAGCTTTTCAGAATGACTGCACTGCATTCTTCAGTGAGAAACACTTTTTCAGTTTCTCTCCAATCCTTCTTATGACTTAAGATCTCTTTCATGAACTTAGCATAAGAAGGTATTTGCTCAAGTGCCTCTGCAAACGGAATCTTTATTTCAAGAGTCCTTAGATAGTCTGCAAAGTGGGCAAATTGTTTATCCTGTTCTGCTTGGCGAGTTTCTGAGGATAAGGCATCTTGGCTTTATATTCTTCAACCTTAGTTGCTGCAGGTTTATTCCCTACAGAGGTGGTTGGAGAAGCCTTTTTAGAGGGGTTACTACTAGCACTCTCAGGTGTCTGATTCCCCATTGGCGTTTGAACGCCAGGATTGGGTGAGGAATGGGCGTTTAACGCCAACTTTTCCCCCCTTTCTGGCGTTTGAACGCCGGAACTGGGCAAGGAATGGGCGTTTAACGCCAACTTTTCCCCCTTTTTTGGCGTTTGAACGCCAGGAGTATTCCTCTCTGGGCTCTTACTATCCTCAGAGGGATTTTGGACAGTGGTTTGGTTATCCTCTGTCAGTTGTTCCTTTCTTGGCTTTTTGCCACTTTGAGCAGTGTTATTCAATGTCTTCCCACTCCTCAGTTGAACTGCTTGGCATTCTTCTGTTATCTGTTTAGATAACTGCTATTTTGTCTGATTCAACTGTGATTCTATGTTCTTGTTAGCAATTTTAGTTTTTCGGAGCATCTCTTTAAATTCTGCTAACTGTTTTGTCATCAGGTGTAATTGCTGATTAAGCTCAACAATCTGTTCTTGAGGATTAGGGTCAGTAGCTACTGTCATAGCTTTTTCTTTTGTAGAGGACTCATTGCTAGAGTACAAATGTTGATTTTTAGCAACAGTATCTATGAGTTCTTAAGCCTCTTCAATTGTTTTCCTCATGTGTATAGATCCACCAGCTGAGTGGTCTAAAGACATCTGAGCTTTTTCTATAAGCCCATAGTAGAAGATGTCTAACTGTACCCACTCTGAAAACATTTCAGAGGGGCATTTCCTTAGCATACCTCTATACCTCTCCTAGGCATTATAAAGGGATTCATTATCCTCTTGTTTAAAGCCTTGGATGTCCAGCCTTAGCTATGTCATCCTTTTTGGAGGGTAAAATTGATTCAGGAATTTGTCTGATAACTGTCTCCATGTTTTTATGCTTGCTGTGGGTTGGTTATTCAACCACCTCTTAGCTTGATCTTTTACAGCAAATGGAAACAGTAACAATCTGTAGACATCCTGATCCACCTCTTTATCACGTACTGTGTCAGCAATTTGTAAGAACTGTGCCAGAAACTCAGTAGGTTCTTCCAGTGGAAGACCGGAATACTGGCAGTTTTACTGCACCATGATAATGAGTTGAGGATTTAGCTCAAAGCTGCTTGCTTTAATGGGAGGTATACAGATGCTACTCCCATATGCAGCTGTATTAGGGTTAGCATATGACCCCAGAGTCCTTCTGGACTGCTTAATTCCACTTAGGTCTATGATGGAGAAAGGGAAATGATATGGATTCACAAGTAAAGTATAAAATATTTTTTTTAGGAATGACTGAAAATAATAAAATAAAATAAAAAGAAAATAAAAAGAAATTTCAAAAACTAAAAGAAAATAAAATCAAAGCAAATTGAAAACTAGATTAATAAGATTTTGGAATTAGCAATTAAAAAGATATGGTTGAAAATTGTTTTGAAAAAGATATGATTGAAAAGATATGATTTTGAAAATTAATGCAAAATTTCGAAGATTGAAAGGAAAATACAAAGAAGACACCAAACTTAGAAATTTTTAGAAAAGCACACACAAATTTTCGAAAACCTAAAGGAAAACACAAAGACACCAAACTTAGAATTTTTAAAGATCAAGAAAGGACTAAGAACATGCAAATTCGAAAAATTAAAAGAAAACAAAAGCATGCAATTGACACCAAACTTAAAATATGAAACTAGACTCAAATAAAAGACTCTAAACCAACAAAAATAAAACAGTCATAATCTAAGCAACAAGATAAACCGTCAGTTGTCCAAACTCGAACAATCCCCGGCAACGGTGCCAAAAACTTGGTGCACGAAATTGCAATCACACTTTTGCAATTACGCACAACTAACCAGCAAGTGCACTGGGTCGTCCAAGTAATACCTTACGTGAGTAAGGGTCGATCCCACGGAAATTGTTGGCTTGAAGCAAGCTATGGTTATCTTGTAACTCTTAGTCAGGATATCAATAATTCTCAGGTTTAATTGTGAAAAGTAAAAGAACATGAAATAAATACTTGTTTTGCAGTAATGGAGAACAGGTTGAGGTTTTGGAGATGCTCTATCTTCTGAATCTCTACTTTCCTACTGTCTTCTTCTTCATGCACGCAAGGCTCCTTCCATGGCAAGCTGTATGTAGGGTTTCACCGTTGTCATTGGCTACCTCCCATCCTCTCAGTGAAAATGTTCAACACGCTCTGTCACAGCACGGCTAATCATCTGTCGGTTCTCAATCAGGTTGGAATAGAATCCAGTGATTCTTTTGCATTTGTCACTAACGCGCAGCCTTCAGGAGTTTGAAGCTCGTCACAGTCATTCAATCCTCGAATCCTACTCAAAATACCACAGACAAGGTTTAGACCTTCCGGATTCTCTTGAATGCCGCCATCAATTCTAGCTTATACCACGAAGATTCTGATTAAGGAATCTAAGAGATATCCACTCAGCCTAAGGTAGAACGGAGGTGGTTGTCAGGAACACGTTCATAGGTGAGAATGATGATGAGTGTCACGGATCATCACATTCATTAAGTTGAGGAACAAGTGATATCTTAGAATGGAAGCAAGCGTGATTGAATGAAAAATAGTAGTAATTGCATTAATCCATCAAGACACAGCAAAGCTCCTCACCCCCAACCATGGGGTTTAGAGACTCATGCCGTAGAAGGTACAATATGAAACGTGTAAAGTGTCATGTGGTAAAGATACAATGTCAAAAGGTCCTATTAATAGTGAACTAGTAACCTAGGATATACAGAAATGAGTTAATGACATAAAAATCCACTTCCGGGGTCCCCTTGGTGTGTGCTTGGGCTGAACATTAAAGATTTCATGTGTAGAGACTTTTCTTGGAGTTAAACGCCAGCTTTTGTGCCAGTTTGGGCATTTAACTCCAATTTTTGTGCCAGTTCGGGCGTTAAACGCAGGGAATTCTGAAGCTGATTTGCAACGCCAGTTTGGGCCATCAAATCTCGGGAAAAATATGGACTATTAAACATTGCTGGAAAGCCCAGGATGTCTACTTTCCAACGCAATTGAGAGCACACCTATTGGACTTTTGTCTCTCCAGAAAATTCACTTCGAGTGCAGGGAGGTCAGAATCCAACAGCATCTGCAGTCCTTTTCAGCCTCTGAATCAGATTTTTGCTCATGTCCCTCAATTTTAGCCAGAAAATATCTGAAATCACAAAAAAACACACAAACTCATAGTAAAGCCCAGAAAAGTGAATTTTAACTAAAAACTAATAAAAATATAATAAAAATTAAATAAAACATACTAAAAACATACTAAAAATAATGCCAGAAAGCGTATAAATTATCCGCTCATCAATGCTCAAAGTCTTGGATCCTTTTTACCCTTGCCTTTTGGTTTTAAGGGCTATTGACTTTTTCTGCTTGCTTATTCTTTTTCTTTTGTATATTTTTTTTCGCAAGCTTATTCTTTTTCACTGCTTTTTCTTGCTTCAAGAATCAATTTCATGATTTTTCAGATTATCAATAATATTTCTCTTTTTCATCATTCTTTCAAGAGCCAACAATTTTAACATTCATAAACAACAACGTCAAAAATGTGCACTGTTCAAGCATTCATTCAGAAAACAAAAAGTATTGTCACCACATCAATATAATTAAACTAATTTCAAGGATGAATTCAAAACTCATGTACTTCTTGTTATTTTGTATTAAAAACATTTTTCATTTAAGAAAGGTGAAGGATTCATGGAATTATTCATAGCCTTAAGACATAGTCACTAAATACTAATGATCATGTAGTAGAGACTCAAAACATAGACAAACATAAAGCATAAAATCGAAAAACAGAGAGATAAGAACAAAGAAGTTAAGGAATGAGTCCACCTTAGTGATGGTGGCGCCTTCTTCTTGAAGGACCAATGGTGTCTTTGAGCTCCTCTATGTCTTTTCCTTGCCTTTGTTGCTCCTCCCTCATAGCTCTTTGATATTCTCTGATCTCATTGAGAATGATGGAGTGCTCTTGGTGTTCCACCCTTAATTGGTTCATGTTATGACTCAATCCTTCTAGAGAAGTGTTGAGTTGTTCCTAATAGTTGTTTGGAGGAAAATACATCCCTTGAGGCATCTCAGGGATTTCTTGATGATGAGCTTCCTCATGCGTCTCTTGAGATCCATGAATGGGCTTTATTGTTTGCTCCATCATTTTCATAGTGATGGGCTTGTCCTCTTCAATAAGGATGTCTCCTTCTATGACAACTCCAGCTAAGTTGTATAGATGGCAAATGAGATGAGAAAAAGCTAGCCTTGCCAAGGTGGAGGGCTTTTCGGCTACTTTGTAGAGTTCTAGAGATATGACTTCATGAACTTCTACTTCCTCTCCAATCATGATGCTATGGATCATGATGGCCCGATCCACAGTTACTTCGGATCAATTGCTATTGGGGATGATGGAGCGTTGGATGAACTCCAACCATCCTCTAACCACAGGCTTAAGGTCCAGTCTTCTCAATTGAACTGGCTTACCTTTTGAGTCTCTTTTTCATTGAGCTCCTTCCACACATATGTCCATGAGGACTTGGTCCAACCTTTAATCAAAGTTGACCCTTCTAGTGTAGGGGCGTACATCTTCTTGCATCATAGGCAAGTCGAATGCCAACCTTACATTCTCCGGACTGATATCTAAGCATTTCCCCCGAACCATTGTAAGCCAATTCTTTGGGTTTGGGTTCATGCTTTGATCATGGTTCCTAGTGATCCATGCGTTTGCATAGAACTTTTGAACCGTTAAGATTCTGACTTGTTGAATGGGATTGGAGAGAACTTCCCATCCTCTTCTTCTAATCTCTTGTCGGATCTCCGGATATTCGCCTTTTTTGAGCTTAAAAGGGACCTCAGGGATCACCTTTTTCTTGGCCAAAACTTCATTGAAGTGGTCTTGATGGGCTTTTGAGATGAATCTCTCCATCTCCCATGACTCAGAGGTGGAAGCAATTGCCTTCCCTTTCCTCTTTCTTGAGGTTTCTCTGGCCTTAGGTGCCATCAATGGTTATGGAAAACAAAAAAGCTATGCTTTTACCACACCAAACTTAGAATGTTGCTCACTCTCGAGCAAAAGAAGAAAGAATAGAAGAAGAAGAAGATATGGAGGAGAGGGAGAGAGGTGTGGGTTTCAGCCAAGAGGGAGAAGAGAGGGTAGTATTGTGTGAAAATGAAGAAAGATGTAGGGGTTTATATAGTGGAGGGAGAGGGGTTTGGGTTCGGTCATTTAGGGTGGGTTTGGGTGGGAAAGAGATTTTGAATTTGAAGGTAGGTGGGGTTTATGGGGAAGAGTGGATGGATGTGATTGGTGAAGGGGTAATGGGGAAGAGAGATTGAGGTGATTGGTGAAGGGTATAGTGTTATTGGATTGTGTGAAGAAGAGAGAAGTGGGGTATGTGGGGATCCTGTGGGGTCCACAGATCTTGAGATGTCAAGGATTTCTCATCCCTGCACCTTTTAGGCATGTAAAATGCCCCCTGTATGCAATCCTGGCGTTTAACGCCAGACTGATGCTTGTTTCTGGCGTTAAACGCCAGCCTGATGCTTGTCTCTGGCGTTAAACGCCAGCTTGGTCCTTGTTTCTGGCATTAAATGCCAGACAGATGCTTGTTTCTTGCGTTTAAACGCCAGACAGCTCTTCCTCCAGGGTGTGCTTTTTCTTCTGCTGTTTTTGATTCTATTTTTTATTTTTGCATTTGTTTTGTGAGTCCACATGATCATAAACCTAATAAAACATAAAAGAACAATAGAAATATAGATAATTAAAAATTGGGTTGCCTCCCAATAAGCGCTTCTTTAATGTCAATAGCTTGACAGTGAGCTCTCATGGAGCTTCAAAGATGTTCAGAGCATTGTTGGGACCTCCCAACACCAAACTTAGAGTTTGAATGTGGGGGTTCAACACCAAACTTAGAGTTTGGTTGTGGCCTCCCAACACCAAACTTAGAGTTTGATTGTGGGGGCTCTGTTTGACTCTGTATTGAGAGAAGCTTTTCATGCTTCCTCTCCATGGTTGCAGAGGAAGATCCTTGAGCTTTAAACACAATGTAGTCCCCATTCAATTGAAGGACTAGCTCTCCTCTGTCAACATCAATCACAGCTCCTGCTGTGGCTAGGAAAGGTCTTCCAAGGATGATGCATTCATCCTCATCCTTCCCAGTGTCTAGGATTATGAAATCAGCAGGGATGTAATGACCTTTAACCTTCACTAACACGTCCTCTACCAATCTATAAGTTTGTTTTATTGACTTGTCTGCCATCTCTAATAAGATTCTTGCAGCTTGTGCCTCAAAGATCCTCAGTTTCTCCATTACAGAGAGTGGCATAAGATTTATACCTGACCGCAGGTCACACAGAGCCTTCTCAAAGGTCATGGTACATATGGTACAGGATATTAAGAATTTACCAGGATCTTGTTTCTTTTGAGGTAGAGTTTGCTGAACCCATGTATTTAGTTCACTAATGAGCAAGGGAGGTTCAACTTTCCAAGTCTCATTACCAAACAACTTGGCATTCAGCTTCATGATGGCTCCTAGATATTAAGCAACTTGCTCTTCAGTTACATCTTCATCCTCTTTAGAGGAAGAATAGTTCTCAGAGCTCATAAATGGCTGATGATTGGATTTTTGACGGTTTAAAATTTCACTAATGAAATCTCGTTGTAAAGTATAGTCTCTAAACCAACAATAATCCTTTCATACAAAAATTTGTTTGTCACAAGTACAAACCCCTAAAATCTATAAACCGAAGTATTTAAACCTTGAGTCGTCTCTCAAAGGACTTGCAGGGTAGTGTTCTTGTTATTGGTTATGGATTTGTTTATTTTGGGGTTTTAGATGAGAGATATGAATAGTAATAAATGGTACAAAAACTTTATTAACAAAACGGTCTTGGCAAGGTTTGGTTGTCAAGGGTCTTTATCATTATCACTAGCCACAAGTAAGGTAGTTGCAAGGATTAATCCCACTTAGTCATCCTTAAATCAATTGGCAAAGGAAAGTCAAGTGAGTTATATCAATCCTAGTTCATAAATCCTAGCTTTAGTGAAGGCTAGAGTCAATGGCTATCAACTATCAATCACTTGGACATTAGTAATTCAAGAAATCCTAAGTTACCTTCTCAAGCCAAGAACATAAAATTCTATTCTAACATTCTCCTAAGCATTTAATCAAACACTTGGAAGGCACTGATGAGCGGATAATTTATACGCTTTTTGGCATTGTTTTTAGGTAGTTTTTAGCAAGTTCAAGCTACTTTTAGGGATGTTTTCATTAGTTTTTATGTTAAATTCACATTTCTGGACTTTACTATGAGTTTGTGTGTTTTTCTGTGATTTCAGGTAAATTCTGACTGAAATTGAGGGATTTGAGCAAAACTCTGAAAAAGGCTGACAAAAGGACTGCTGATGCTGTTGGATTCTGACCTCCCTGCACTCGAAATGGATTTTCAGGAGCTACAGAACTCCAAATGGCGCGCTCTCAACGGCGTTGGAAAGTAGACATCCAGGGCTTTCCAGCAATATATAATAGTCCATACTTTATCCGAAGAATGACGACGTAACTTGGCGTTGAACGCCAAGTACATGCTGCTGTCTGGAGTTAAACGCCAGAAAAACGTCATGATCCGGAGTTGAACGCCCAAAACACGTCATAACTCGAAGTTCAACTCCAAGAAATGCCTCAGCTCGTGAATTGATCAAGATCAGCCCAAGCACACACCAAGTGGGCCCAGGAAGTGAATTTATGCATCAATTACTTACTCATGTAAACCCTAGGAGCTAGTCTAGTATATATAGGACATTTATCTATTGTATTAGACATCTTTGGTCTCAGTTTTGTTTTAATCTTCATCCTAAGAGGCTATTGATCACGTTTTAGGGGGCTGGCCATTCGGCCATGCCTGGACCTTTCACTTATGTATTTTCAACAGTGGAGTTTCTGCACACCATAGATTAAGGGTGTGGAGCTCTGCTGTACCTCAAGTATTAATGAAGTTCTATTTTCTTTTATTCGGTCTCTATCTTATTCTTATTCCAAGATATTCATTCGCACCCAAGAACATGATGAATGTGATGAGTTAGATAACCCTCATTGTCATTCTCACTTATGAACGCGCGTGATTGACAACCACTTCCGTTCTACATGCAACAAGGCTTGAATGCGTATCTCTTAGATTCCCCAACAGAATCTTCGTGGTATAAGCTAGATAGATGGCGGCATTTATGAGGATCCGGAAAGTCCAACCTTGTCTGTGGTGTTCCGAGTAGGATCCTGGGAATCCGGAAAGTCTAACCTTGTCTGTGGTATTCTGAGTAGGATTCCGGTAATGAATGACTGTGACGTGCTTCAAACTTGCAACCTGCTGGGCGTTAGTGACAGACACAAAAGAATCAAGGGATTCTATTCCAGTAGGAGCGGGAACTAACCAGTGATTAGCCGTACTGTGACAGAGTGCGTGAGCATTAGTTTTCACTGCGAGGATGGGATGTAGCCATCAACCATGGGTGATGCCTCCAGACTGATTAGCTATGCGAGTGACAGCCGCATAGGATATTTTCCCGAGAGGATTGAAAGTAGCCACAGCTGATGGTGAACCCCTATACAAAGCTTGCCATGGAAAGGAGTAAGAAGGATTGAGTAGAAGCAGTAGGAGAGCAGGCGTCCTTGAGCTCTACAGCATCTCCATCCGCTTATCTGAAATTCCCACCAATGAATCTGCATAAGTATTCTACCCCTTTTATTATTTCTATTTTATTATTAATCCTCGAACCCATAAACAATGTTTGATCTGCCTAACTGAGATTTGCAAGGTGACCATAGCTTGCTTCATACCAACAATCTCTGTGGATTCGACCCTTACTCACGTAAGGTTTATTACTTGGACGACCCAGTACACTTGCTGGTTAGTTGAACGGAGTTGTGAAAATAAACAGTGCCCTAAGAGTATATTCATACAAATACAAAGAACATGTGCTCCCAATTTCGTCCACCAGGCACAAAAGGAAAGTATACTAAATCACAACAAGAATGAATTCTAACGACAATTGAATGCAAAGAATTAACAACAACAATCAAGAAAATCACAATTATCATGAATCACCTCAAATTGCATTATTGAAAGAGAAATAAAGGAACAACGATCTATCCAAAATAAAATGAAGAATTACAATTATCAAAGCACATAACTAGAAAGAGGAAGAGGAGGAGAGTAAGAATTGATAAAGGAAAAGTGAATCAAAGCATGAATTAAACCTAGATCTAAGAAGAGAGATTAACCTAAACCTAATCCTAATTCTAGAGAGAAGTGAGAGCTTCTCTCTCTAAAACTAACTAATCCTAATCCTCATGAGTGTGTATGAAACATCACATGCTTTCCCCTTCAATCCTTGGCTCTTATATGCAGTTTGGCGCCAAAGTTGGTTGCAGAGACCCTCTAAAATCGCCAGGCACGTGTTGCTTTAATGAGATCACGTGTGGACTGTGATGCGTGCGCGCACGGTACACGTGCGCGTCTTTGGCCGATTCCGCAATGTGCGCGCGAGCGCCTTGTGCGCGTGCGCGTACTTGGCTGATTTCACTTCTTTGGCTTTTTATGCTTCTCTCCACTTGTATGCTTCCTTCCTTGCTCCTTTGATCCATGCCTAGCCTATTTCAATCCTGAAATTACTAGCAGACACATCAAGGCATCTTATGGAATCAAAGAGGAATTAGAATTAATCAAAATAAGGCTTAAAAAGTATGTTTTTACACTTAAGCACAAATACGGGAGAGATTACAAAACCATGCTAATTCATAGGCTAAATGTGACAAAAGGTTGATAAAATGCTCTAAATTCAATACAAGATGAATCCTAAAAATAGGGTTTATCAACCTCCCCACACTTAAACCTTAGCATGTCCTCATGCTAAAATAAGAAGGAACTAAGGGGCATGACATTTATTTAAATGCACTAAACTATATGAACCTATCTAAATGCAACTACCTAAAGTGAATGTAAATACTTAGTTCAAACAAATCAATTCCCAAGAGAACATGTGTAAGCACAAGGGCTAGGGCAATAGGGATCAATTCCAAACCACAATTGTATTGAATTATCAAAAGAAATTCAAGCTTGCAAGAATATAGATAATATGAGTGGACACATGTAATTGAACTTTTGAACCCTCACCGGATGTGTATCCGCTCTATTCACTCAAATGTTTAAGGGTTAATTCACTCAATTCTCTTCTAATCATGCTTTCCAAAATTTGATTTTCTTCTAACAATCAACACCCATTCAATGCATGCATACATTCATCATGAGGTCTTTCATTTAGGTTGTAATGGGGCTAGGGTCAAGGTAGGATCATTTATGGTTAAGTGGACTAGAGATTAGATCTTTGATTAGTATAGACTTTCCCACCTAACCTATACAATGACCTATACAATTAAATTCTAACCTAACTATCCATTCTTTATTTTCCTTTTCCATATACTCATGCATTCTATTTGATTCACAACATTTATGCATTGATTCCTTTTATTGAGCTTCACTTTGGGGCATTTTGTCCCCTTTTTATTATTTTTTTTCTTCTTTTTTTTCTTTCTATTTTTTTCTTTTCTATATTTCTTTCCTTTTGTTTTTTTCTCATTTCATTTTTTTTTCATACTTTGTACAAGAACATCAATTGCATAAGGTCCTATACATTTAATCAATACATGAATATATTCCCAATTCCTAAATATGGAAGTGTAACTACCCCTTTTATCCCATCCAATATTCCCAAGCCTCACCAACTTTGAATAATGAACACTCTCACTAGCCTAGGCTAATCAAAGATCCAAGCAAGGGACTTTTATTAGTTTTCTGCCTTGCGCTTGTAATGTGCTAAAATGAGAACAAGTTAGTTAAGCATAGGCTCGAAATTGGCTAACAATGGAGAGTAAAAGGTAGGCTATTTGGGTACGTGGGCTAATGAAATAATGGCCTCAATCATACAAATGCATGAATACAAGAAATAAATGGACATATAGAATCAAGCAAATCAAGGATCACAATCATAGAAAGAGAACAATTACACACAAGAATGGAAAATAAGTGGTTATAAAAGGTAACCATATCAATAGGCTCAAGTCTCCCATGCTTGTGTTCTTAGTTCAATACACATTTCACAAAATATAGATAATTCAAGCAAGTTCCATAAAATTTTTCCAATCAATTGGGGTGGTGCCCTATAATTAAGTTCCTTGGAAAATCTCAATATTTGACTAAGCATTGTTGTGATTGAGAAATTCTAAAAAATATTCTTAGTATGGAATCTATCATCCAAAACATCTAAAAATATCCAAAAGCATCCAAAACATCTAAGATCCAGTAAAAGTATCCAAAATAACCCAAAATGACAAGTATATACATAAAGTACGCAAAATGAGATAACTAGGCAACATAACTAAAGTGTTCACCGGTCCTCTAATGGTGCCACCGGCAACCTCCCCACACTTAAGATTAAGCATCGTCCCCGATGCTAATCCTGAAGATCAGGGATAGGTACACCGGTGGGCTCTGGCTGTGGTGCTAGCTCGTCCGCATGAATCTCCTCAGCATGTAAATCTGCATGCTCCTCCTCATGGGCATCCTCATCGAAACCGGAAGACTCTGGTAGAGGGGGTAGCTCAAGGCCCTGGGCCACAAATAGCTGGTCAAGCCGGTCAAGGCGACGCATGATCTGGCGCTTGCTGCGCTCCATGTACCGGAAGAGACGCTGGACTAGTAAGTAAATCGGCTGAGGTGTGGCTGGTGGTAGCATAGGAAGTGCTGTGGCTGCGGTAGATGCTCCTGCAGGGGCTGATGATGAAGAGGGTCCAGCTCTCTCAACTGCTGCTCTGGCCTGAGATCGGTGTCGAGAGGCAGGCTTCTCATGCACCCAGGATCCCCACGGAATGGTAACCAGCTCCTTCTGAGGGAGCGATGGAGGTTGGGATACATCATCCTGGTGCCAAGGAACTCTAGCTCGCTGAATCATCTGAGTAACCATGACTGGGAAAGGAAAGATACCTCGAATGTGGGCTCTCCACATGAATCGTCTGATCAGCTGGGGGTAATAAACCTCTCTCCCCTCCATCACATGGCTGAGCAAGATCAACATAGCAACTGGGATCTCTGTGAAGTGAGTCGTAGGCATGACGTAATGAGCAAAGATCTACTGCCAAGTCTTGGCCTCTCGGATCAGATAGCTAAAGTGCATCCCCTTGGGTGCCTTGTTCTCGGCGTCCATAACCCAAGGAGCATCCGGAGTGGCTACCACTGCTCTCAATCTCTCAAAATCAAAGGTCATACGGTGAAGATCTATCTCGGCCTGTAAGAATGCATCAGTATCACTGGTCTTAGTCCGGCAAGTAAGGGCATCCTCAATGGCCTGCTCTGTGATAGGCACCTCAATCCCTCTGACAAGTACCGAATCAAGGGTGGGACGGAAGAAATTGCAGTAGAACTCCTGCACCCAAGACCGGTTCACCCGGCTCAATTTCCTATCCAGAAAAGCTAAACCCATCCGGTCAATACGCTGGTGGATAGTGTCGGTCAAGTTCGAGGGAATAACCAGCTTCTTCTCAACATTTAGATTCTTTGAATTGTAACTGGGGAATCTGAGTTCACAGTACAAATTGGGGAATTTGACCCCGTCCAAAGCTGGCAACATTTGGTTTGCTTTTTTTATTTCGTTCAGAGGGTTTTGAGCATAGGCAAGCAGGGAATTAAAAGTAGGGCCTGTGGTCTTTTCCTCTTTCTGGAGGATGATGCTTTTCCTTTCCCTTTGTCCGACATCCTGAAAAATAGAATAGAATATAAGCAATTAAGTACTTAGCACGAAGCAAGTAAAACATGTTCAGGATGTAAGATAAATGACAAACAAACATGATGTGAGCTAAACTTGAAAACTTGGTTTGCAAATAAGCATAGAAAACATAGCCCTAAACTAATAGTTCAATGTTTCAAAGAATATGCATATTCATCATCATAACTCAAAAGAATGGTTAAAAGGTTAAAATGTAAGTGAAAGTGAAGTTAGTAAATAAAGAAGTCAGTGGGTTAGAAAAGTGGAGTTAGAAATTAGTAGTATGATGAAAGATGAACCTATCAAGCATACGAATCATGTTCACAATCATGAGGGTATGGACATAACAAAATTAGCTTTCACAAGAATTGGTGCTGTAAACACTAGAAAGTGAATGTGCAACTATGAACAAGTAAAAATCGAATTTGGAAGAAAGAAGAAATTGCACATAGAAGTACACCAACACTTGTGAAAGAATGAGAATAGGTATACAGAATGTTGGGCAATTCTTGATTCCATTAGGCCAATGCCAATCCCGGGAGTCAAATAGAAACGGAAATTAGCCCTATTTGAACTTGGTGTGCATTAGGTAAATCTTAAAAAATGTATATGCCAAGTTCAATTTGTCAATAGAGATTAGAAGTGAAAAATAGTTTTCTCGAAAATTGGGCAGCATTTCGGCTTAAAATTGGACGTTCTCGCATAGCAATATAGCACAAACAGCATGATTACAACATCAATTAATCACAGCAGCAATGAGATAGTATCCAGGCAACACAGATTGCCTACAGAGCAACTCAAAATCGGCACTCATTCGACAAGTGATCAAACAGAGTATGAACACAAACGGAGCACTTATCAGGCCTAGAATCCTCTAACCACATCCTAGCTACCTAATCGCAGTTATTTCTATCTATTCTAGCATGCAAAAACTACATTCTAACTAACTAAGATTAACAGTAAACTCAGAGTAAAATGAAGAAATAAGAAAGTAGAGTTGAAGTGGAAGCATGGGAACATGAAAGCTGGGCAGAATCAAAAATGGGTAGGCAGGGGGTTGAGGCAGAAATAGAGAGAGCTTAGCCGCCTCAGATGGTGGCGGTGGAGGTCCGCGGCGGCGCAGGTGTGCCGGCAGTTATGGCGGAGGAAGAAAGTGAGAGAGCGGGTGTGTGTGTGTGAACGAGAGAGTGAGGATGGAAAGGAGAGGGTGGGGCAGCGAGGGCGGTGACGGTCGGAGGGTGGTCGCCAGTGGCATGTGGTTTGGCGGAGAAGAAAAAGGGAAGAGAGGAAGAAGAGGGTGTCGCACTACTGCGCAGCGTTCCTCGTGTGTTAGGGTTTTTATGTTTTTATATCGACGCGGGTGCGTACAGTGCGCGTCTGCGTGCATTGATGAAATTAAAAACCGACGCGTGCGCGCCTAAAGCGCTTACGCCTGAATGAGGAAAATTGGTGAGGACGCGTGCGCGTACAATGCACGCGTGCATGCGACGAGTTGGGCCGGAGGCTTAAGGTTGGCCCAGAGGGGGCCTAATTCTCTGGAAAACGGCCTGGAAGTTGCACTACCAGAATGTGCGCGCACGCGGCATGTACGCGACCGCGCGCAGTTTCTTATAAATGCATGTGCGCGTAGGCGCGAAGTGCGCGTCCGCGTGATGGGTTTTGGGCCAGGGGCTTGGTGTTAGCCCAACGCAAGCTTAACTCTCGAGTGGCATGTGTGGGATGGTGGCATCAGCCTAGAGACGCGTACGCAGCAAGTGTGCGTCCGCGTGCTTTCCGTTAATGATGTACGGGCACGGACGCACGTTGTGCGCATCCGCGTTAGGCGAGTTGGGCCAAAGGCACAAGGTTTGCCTAAGAGAAGCCCAACTCTCTGGAAATTGTATGTTGGTGCATCCGCTCATGGACGCGTGCGTGTACGTCGTGCGCGCACGTCCTACCCCTTTTTTTTTATCTGCTAAAAGGCAGAAAAATTTCCAAGAGCTCCCTATAATCCCTGCAACTCTTTATTCACTCAAAAATCATATAGTTCACAAAAATGCAATTTGATTTATTCATCTACTACTAAACACAACATGCATGTGACTATGCTAATAATCAATTTATACAAACAATTCTATATGAAATATACCTACAATGGCAACTCAAACCACTTATTAGATAAAATTAAAAGAGATTGGAAAGAGTTTACCATGGTGGGGTGTCTCCCACCTAGCACTTTTAGTTTAAGTCCTTAAGTTGGACATTTTGAGAAGCTTATTGTCATGGTAGCTTGTGCTTGTACTCATCCTTGAATCTCCAAGGATCTTTGCTTCTCAGATGGTTGATAGAATTCCCAACCATCTTTATCAAGCTTGGGGAGAGTTCTACCCAAGATATGAGTTCCCATAGTTGGTCTTCACATAGCGAACCGGGATCCCATATCTTATTTTCAAACCCATCTTCAATTTGATCTTCATACTTTTTCTTTCCGGGTGGTTGACACATAGAATTCTCTTTAGTCCGCCAATTCTTCCTTCTAGACCCATACAGAGTGATTCTTGTCCCATCACAATCCTTATACCTTGGAGCTTTGACCTTGGTAAGCTTCACACCGACTTTCCAACCACTACACAATTCTCTTTTTCCTTTTAGTCCACAAAGAGCTCTAAATTGTCCATCTGTTTCAATCAAGCCATATTCAAGTGAGAAAATAAAGCTTAGAGATAAGGATGTTACCCACTTAAATGTTGTGTTAGATGGTGACTTTGTGCTCTTCTTTGTGTACTTCCTTAGATAATGCAAGGTCTACTTCTTTGTGCTCTTCTTTGTGTACTTTCACCTCTTGACAAATTTCTTCAATTTCAACATTTCCCTTTTTACTTGGCTTGGTGTTGTCTTCAAGAATTTCGATTTCTTGCCCAATGGGAGGTGATTCAATATTGGATAGGAATTCATTGATGAATAAATCTATCTCTTGATCAATCTCTTCATATTCTTCAATTTCAATATACATCGTACCAACGTTCTCTCCTTGGTGGATCTCCTTCGGTTTATTCTCTTCTTCATTGTTTACCAAGGATATGGGTGGTTGTGCACACTCTTCTATTATCCCAATAGAGGGTGATTTAATTGTAGATAGAAATTCCTCCATTATTGAATCTATTTCTTGAGTAGCCTCCTCATATTCTTTAATTTTGATATGCTCCGGAGGTTGTGGGGATTCACATGGGGGTTCCACGTCTCTTAGATCTTGAACCACTTCCTTCTTTGTTTCAATAACCGTGGGTGTTCCGTGGGTTATCTGAAACTTGTAGGTCGATCTCGGTCGAGATCTTCTGGGTTGGTCGGAGCCGAAGTGTCCGGCAGGCGTATAGCGGCCGGAGCTGGTGTGTTCGACTTCTGGAACTGAGAGTGCTGCTAATCCTTCGTCACCGAAGGGTGGGGGGTACCTGCAAGGGACTCCGATGCTTAAGTTAGCAAGGGTATTAAGCAGGTATTGAGTAGAATCAGAGTATGAGTTATACCTGGGTGCTCCAATGTATTTATAGTGGTGAGATGTGACCTTCTGTGGATAAGATAAGTTAGTTATCTTATTGGTGTGCGGAATTGTGATCATCAATGGCGCCATCAACATGGTACGCTCAATTGCAATCTCAACTCTTTATCACAACTTCGCACAACTAACCAGCAAGTGCACTGGGTCGTCCAAGTAATAAACCTTACGCGAGTAAGGGTTGATCCCACGGAGATTGTTGGTATGAAGCAAGCTATGGTCATCTTGTAAATCCCAGTCAGGCGGATTCAAATGGTTATGGAGGATTAATGATTAAAAGATAAATAAAACATAAAATAAGGATAGAGATACTTATGTAATTCATTGGTGAGAACTTCAGATAAGCGTATGGAGATGCTTTGTCCCTTCCGTCTCTCTGCTTTCCTACTGTCTTCATCCAATCCTTCTTACTCCTTTCCATGGCAAGCTGTATGTTGGGCATCACCGTTGTCAGTGGCTACAGTCCCGTCTCAGTGAAAATGTTCAACACGCTCTGTCACAGCACGGCTATTCATCTGTCGGTTCTCGATCATGTCAGAATAGAATCCAGTGATTCTTTTGCGTCTATCACTAACGCCCCACAATCGCGAGTTTGAAGCTCGTCACAGTCATTCAATCCTTGAATCCTACTCGGAATACCACAGACAAGGTTTAGACTTTCTGGATTCTCAAGAATGCCGCCATCAATTCTAGCTTATACCACGAAGATTCTGATTAAGGAATCCAAGAGATAAACATTCAAGCCTTGTTTGCATGTAGAACGGAAGTGGTTGTTAGGCACGCGTTCATAAGTGAGAATGATGATGAGCGCCACATAATCATCACATTCATCATGTTCTTGGGTGCGAATGAATATCTTAGAACAAGAATAAGCTGAAATGAATAGAAGAACAATAGTAATTGCATTAATACTCGAGGTACGGCAGAGCTCCACACCTTAATCTATGGTGTGTAGAAACTCCACCGTTGAAAATACATAAGAACAAGGTCTAGGCATGGCCGAATGGCCAGCCTCCCTGGTACACAAAATGGTGATAAAAAATGGCACCATCAACATGGTACGCTCAATTACAATCTCAACTCTTTATCACAACTTCGCACAACTAACCAGCAAGTGCACTGGGTCGTCCAAGTAATAAACCTTACGCGAGTAAGGGTCGATCCCACGGAGATTGTTGGTATGAAGCAAGCTATGGTCATCTTGTAAATCTCAGTCAGGCGGATTCAAATGGTTATGGAGGATTAATGATTTAAAAGATAAATAAAACATAAAATAAAGATAGAGATACTTATGTAATTCATTGGTGAGAATTTCAGATAAGCGTATGGAGATGCTTTGTCCCTTCCGTCTCTCTGCTTTTCTACTGTCTTCATCTAATCCTTCTTACTCCTTTCCATGGCAAGCTGTATGTTGGGCATCACCGTTGTCAATGGCTACAGTCCCGTCCTCTCAGTGAAAATGTTCAACGCGCTCTGTCACAGCACGGCTAATCAGCTGTCGGTTCTCGATCATGTCGGAATAGAATCCATTGATTCTTTTGCGTCTGTCACTAACGCCCCACAATCGCGAGTTTGAAGCTCGTCACAGTCATTCAATCCTTGAATCCTACTCAGAATACCACAGAAAAGGTTTAGACCTTCCGGATTCTCTTGAATGCCGCCATGAATTTCAGCTTATACCACGAAGATTCCGATTAAGGAATCCAAGAGATATCCACTCAATCTAAGGTAGAACGGAGGTGGTTGTCAGGCACACGTTCATAGGTGAGAATGATGATGAGTGTCACGGATCATCACGTTCATCAAGTTGGGGAACAAGTGATATCTTAGAACAAGAATAAGCTGAATTGAATAGAAGAACAATAGTAATTGCATTAATACTCGAGGTACAGCAGAGCTCCACACCTTAATCTATGGTGTGTAGAAACTCCACCGTTGAAAATATATAAGAACAAAGTCTAGGCATGGCCGAGAAGCCAGCCCCTAAAATGTGATCTAAGATAGCATAGGACTGATCAAAGATAAAAATACAATAGCAAATGGTCCTATTTGTAGAGAACTAGTAGCTTAGGGTTTACAAAGATGAGTAAATGACATAAAAATCCACTTTCGGGCCCACTTGGTGTATGCTTGGGCTGAGCATTGAAGCTTTCATGTGTAGAGACTCTTCTTGGAGTTAAATGCCAGCTTTTGTGCCAGTTTGGGCATTTAACTCCCATTCTTGTACCAGTTCCGGCGTTAAACGCCAGAATTCTTGAGCTGACTTGGAACGCCTGTTTGGGCCATCAAATCTCGAAAAAAGTATGGACTATTATACATTGCAAAGCCCAGGATGTCTACTTTCCAATTCAATTGAGATCGCGCCAATTGGGCTTCTGTAGCTCCAGAAAATCCACTTCGAGTGCAGGGAGGTCAGAATCTAACAGCATCTGCAGTCCTTTTCAGCCTCTGAATCAGATTTTTGCTCAAGTCCCTCAATTTCAGCCAGAAAATACCTGAAATCACAGAAAAACACACAAACTCATAGTAAAGTCCAGAAAAGTGAATTTTAACTAAAAACTAATAAAAATATAATAAAAACTAACTAAAACATACTAAAAATATACAAAAAAACAATGCCAAAAAGCGTATAAATTATCCGCTCATCACAACACCAAACTTAAATTGTTGCTTGTCCCCAAGCAACTGAAAATCAAATAAGATAAAAAGAAGAGAATATACAATGAATTCCAAAAACATCTATGAAGATCAGTATTAATTAGATGAGCGGGGCTTTTAGCTTTTTGCCTCTGAACAGTTTTGGCATCTCACTCTATCCTTTGAAATTCAGAATGATTGGCTTCTATAAGAACTCAGAATCCAGATAGTGTTATTGATTCTCCTAGTTAAGTATGATGATTCTTGAACACAGCTACTTTATGAGTCTTGGCTGTGGCCCAAAGCACTCTGTCTTCCAGTATTACCACCAGATACATACATGCCACAGACACATAACTGGGTGAACCTTTTTAGATTGTGACTCAGCTTTGCTAGAGTCCCCAATTAGAGGTGTCCAGGGTTCTTAAGCACACTCTTTTTGCCTTGGATCACAACTTTATATATATATATATATATATATATATATATATATATATATATATTTGTATTCACTGCCTTTTCTTGCTTCAAGAATCATTTTTATGATTTTTCAGATCCTCAGTAACATGTCTCCTTTTTTCATCATTCTTTCAAGAGCCAACATTCTTGAACAACAAATTCAAAAGACATATGCACTGTTCAAGCATACATTCAGAAGTCAAAGTATTGCCACCACATCAAAATAATTAATCTGTTATAAAATTCAAAATTCATGCAATTCTTCTCTTTTTTTTTTTAATTAAGAACATTTTTCATTTAAGAAAGGTGATGGATTCATAGGACATTCATAACTTTAAGGCATAGACACTAAGACACTAATGATCATAAGACACAAACATAAATAAACATAAGCATAAAAATTTGAAAAACAGAAAAATAAAGAACAAGGAGATTAAAGAACGGGTCCACCTTAGTGATGGTGGCTTGTTCTTCCTCTTGAAGATCTTATGGAGTGCTTGAGCTCCTCAATGTCTCTTCCTTGCCTTTGTTGCTCCTCTCTCATGATTCTTTGATCTTCTCTAATTTCATGGAGGAGGATGGAATGTTCTTGGTGCTCCATCCTTAGTTGTCCCATGTTGGAACTCAATTCTCCTAGGGAGGTGTTGATTTGCTCCCAATAGTTTTGTGGAGGAAAGTGCATCCCTTGAGGCATCTCATGGATTTCATGATGAGTGGGATCTCTTGTTTGCTCCATCCTTTTCTTAGTGATGGGCTTGTCCTCATCAATGAGGATGTCTCCCTCTATGTTAACTCCAACTGAATTACAGAGGTGACAAATGAGATGAGGGAAGGCTAACCTTGCCAAGGTAGAGGACTTGTCTGCCACCTTATAAAGTTCTTGGGATATAACCTCATGAACTTCTATTTCCTCTCCAATCATGATGCTATGAATCATGATAGCCCGGTCTATAGTAACTTCGGACCGGTTGCTAGTGGGAATGATTGAGCGTTGGATAAACTCCAACCATCCCCTAGCCACGGGCTTGAGGTCATGCCTTCTCAGTTGAACTGGCTTCCCTCTTGAATCTCTCTTCCATTGAGCACTCTCTTCACAAATGTCTATGAGGACTTGGTCCAACCTTTGATCAAAGTTGACCCTTCTAGTGTAGGGGTGTTCATCTCCTTGCATCATGGGCAAGTTGAATGTCAACCTTATATTTTTCGGACTAAAATCTAAGTATTTTCCCCGAACCATTGTAAGCCAATTCTTTGGGTCCGGGTTCACACTTTGATCATGGTTCTTGGTGATCCATGCATTGGCATAGAACTCTTGAACCATTAAGATTCTGACCTGTTGAATGGGGTTGGTAAGAACTTCCCAACCTCTTCTTCGGATCTCATGTCGGATCTCCGGATATTCACTCTTTTTGAGTTTGAAAGGTACATCGGGGATCACCTTCTTCATGGCCACAACTTCATAGAAGTGGTCTTGATGCACCCTTGAGATGAATCTCTCCATCTCCCATGACTCAGAGGTGGAAGCTTTTGCCTTTCCTTTCCTCTTTCTAGAGGTTTCTCCGGCCTTAGATGCCATAAATGGTTATGGAAAAACAAAAAGCAATGCTTTTACCACACCAAACTTAGAAGGTTTGCTCATCCTCAAGCAAAAAAAGAAAGAAGAGAGTAGAAGAAGAAGAAATAGAGGAGATAGAGGGGGCTTTGTGGTTCGGCCAAGGGGGAGAAGTAGTGTTTAGGTTGTGTGAAAATGAGGGGGTGAAGATGGGTTTATATAGGGGTGGAGAGAGGGGTAGGGTTCGGTCATGTATGGGTGGGTTTGGGAGGGAAAGTGGTTTGAATTTGAATAGTAAGGTAGGTGGGGTTTTATGAAGGATGGATGTGAGTGGTGAAAAGAATGGTTGGATTTGATAGGTGAGGGGTTTTTGGGGAAGAGGTATTGAGGTGATTGGTGAATGGGTGAAGAAGAGAAAGAGTGGGTGGGGTAGGTGGGGATCCTGTAGGGTCTACAGATTCTGAGGTGTCAAGGATAATTCATCCCTGCACCAAGTGGCGAGCAAAAATGCTTCTTCTGCCAATCCTGGCGTTAAACGCTGGGCTGGTGCCCATTTTTGGTGTTTAACGCCAGCTTGTTGCCCATTCCTGGCGTTAAACGCCAGTCTGGTGCCCCTTTCTGGCGTTAAACGCCCAGAATGGTGCCAGATTGGGCGTTAAATGCCCATTTGCTGTCTTCACTGGCGTTTAAACGCCAGCAAGTTTTCCTCCAGAGTGTGCTATTTTTCTTTCTGTTTTTCATTCTGTTTTTGCTTTTTCAATTGATTTTGTGACTTCACATGATCATCAACCTACAGAAAACATAAAATAACAAAGAAAAATAGATAAATATAACATTGGGTTGCCTCCCAACAAACGCTTCTTTAATGTCAGTAGCTTGACAGTGGGCTCACATGGAGCCTCACAGATACTCAGAGCAATGTTGGAACCTCCCAACACCAAACTTAGAGTTTGAATGTGGGGGTTCAACACCAAACTTAGAAGTTGGTTGTGGCCTCCCAACACCAAACTTAGAATTTGACTGTGGGGGTTCTGTTTGATTCTGTCTTGAGGGAAGCTCTTCATGCTTCCTCTCCATGGTTACAAAGGGGTATCCTTGAGCCTTAAACAAAAAGGATTCTTCATTCACTTGAATGATTAATTCTCTTCTATCAACATCAATCACAGCCTTTGCTGTGGCTAGGAAGGGTCTGCCAAGGATGATGGATTCATCCATGCATTTCCCAGTCTCTAGGACTATGAAATCATCAGGGATGTAATGGTCTTCAACCTTTACCAGAACATCCTCTACAAGTCCATAAGCTTATTTTCTTGAATTGTCTGCCATCTCTAGTGAGATTCTTGCAGCTTGCACCTCAAAGATCCCTAGCTTCTCCATTACAGAGAGAGGCACGAGGTTTATGCTTGACCCTAGGTCACACAGAGCCTTCTCAAAGGTCATGGTGCCAATGGTACAAGGTATTGAGAACTTCCAGGGTCCTGTCTCTTTTGAGGTAATCTTTGCCTAGTCAAGTCATCCAGTTCTTTGGTGAGCAAAGGGGGTTCATCCTCCCAAGTCTCATTACCAAATAACTTGTCATTTAGCTTCATGATTGCTCCAAGGTACTTAGCAACTTGCTCTTCAGTGACATCATCGTCCTCTTCAGAGGAAGAATACTCATCAGAGCTCATGAATGGCAGAAGTAAATCCAATGGAATCTCTATGGTCTCAGTGTGAGCCTCAGATTCCTATGGTTCCTCATTAGGGAACTCATTGGAGGCCAGTGGACGTCCATTGAGGTCTTCCTCAGTGGCGATCACTGCCTCTTCCTCCTCTCCAAATTTGGCCATGTTGATGGCCTTGCACTCTTCTTTTGGATTCTCTTCTGTATTACTTGGAAGAGTACTAGAAGGGAGTTCAGTAACTTTCTTACTCAGCTGACCCACTTGTGCCTCCAAGTTTCTAATGGAGGACCTTGTTTCAGTCATGAAACTTTGAGTGGTTTTGATTAGATCAGAGACCATGGTTGCTAAGTTAGAGTGGCTCTGCTTAGAATTCTCTGTCTGTTGCTGAGAAGATGATGGAAAAGGCTTGTCATTGCTAAACCTGTTTTTTCCACTATTATTGTTGTTGAAACCTTGTTGAGTTCTCTGTTGATCCTTCCATGAGAGATTTGGATGATTTCTTCCTGAAGGATTATAGGTGTTTTCATAGGGTTCTCCCATGTAATTCACCTCTTCCATTGAAGGGTTCTCAAGATCATAAGCTTCTTCTTCAGATGAAGCGTCTTTAGTACTGCCTGGTGCAGCTTGCATTCCAGACAGGCTTTGAGAAATCATATTGACTTGCTGAGTCAATATTTTGTTCTGAGCCAATATGGCATTCAGAATATCAATCTCAAGAACTCCTTTCTTCTGATTCGTCCCATTGTTCACAGGATTCCTTTCAGAAGTGTACATGAATTGGTTATTTGCAACCATTTCAATAAGTTCTTGAGCTTCTGCAGGCGTCTTCTTCAGATGAAGAGATCCTCCAGCAGAGCTGTCCAATGACATCTTGGACAGTTTAGACAGACCATCATAGAAGATACCTATAATGCTCCATTCAGAAAGTATGTCAGAAGGACACTTTCTGATCAATTTTTTGTATCTTTCCCAAGCTTCATAGAGGGATTCACCTTCCTTCTGTCTGAAGGTTTGGACTTCCACTCTAAGCTTACTCAATTTTTGAGGTGGAAAAAACTTTGCCAAGAAGGCATTGACTAGCTTTTCCCAAGAGTTCAGGCTTTCTTTAGGTTGTGAGTCCAACCATATCCTAGCTCTGTCTCTTACAGCAAAAGGGAATAGCATAAGTCTGTAGACCTCAGGGTCAACCCCATTAGTCTTGACAGTTTCACAGATTTGCAAGAATTCAGCTAAAAACTGATGAGGATCTTCCAATGGAAGTCCATGGAACTTGCAATTCTGTTGCATTAGAGAAACTAATTGAGGCTTAAGCTCAAAGTTGTTTGCTCCAATGGCAGGGATAGAGATGCTTCTCCCATAGAAGTCGGAAGTAGGTGCAGTAAAGTCACCAAGCACCTTCCTTGCATTGTTGGCATTATTGTTTTGTTCGAGTGCCATGTCTTCTTCTTGTTTGAAGATTTCTGTTAGGTCCTCTACAGAGAGTTGTGCTTTAGCTTCTCTTAACTTTCGCTTCAAGGTCCTTTCAGGTTCAGGGTCAGCCTCAACAAGAATGCTTTTGTCTTTGCTCCTGCTCATATAAAAGAGAAGAGAACAAGAAAATATAGAGTTCTCTATGTCACAATAGAGAGACTCCTTGAGGTGTTAGAGGAAAAGAAGAATAGAAGGAGAGGGTAGAAGAAGAATTCGAACTTATCTAGAAAGATAGAATTCAAATTATTGATAATGGAGGAGTGTTAGTCCTTAAATAGAAGGATGTGAGAAGAGGGGAAGAATTTTTGAAATTAAAGTAAAAGATTTTAAAATAATTAAAAGAAATTTTGAAAATTTGATTGATGATTTTCGAAAACTAAAGTTGGAAAAGAAATAAAGTGATTTTTGAAAAAGATTTTTTTTGAAAGTAGAAATAAAAAAGATATGATTGAAAATTAATTTTGAAAAAGATGTGATTGAAAAGATATGATTGAAAAGATATGATGGAAAAACAATTTAAAAAGATTTGATTTTTTAAAATTAATGACTTGGCTAACAAGAAATTTAAAAGATATGATTCAGACATTAAACCTTTCTCAACAGAAAAGGCAACATACTTGAAATGTTGAATCAAATCATTAATTGTTAGCAAGTATTTTTGAAAAGTGGAAAGAAATTGATTTTGAAAATATATGATTGAAAAGATATGATTTGAAAAAGATTTAATTTTGAAAAATTATGAAAACTTCAAAAAAATTTGAATTAAAAACAAAATCTTCCCTCTTGTGCCATCCTGGCGTTAAACGCCCAGAATGGTATACATTCTGGCGTTTAACGCCCAAAATGCTACCCTTTTGGGCGTTAAACGCCCAGCCAGGTACCCTGGCTGGCGTTTAAATGCCAGTTTTCCTTCTTCACTAGGCGTTTTGAACGCGTAGCTTTTTCTGTGTAATTCCTCTGCTGTATGTTCTGAATCTTCAATTCTCTATATTATTGACTTGAAAAGACACAAATTAAAAAAAATTTGAATTTTTAATGATGAGGAATAATCAAAATGCCACTAAGATCAAATAAACAATGCATGCAAGACACCAAACTTAGAAGTTTGTATACTACTGACACTAACAAATTGAGAATGCATATGAGAAACAACAAAACACTCAAGACAAGAGAATTTAAAGATCAGAGCAAGGAAATCATCAAGAACAACTTGAAGATCAATGAAGAACATAATGCATGTAATTTTTGAAAATTAGAAGAATAAAGACATGCAATTGACACCAAACTTAAAATTAGACACTAGACTCAAACAAGAAACATAAAAATCTTTTTGGTTTTAAGATTTTATAAATTTTTTTTTGTGCTTTTTCGAAAATTATATGGAAAAGATGATAACGAGATTCAAAATTTTTAATAAGAATTCCAGGAATCATGCAATGTTAGTCTAAAGCTTTAGTCTAAAGAAATTAGACATGGCTAGCCAAGCTTCAGCAGGACATTACATTCAAGAGCTAAATTGATGAGAATCAATCAGCTTTGGTGATGATAAAAACATCACCTTGAAACTCTAGAATTCATTCTTAAAAATTCTGAAGAAAAATACCTAATCTAAGCAACAAGATGAACCGTCAGTTGTCCAAACTCGAACAATCCCCGGCAACGGTGCCAAAAACTTGGTGCGCGGAATTGTGATCATCAATGGCGCCATCAACATGGTACGCTCAATTGCAATCTCAACTCTTTATCACAACTTCGCACAACTAACCAGCAAGTGCACTGGGTCATCCAAGTAATAAACCTTACGCGAGTAAGGGTCGATCCCACGGAGATTATTGGTATGAAGCAAGCTATGGTCATCTTGTAAATCTCAGTCAGGCAGATTCAAATGGTTATGGAGGATTAATGATTAAAAGATAAATAAAACATAAAATAAGGATAGAGATACTTATGTAATTCATTGGTGAGAACTTCAGATAAGCGTATGGAGATGCTTTGTCCCTTTCGTCTCTCTGCTTTCCTACTGTCTTCATCCAATCCTTCTTACTCCTTTCCATGGCAAGCTGTATGTTGGGCATCACCATTGTCAGTGGCTACAGTCCCGTCCTCTCAGTGAAAATGTTCAACGCGCTCTGTCACAGCACGGCTATTCATCTGTCGGTTTTCGATCATGTCAGAATAGAATTCAGTGATTCTTTTGCGTCTGTCACTAACGCCCCACAATCGCGAGTTTGAAGCTCGTCACAGTCATTCAATCCTTGAATCCTACTCGGAATACCATAGACAAGGTTTAGACTTTCCGGATTCTCAAGAATGCCGCCATCAATTCTAGCTTATACCACGAAGATTCTGATTAAGGAATCCAAGAGATAAACATTCAAGCCTTGTTTGCATGTAGAACGGAAGTGGTTGTCAGGCACGCGTTCATAAGTGAGAATGATGATGAGGGTCATATAATCATCACATTCATCATGTTCTTGGGTGCGAATGAATATCTTAGAACAAGAATAAGCTGAATTGAATAGAAGAACAATAGTAATTGCATTAATACTCGAGGTACAGCAGAGCTCCACACCTTAATCTATGGTGTGTAGAAACTCCACCATTGAAAATACATAAGAACAAGGTCTAGGCATGGCCGAATGGCCAACCTCCCAAAGAGGGTTCAGTCATAAAAACATGATCAAAAGATCCCCTAATACAATAGCAAAAGGTCCTATTTGTAGAGAACTAGTAGCTTAGGGTTTACAAAGATGAGTAAATGACATAAAAATCCACTTCCGGGCCCACTTGGTGTGTGCTTGGGCTGAACATTGAAGCTTTCATATCTAGAGACTTTTCTTGGAGTTAAACGCCAGCTTTTGTACTAGTTTGGGCGTTTAACTCCCATTCTTGTGCCAGTTCCGGCGTTTAACGCCAGAATTCTTGAGCTGACTTGGATCGCCTGTTTAGGCCATCAAATCTCGAGAAAAGTATAAACTATTATACATTGCTGGAAAGCCCGGGATGTCTAATTTCCAACGCAATTGAGAGCGCACCAATTGGGTTTCTGTAGCTCCAGAAAATCCACTTCGAGTGCAGGGAGGTCAGAATCCAACAGCATCTGCAGTCCTTTTCAGCCTCTGAATCAGATTTTTGCTCAGGTCCCTTAATTTCAGCCAGAAAATACCTGAAATCACAGAAAAACACACAAACTCATAGTAAAGTCCAGAAAAGTGAATTTTAACTAAAAACTAATAAAAATATAATAAAAACTAACTAAAACATACTAAAAACATACTAAAAACAATGCCAAAAAGCATATAAATTATCCGCTCATCACTTATCTTATCTTATCTCTTGTTGAGGTCAGATTATCTTCCATGGAACCACCCTTGTCTCTATCCGCTTGGGCTGCCTTTGGATCTGGGTCGTATTCCTTGAGTTGGGCCCTTCTTTCGGCTTTTCCTGTCGCTTTGGCCGACTTCTTCGTAAAGAAGTCGGTCCGCTTGACCTAAAGAGGTCGGTCGCTTTGTTACTGAACATTCTGACTCGGTCATCTCGACCCAGGGTATGAACAGTGCCCCTGCTTGAGCTCGGTCTTCTTTTGGAGGCCGTGTTCTTTGACTTCGGTCCTTCTTTAGTGAAGCCGAACTCAAGCATTTTGTCGATTCCTTTGTAGAAGCTTTTGAATGTAGAACGTTTTTCCTCTAAAAGCACGCGCTTTTATATCGGCGCTTTGGAAACGTGCGAGGGTTTAATGCCTACATTAATTTTAACATTAATTGCCCCGTTTCCCTTTGGCTCTTTTATTTTGATTTTAAAAACCCAGAAACGGTTTCTCTCCTTCGCCCTTTTCGTAACTTCTTCGCATTTCTTCCTTCATTCTCTCGCTTTCAACTTTTCTTTGTGTTGCGGCGTTGTTTGATTTTTCTGAAGCCTCTGCCTGGGGTTTTGCAGTTCCGTGTTTCAGCCCAGCGACGTTGCTTTTGCTCGTGTCTTCTCTTTTACTTTGAGAGAGCAATTCCAGATTTCGCCTTCCCTCTTCAACTTCCTTGAAGCCTACTGCTTTTTTTCAGGTTGGTACTAACTTTCTTGCTTCTTTCACGGCTTCACTTTTAGTTTTTTGGTGAAGCTTTGATTTTGCATGTTTGAAAGTTTGAACCTTTTCGTGATCTTGCGTTTGTTTGTCGCTGTAAATGTGTTTTCCTTGGCTTTCTTTTGTGCGCTCTTTTGGCATTTCCGTCGAGGCTTTCTAGGGTTTTGTTGTTGCTTCTGATAGAGAATCTACATCTGTTCCTCGCTTTGCTTGATTGCTTTTTGTTTCTGTTTTTGAGAAAGTTCGTACCTTTAACGATTTCTATTTGGTGCGTTTTTGACATTTGGGAATGCTTTTTGCTTGGTAAACTGTGATGACTTATGCTTCTGAAAATGCTTGCTTGTTTGAAGTCTTTTTCTTGTTTGAGAAATGCTGGGGTGGGAGCTGTAGATTTTCCTAGAAACCTTGCTTGATTATTGCCTCCAAAGGATGCCCCAAGGCTTTTGGTTTGAGTCTTGGGGTTTTTCCTTTTCTGTTTGTTTCGCCTATATCGTATTGAGTTGTTTTCTCCCTTGTCCGAGATGTTTTTAGTAACCCCATCTTCTTTTCTTACTTGTAGGATTAGTTGGCCTCATGTCTTCTCGCAATAACATTGTAGAGATGTCTTCCAGAGTTCCTGAGGGCATGTCCAATTGGCTGGACTCCCTTGTCTTGTTGTGTGTTTCTGTTGTGGATGCCGAATTTTGCACAGAGCTGAGGAAGCGCCATAGGATTTGTGGTAACAGCGCCCGTGAGGGGGATTATGAGCTTGTTGCTCCTGAGGCCGATGAGAGAGTTTGTTTTCCGACTTCCGTCGAGGGGGAACGTCTCTTCTTCTACGCCTATGAATACTTTTTCAGTCAATTAAACGTTACCTTTCCCTTTACTGCTTTTGAGACCAACCTGTTGTGGTCTTGTAACATTGTCCCATCCCAGCTTCATCCAAATTCCTTGGGTTTTATTAAAATTTTTCAGCTTCTTTGTAGAGAGTTAGATGTAACACCTTCTCAGACTCTTTTCCTTTACTTGTTTGTTTCCGCCAAGCCTGGCAGTTCTTCAAAAAAGAAAGCTTCTTGGGTTTCTTTCAGGTCTGCACAGGGCCATAAAGTTTTTGCGATGTATGATGAGTCCTTTAAGGACTTCAAGAATTACTTCTTTAAAGTTCGAGCTGTTGAGGGGGCCCGCCCCTTTTTCCTTGATGAAAATGATTACCCTTCTTTTCCTTTGGAGTGGCAGAGGGATGTGAGAGTGTCCCGTTATACCTGGGAGATGCTTGATGATGTCGAGCGTGCGTTTGTTGTTGTTCTTGAGGATCTGTAGGGGAAACCACCCTATCTTAATACAAAAAGGTTTTTGAATAACCTGTCCTTGGTTCGGACTGTTTTGGGTACTTGTCTGACTTGTCTCTTATACTTATTTCTTAATTTTTCTTCCCTTTGTTGTGACCATAACTCTTTGTTGTGGCTAATTCTGTATTTGCAGAGATGTCTAAGAACAACGACTCCATGAAGGCTTTTAAAAGGGCAAAGAAGGCAACTGCTACTCTGAACATCTCAGCCAAAGTGACCAGCGAGGGATCTTCTCAGGTCCCAGTGAAGCCTCCTGTGCCGAGTTCTCTCGGGCCGAGGAAAGTAATTCCTACTCCTCGGTTTCATCAGGTCGATCCTCCACAGAATTCTGCCGTTGCTTCTGGTGTCCCTCCTTTGAAAAAGCAAAAAACATCCGAGCCTTTTAACCTGGATGCCCCGGACTTTGATGCTATTGAGTTTGTTGACCAGCAAATTGCCCCCTATGGTGGGCTTTCCATGGACGATGTGTCTCTTCTTCAGCATTTGGATTTTATCACCAAAAGTCGTGTGAAGATGGCTCATATAGGTGCGACTATTTTCCGAACAGTTCAGAGGATTCCGATTCATGCCACAAAATCCTTCATGGAGGAGGCCAAGTTAGAATTTGATCGTATCAAGGGTCTGAAGGAGGAGTTGGAGGTGAAGTTGGCAAAGGTGGAGAAGGAGCTTGAGGGTAAGAAGGTCAGTTATATTGCCTTGGCTGCTTCTTTGAAGTTGGCTGAGGACATGGCATTGAAACATAAGGATAGCTATGTCTCAGCTTATAGGGAATTGATGCATCTCCGGGCTGATTTGGAAACTGCTCGGATTAATTATGGTGAGCTTCAGGGTCACCTTGTGGGCAGCGTAACTGCCGCCTCTGAGAACCTGATGGAGCAGTTCCGAATTGTTGCTCCTGATGCCGACTTGACTCTTATCAGCCTGGACAATGTTGTGAGGGATGGTAAGATTGTCCCTGATGACCAGGATGATGATGAGGCTGATCCTCCCCCAGTGCCTTCTCTTAAGGTGTCGACCTCCTCGGTTCCTCCCGTTACGTCTAATCCGGATTGCCAGATTTTGAACCGGAATGATGGAACTGTAGATGCTGTGTCCCTTCAGACTCGCCCTCCTTCTCCCCGTACTGATGCTGCCGGGAAGGCTCCCGATCTTAGCTGATCTTCTTTCTGAATATTTGTGTAAATAGCCCGATTTGTGGGCTTTTGAACTTGTTTATTGTTCTTCTTAACTGCTGACGCTTTTAGTTGTCTGCCTGGCAACTTTTATTTTGAAAAACAAAGGTAGCTTTCTGAGGTTGATTTTGGTGGCCTCTTGAAACTTTATCGTACTATGCTTTTATTATGGTATCTGTTGAGATCTTGCTGCTTGGCCTCTTTAGATTGCTTTCGTATTTATTGTTTGCAGCTTGGATCCTTTTGAGGCCGTGACTGTGGGGGGTCCGACTTGTTTCTCGGTTTCCTTGCTTTTGTTTGTATTTTTAGCGCCTCATAACCGATTTCTTTATGTTGGTCCCCTTCTGAGTTATTTTTGTAATCCTCTTTCCCGGACCTTTGTCAGGTCTCTTTAAGGGATTACTTTATAACTTATCTTTGTAGGAGACCGACTTCGTTAGGTCGATCTCTTCTAAGTTATTTTTGTAATCCTCTTTCTTGGACCTTTATTAGGTCTCTTTCAGGGATTACTTTTACAACTTGTTTTGTAGGAGACCGACTTCGTTAGGTCGATCTCTTCTAAGTCATTTTTGTAATCCTCTTTCTTGGACCATTGTTAGGTCTCTTTCAGGAATTACTTTCACAACTTGTTTTGTAGGAGACCGACTTCGTTAGGTCGATCTCTTCTAAGTTGTTTTTGTAATCCTCTTTCTTGGACCTTTGTTAGGTCTCTTTCAGGGATTACTTTTACAACTTGTTTTGTAGGAGACCGACTTCGTTAGGTCGATCTCTTCTAAGTCGTTTTTGTAATCCTCTTTCTTGGACCTTTGTTAGGTCTCTTTCATGGATTACTTTTACAACTTGTTTTGTAGGAGACCGACTTCGTTAGGTCGATCTCTTCTAAGTTATAGCAATTCCTCTTTAATAGGGTTGGCCAGACCTCTTTCCAGGGATTTGCTGATAACTTGGGTTGACTTGGTCCGACTTTTTAGTGTCAGCCAATCTTTTTAAGTTATTATATAGCAATCCATAAGACCTCGTCAGGTTCTTTTTGGGATCACTTTCGATAACTTCTTGCATTATTCTGTGTTCATCTTTTGCCGATTTGTAGCTGGTGGTTTCTGTCCTGGTTTAATCGACCTTTAGGTGAATCGCGTTTTCACCTTTGTCGGTCAATTATTCCTATCAAGATCGTACAGTGAATCTATTTTTCACTTTCTGTTCGATTCATTGCTTTATAATCGGACGATGAATGCTTCAGATTAATGCGTCTTGAGAACTTGTAGAATATCTGAAATGTATTTTATTTAAAGAAAGTGCAAATATATACAGGCGGGAGTTTTTCATACCCTTAAGTCTCAATCTTGACGCCTCATTAAAAAAACTTTTCAGGAAAAAGAGTGCGTCTTGAGATCTTTTACCTTTCCTAGCTATAGTACCTTCTTAGGTTACAAGCGTGCCATGATCTGGGGAGTTCTCGTCCCTCGAGTTCAAACAGTCTGTAGTAGCCCTTCCCAAGTACTTCTGCGACTCGGTAGGGTCCTTTCCAGTTAGCTGTCAGCTTTCCTTCTCTGGGTCGAGTTGTTTCAATATCATTTCGGATTAAGATGAGATCATTCTCCGTGAAATCCCTTGGCACTACCTTTTGATTATACCTGGAAGCCATTCGCCGCTTTAGTGCTTCTTCTCTGATCCGAGCTCTTTCTTGGATTTCTGGAAGTAGGTCGAGCTCTTCTCTTTGGAGCTGAGAATTGGTTTGTTCATTATAGTGGACTACTCGGGGAGATCCTTCCTCGACCTCTATTGGAATCATTGCCTCCACTCCGTATGCTAGTCAGAATGGTGATTCATTTGTATTAGAATGGCGGGTTGTTCGATACGCCCATAGAACTTGTGGAAGTTCCTCGGCCCAAGCCCCCTTTACTTCTTGCAGTCTCTGTTTCAGTCCGGCCAATATGACTTTGTTGGCCGCTTCGGCTTGTCCATTGGCTTGGGGATGTTCGACGGAGGTGAACTGGTGTTTTATATTCAAGTCGGCCACTAGTTTTCTGAAGCCTGCATCTGTAAATTGGGTACCGTTGTCTGTGGTGATGGAGTATGGTACCCCGAACCTCGTAATAACGTTCCTATATAGGAATTTCCGGCTTCTTTGGGTAGTGGCGTTGGCTAGGGGTTCTGCCTCGATCCATTTTGTGAAATAGTTTACTCCTACTATGAGGAATTTTACTTGTCCCGATCCCTGTGGGAAGGGTCCGAGAAGGTCGAGTCCCCATTTTGCAAATGGCCAGGGTGAGGTCACGCTAATGAGCTTTTCTGGTGGGGCGATGTGAAAGTTGGCATGCTTCTGACATGGTGGGCATATCCTTACAAATTCTGTAGCTTCCTTTCGTAGAGTTGGCCAATAGAATCCCGCCCGGAGTACCTTTTTGGTGAGAGCTTGCGCTCCGAGGTGATTACCACAAATGCCGTTGTGCACTTCCTCCAAGACTTCCTTTGTATTGAAAGTCGGTACGCATTTTAACAAAGGTGTTGAGATCCCTCTTTTGTATAGTGTGTTGTTTATGATAGTGTAATATTGTGCCTCCCTTTTTAACCTCTTTGCCTCCTTTTCATTTGTAGGGAGTGCTTCTGTTTTGAGGTAGTTAATTATGGGGGTCATCCATCCTTGATCCTGACCTGTTATGGCTAGAATTTTTTCTTCTTCCGATATTGATGGGTTCTGCAGTATTTCCTGGATGAGGCTTCTATTATTGCCCCCTGGTTTGGTGCTGGCTAGCTTTGAGAGTACGTCAGCTCGGGCATTTTGTTCGCGGGGTATGTGGCAGATCCTATATTCCCCGAGTTGTCCGAGCTGTTCTTTGGTTTTATCCAAATATTTTTTCATGGTAGGATCTTTGGCTTGGTAGCTTCCTGTTATTTGTGAGGTAATGACTTGTGAGTCACTGTAGATGTTGAGTTTTTGAGCTCCAACCTCCCTAGCCAGCTTCAAACCAGCTAATAACGCTTCGTATTCTGCCTGGTTGTTTGAGGCCGGGAATCCAAATTTAAGGAAAAGCTCAAGTTGGGTTCCTTGGTTGCTTTCAATTATCACACCTGCACCGCTTCCGATTTTATTCGAGGAGCCGTCCACGTATATGCTCCATTCTATCGGGATTTCCGGGGTGTCTGTGAATTCTGCAATAAAGTCGGCTAGGTGTTGTGATTTAATGGTTGTCCGTGCCTCGTATTGGAGGTCAAACTCGGACAACTCAATTGCCCACTGTAGGATTCTTCCTGCTAGATCTGTTTTCTGCAATATCTCTTTTATGGGTTGGTTGGTCCGAACTTTAATGGTATGCACTTGGAAGTATGGGCGAAGTCGTCGGGATGTGAGTATCAGAGCATAGGCAAACTTCTCTATTTTCTGGTAGTTCAGCTCTGACCCCTGTAGTGCTTTACTGATGAAGTAGACGGGTTGTTGTTCTCCTTCGTCTTCTCTAATTAGTGCCGAAGCTATTGCCCGACTTCCTACTGTGAGGTATAGTATGAGTGGTTCTCCCTCTTGTGGTCGAGATAGGATAGGTGGTTGCCCCAAAAATTCTTTAAAGTCTCGAAAGGCTTGTTCACATTCCGTTGTCCACTCGAAGTTCTTTCCCTTCCTCAAGGTAGTGTAGAAGGGGAAGGATCTTATTGCTGACCCTGCTAGGAATCTAGACAAGGCCGCCAATCTCCCATTGAGTTGCTGTACCTCTTTGACGCAGGTCGGGCTTTTCATGTTGAGGATCGCCTGCCATTTATCTGGATTTGCCTCGATTCCTCTTTGTGTGAGCATAAAGCCCAAAAATTTACCTGCTTCCGCTGCGAAGGTGCATTTAGCCGGGTTAAGTCGCATGTCGTGCTTCTGTATAGTGTTGAATACTTGAACCAAGTCGGTTAGTAATGTTTCTCCATGATTCTTCCGATGTGGTCTGAAAAGACTTTATTCATAAGCCTTTGATAGGTGGCTCCCGTGTTCTTAAGGCCAAAAGGCATTACGATATAGCAATAATTTGCTTTTGGTGTGAGAAACGAGGTTTTTTCTTGATCCGGTGGATACATTAGAATCTGGTTGTAGCCTGAGTATGCGTCCATGAACGAGAGATACTTATATCCTAATGAGGTATCTACTAGAGCGTCGATGCTTGGGAGTGGATAAGGGTCTTTTGGGCAGGCTTTGTTGAGGTCGGTGTAGTCAGTGCACATTCGCCACTTCCCATTTGACTTTTTCACCAAGACGACGTTTGCTAGCCATAGTGGGTATTTAACTTCTCTTATGAACCCTGCCTCTAGTAGTGCTTGTACTTATTTTTCTACAGCCTGAGACCGTTCTGGCCCGAGTTTTCTTCGTCCTTGTTGTACCGGCCGGGATCCCGGGTAGACTGCCAGCTTGTGGCTCATTAGTTCAGGATCTATGCCTGGCATGTCGGCAGCTTTCCATGCGAAGAGATCAACATTATCTCGTAGAAACCGTATTAGTGATTCTTTTGCGCCTCCTTTCAGGATCGTGCCGATATTAGTTGTTTTCTCCGAGGTATCTCCGATCTGGACTCTTTCTATTTCTCCTTCGGGTCCTGGGCAGAGTTCTTCTCGTCTCTGATCTCTGTCGAGTTCGATTGCGTGGAACTCTCCTCTTTCACCTTGGAGATTTAGACTTTCGTTATAACAGCGACGTGCCATCTTTTGATCTGCTTTTATTGTAGCTATCCCTTCTGTAGTTAGGAATTTCATACATAGATGTGGAGTTGAAACTATTGCTCCGAGTTGATTTAACGTTGTCTGAACTATTAAGGCATTGTAGGCTGAGCTTACGTCGACCACGATATAGTCTATCTTAAGTGTTCTGGATTGGTTCCCCTTTCCAAAGGTTGTGTGTAATGATACGTATCCTAGTGGCTGTACTGGGGTATCCCCAAGTCCGAACAGGCTGTTTGGGTATGCTCTTAGCTCTTTTTCTTCTAAGCCGAGCTTGTCGAAGGCGGTTTTGAATAGAATGTCGGCGGAGCTTCCTTGGTCAATTAATGTACAGTGGAGGTTGGTGTTTGCCAATATGATTGTGATGACCATGGGGTCGTCGTGTCCTGAGATGATTCCGGATGCATCTTCTTTGGTAAACGTGATTGCTGGGATGTCTGGCATTTCTTTCTTGCCTTCGACATGGTATACTTCTTTGAGGTGTCGCTTGCGGGATGACTTGGAGATTCCTCCTCCAGCAAATCCGCCGTGTATCACGTGGATATGTCTTTCCGGTGTGCGGGGTGATCGTTCAGATCGTCCGACATCTTCATCCCTTCTTCTTTTTCTTGGTTTTTTGTCCTGATTGGCCAGGAACCGATCTAGTTTTCCTTCCCTAACTAATTTCTCTATGACGTTTTTCAAGTCAAAGCATTCATTGGTGGAATGTCCTCGGACTCGATGATACTCACAGTATTCGTTCCGATTTCCTCCTCCCCTTTTGCCTTTAAGTGGCCGAGCTGGGGGTATTTTTTCTGTATGGCAGACTTCTTTGTAAATATCTACCAAGGATACCCTAAGAGGGGTGTAGTTATGATATTTTTTTATTTTCTCTCCGGAGCGATCTTCTTTTTTCTTGGATTCTTTATCTTTATCTCGGTAGGCAGAACCAAACCTCGAGGCTTCCCCAAGTCGAGAATTCTCCTCCATGTTGATGTACTTCTGCGCCCGTTCATGTACTTTGTCTAGGGATGCTGGGGATTTCTTTGATATAGATTGGCTAAATGGTCCTTCTCGTAGGCCGTTTATGAGGCCCATGATGGCAGCTTCTGTTGGTAGACTTTGTATGTCCATGCATGTATTATTGAATCTTTCCATGTAGTTACGAAGACTCTCCCGATCTCCTTGCTTGATTCCTAGTAGGATGGGTGCATGTTTGGCTTTGTCCTTTTGTATGGAAAATCTGGCCAGGAACTTTTTGGCCAGGTCGTCGAAACTTGAGATGGATTTTGGAGGTAGGTTGTCGAACCACCTAATGGCTGTCTTGGTAAGAGTTGTTGGAAAGGCTTTGCAGCGAACTGCATCTGAAGCGTCAGTGAGTTACATTCTACTTCTGAAGTTGCTGAGATGGTGGTTGGGGTCCGAGGTGCTGTCATACAGAGTCATATTTAGAAGCTTGAAATCTTTTGGAATTTTGGTTTTCATAATTTCCCTGGTGAATGGATCTTGGTCTTTGTGCGAGCTATCCTCTGGGGTGGATCGAGTAGCTTTAGTTTTGAGATCGGCTTCGAGTTTCATAAGTTTATCTTCTAGTTCTCGGCGCCGCCTTATCTCCCGATGTAGATCTTTTTCTTTTTCGCGTTGATATTGGGCTTCTTTCTCAAGTTGCTTTAATCGATCTTGAAGTGCCTCTATTATTCCTGGATTTGATGAATTTTTGTCTCCGTTGGGTTCCAGAGTGTCTTTGAGTATAGTATCCGCGTTTTTATGCGGCGTTCTATCTTCCAAACCTGAATCGTGGTCGTTGTCATGGTCATCCGCCATGTTTGATGGGATGACTTCCAGGTCCCCGGCAACGGCGCCAATGTTCCGTGGGTTACCTGAAACTTGTAGGTCGATCTCGGTCGAGATCTTCTGGGTTGGTCGGAGCCGAAGTGTCCGGCAGGCGTATAGCAGCCGGAGCTGGTGTGTCCGACTTGTGGAACTGAGAGTGCTGCTGATCCTTCGTCACCGAAAGGTGGGGGGTACCTGCAAGGGACTCCGATGCTTAAGTTAGCAAGGGTATTAAGCAGGTATTGAGTAGAATCAGAGTATGAGTTATACCTGGGTGCTCCAGTGTATTTATAGTAGTGAGATGTGACCTTCTGTGGATAAGATAAGTTAGTTATCTTATCTTATCTTATCTCTTATTGAGGTCAGCTTATCTTCCATGGAACCGCGCTTGTCTCTATCGGCTTGGGCTGCCTTTGGATCTGGGTCATATTCCTTGAGTTGGGCCCTTCTTTGGGCTTTTTCTGTCGCTTTGGCCGACTTCTTCGTAAAGAAGTCGGTCCACTTGACCTAAAGAGGTCGGTCGCTTTGTTACTGAACATTCTGACTCGGTCATCTCGACCCAGGGTATGAACAGTGAGCCTCTCCAATTGTTCTATTACAACTATCGATTCTTCCTTTTTCACCGTATTCTCTGATATCTTCTTCATGCTTTGCTCTTCCTTAGGTTTTTCACATGAGGCTACGGGGAGAATTTGAGTATTCAAACATTAGTGGGCTAAAGCGTGCACCACCTTGGTCAAATTGGTCACAAACTCAAATGTGTCCCACTTCATGGCTTCTTGTCCTTGAAGTAACAAAGTGAGAGAATCATCTATTGGGGCTTGGGGTGAGTATGAAGGTTCATTGTTTTGGAGCGAGGATTCATGGTAAGAAGGTGGTTCCTCTTGGTAAAATTGTGGTGGTGTGCATTGAGGTGGTTCTTGGTGGTAATCTTGATAGGTTGGTGGTGGTTCTAAAGGTTCTTGCTCATAATGGTCATAAGAGTATGGTATGGATGATTGGTGATATGGTGGAGATGGATCATAGGAAGGTGCTTGATGTGGGAAGGCTTGTGAGTATGGTTGAGGTTCATGTTGAGGATAAGATTTATAGGCATATGGTGGTGGTTGATTGTCACGAAGAAATTCTCCATAGCCATTGAATTGACATGCATTAGAATGGGAATTATACCTATAAGTATCCGGAGGTTGTTGCCAATAGGAGTGATCAATTCCTTGAGGCTCCTCCCATCTTTGTTGGTTCCATCCATAATGAGTGTCATCATTGAAGTTCGCATTTCCTATAACACAATTAAAACCAAACTCATAGCCAAAGTGAGAATTCATTATGGGAAAACAAAATAAAACTAACAAAAACTAGAAAACAAGCAAAAGACAAGCCTATTTACACTATTCACATATGTATAATAACCAATAACATAACACCATTGCAAATCCCCGGCAACGGCGCCATTTTGATGATTGGATTTTTGACGGTTTAGAATTTCACTAATGAAATCTCGTTGTAAAGTATAGTCTCTAAACCAACAATAATCTTTTCATACAAAAATTTGTTTGTCACAAGTACAATACCCCTAAAATCTATAAACCGAAGTATTTAAACCTCGAGTCGTCTCTCAAAGGACTTGCAGGGTAGTGTTCTTGTTATTGGTTATGGACTTGTTTATTTTGGGGTTTTAGATGAGAGATATGAATAGTAAATGGTACGAAAACTTTATTAAAAAAACGGTCTTGGCAAGGTTTGGTTGTCAAGGGTCTTTATCATTATCACTAGCCACAAGTAAGGTAATTGCAAGGATTAATCCCACTTAGTCATCCTTAAATCAATTGGCAAAGGAAAGTCAAGTGAGTTATATCAATCCTAGTCCATAAATCCTAGCTTCAGTAAAGGCTAGAGTTAATGGCTATCAACTATCAATCACTTGGACATTAGTAATTCAAGAAATCCTAAGTTACCTTCTCAAGCCAAGAACATAAAATTCTATTCTAACATTCTCCCAAGCATTTAATCAAACACTTGGAAGGCACAAAAGGAAAGTATACTAAATCACAACAAGAATGAATTCTAACGACAATTGAATACAAAAAATTAACAACAACAATCAAGGAAATCACAATTATCATGAATCACCTCAAATTGCATTATTGAAAGAGAAATAAAGGAACAACGATTTATCCAAAACAAAATGAAGAATTACAATTATCAAAGCAGATAACTAGAAAGAGGAAGAGGAGCAGAGTAAGAATTGATAAAGGAGAAGTGAATCAAAACATGAATTAAACCTAGATCTAAGAAGAGAGATTAACCTAAACCTAATCCTAATTCTAGAGAGAAGTGAGAGCTTCTCTCTCTAAAACTAACTAATCCTAATCCTCATGAGTGTGTATGAAACATCACATGCCTTCCCCTTCAATCCTTGGCTCTTATATGCAGTTTGGCGCCAAAGTTGGTTGCAGAGACCCTCCAAAATCACCAGGCACGTGTTGCTTTAATGAGATCACGTGTGGACTGCGACGCGTGCGCGCACAGTACGCGTGCGCGTCCTTAGCCGATTCCGCAATGTGCACGCGAGCGCCTTGTGCGCGCGAGCACCTTGTGCGCGTGCGCGTGCTTGGCTGATTTCACTTCTTTGGCTTTTTATGCTTCTCTCCACTTGTATGCTTCCTTCCTTGCTCCTTTGATCCATGCCTAGCCTATTTCAATCCTGAAATTACTAGCAGACACATCAAGGCATCTTATGGAATTAAAGAGGAATTAGAATTCATCAAAATAAGGCTTAAAAGGCATGTTTTTACACTTAAGCACAAATACGGGAGAGATTACAAAACCATGCTAATTCATAGGCTGAATGTGACAAAAGGTTGATAAAATGCTTTAAATTCAATACAAGATGAATCCTAAAAATGGGGTTTATCAATGGCAGAAGGAAGTTTAATGGAATCTCTATGGTCTCTATATGAGCCTCCAATTCCTTTAGGTCCTCAATAGGGAACTCCTTTCTGTCTGGAGGACGTCCCATGAGGTCTTCCTCATTGGGATTCACGTCCTTCCCTTCCTCTTTGGATTCGGAAATTTTGATTATATCAATGGCCTTGCACTCTCTTTTTGGATTCTCTTCTATATTGCTTGGGAGAGTACTAGGAGCAGTTTCAGTAATTTTCTTACTCAGCTGACCCACTTGTGCCTCCAAGTTTCTAATGGAGGACCTTGTTTCATTCATGAAACTTAAAGTGGCCTTAGATAGATCGGAGACTATGTTTGCTAAGCTAGAGGGGCTCTGCTAAGAATTCTCTGTCTGTTGCTGAGAAGATGATGGAAAAGGCTTGCTATTGCTAAACCTGTTTCTTCCACCATTATTAAAGCCTTATTGGGGCTTTTGCTGATCCTTCCATGAGAAATTTGGATGATTTCTCCATGAGGGATTATAGGAGTTTCCATAGGCTTCACCCATGTAATTCACCTCTGCCATTGCAGGGTTCTCAAGATCATAAGCTTCTTCTTCAGAAGATGCCTCTTTAGTACTGTTGGATGCATTTTGCAATCTATTCAGACTCTAAGAAATTATGTTGACTTGCTGGGTCAACATTTTGTTCTGAGCCAATATGGCATTCAAAGCATCAATTTCAAGAACTCCCTTCTTCTGAGGCGTCCCATTACTCACAGGATTCCTCTCAGAGGTATACATGAATTGGTTATTTGTAACCATGTCAATGAGTTCTTGAGCTTCTGCAGGTGTTTTCATTAGGTGAATAGATCCACCTGCAGAATGGTCCAGTGACATCTTGGAAAACTCAGATAGACCATCATAGAATATATCCAAAATGGTCCACTCTGAAAGCATGTCAGAAGGATACTTTTTGGTCAACTACTTGTATCTTTCCCAAGCTTCATAGAGGGATTCACCATCTTTTTGCCTGAAGGTCTGAACTTCCACTCTTAGCTTGCTCAGGTTTTGAGGAGGAAAGAACTTGACCAAGAAGGCTGTGACCAGCTTATTCCAAGAGTCCAGGCTATCTTTAGGTTGTGAGTCCAACCATGTTCTAGCTCTGTCTCTTACAGCAAAAGGGAAAAGCATGAGCCTGTAGACCTCAGGATCTACTCCATTAGTCTTAACAGTGTCACATATCTGCAATAACTCAGTTAAAAACTGATAGGGATCTTCTGATGGAAGTCCATGAAACTTGCAGTTCTGTTGCATTAGAGCAACTAGTTGAGGCTTCAGCTCAAAATTGTTTGCTCCAATGGCAGGGATTGAGATGCTTCTTCCATAAAAATTGGAAGTAGGTGTAGTATAATCACCAAGCATCCTCCTTGCATTATTGTTGTTGTCATTATTTTTGGCTACCATCTCCTCTTCTTTTTCGAAAATTTCTGTACGATTTTCTCTGGATTGTTGTATTTTAGCTTCTCTTAGTTTCTTCTTTAGAGTCCTTTCAGGTTCAGGATCTGCTTCAACAAGAATGTTCTTGTCCTTGCTCCTGCTCACATGAAAAAGAAAAAGACAGAAAAGGAAGAGGAATCCTCTATGTCACAGTATAGAGATTCTTATGTGAGTAGAAGAGAAGAAGAATAAGAATGAGGAAAGAAAGAGAAAAATTCGAACACAGAGAAGAAGAGAGGGTTCGAATTTTAAGATGAAGAGAAGTGTTAGTAAATGAATAAATAAATAGAAAGAGATGACAGAGGGGAGTTTTCAAAAATAATTAAAAGGAAAAGGAAAATAATTTTGTTTTTAGTTTAATTTTAAGTTAGAATTCGAAAATTAAGAGAAGAAATAGAATTAAAATTAAAGTTTAAAACAATTAGTTAATTAAAAAGAATTTTGAAAAAGGGTGAGGAATTTTCGAAAATTAGAGAGAGGAAAGTAGTTAGGTGGTTTTGAAAAAGATAAGAAATAGTAAAACAAACAAAAAGTCAATTAGTTAGTTGAAAAAGATTTGAAAATCAATTTTGAAAAGATAAGGAGTTAGAAAAGATTTTTGAAATTGATTTCGAAAAAAATATGATTGAAAAGATATGATTGAAATTTTTTTTGAAAAATATTTGAAAAGGAAATTAAAAAGATTTGATTTTTAAAATTAAAATTGATTACTTGACTAACAAGAAACTAAAAGATATGATTCTCGAATTTAAAGATTGAACCTTTCTTAACAAGAAAGTAACAAACTTCAAATTTTTGAATCAATCACATTAATTGTTAGTAAAGTTTTCAAAAATTATGAAATAAAATTAAGAAAAAGATTTTGAAAATCAATTTTTAAAATTTTCGAAAAATAATAAGAAAAATGAAAAAGAATTTATTTTTGAAAAAGATTTTGAAAAGATAGGATTTTTAAAATTGAAATCTTGACTTGATTAACAAGAAACAACTTATTTTAAAAATTTTTTGACTAAGTCAACCCAAAGATTTCGAAATTTAAGAGTAAAATAAAGAAAAGATATTTTTTATTTTTTTGAATTTTTAATGAAGAGAGAGAAAAATAACTAAATGACTCAAGACATAAAAATTATGAATCAAAACAACTAATGCATGCAAGAACACTATGAATGTCAAGATGAACACCAAGAACACTTTGAAGATCATGATGAACATCAAGATTTATTTTTTTGAAAAATTTTCAAGAGAGGAAAAACATGCAAGACACCAAACTTAGAAATTTTTTCATGCTTAGACACTATGAATGCAAAAATGCATATGAAAAACAATAAAAGACACAAAACAAGAAAATATGAAGATCAAACAAGAAGACTTACCAAGAACAACTTGAAGATCATGAAGAACACCATGCATGAATTTTTCGAAAAAATGCATAAATTTTAAAAACATGCAATTGACACCAAACTTAAAAATTGACACTAGACTCAAACAAGAAACACAAAATATTTTTGGTTTTCATGATTTTATTAATTTTTGTTGGGTTTTTTGAAAATTTCTTTTTGGAAAAACGAAAATAAATAAAAAAAATAAAAAAAATTTGAAAGATTTTTGAAAACTTTTTGAAAATAAAATAACGGTTAAAACAAAAAGAAAATTACCTAATATGAGCAACAAGATGAACCGTCAGTTGTCCAAACTCAAATAATCCCCGGCAACAGCGCCAAAAACTTGGTGCACGAAATTGTTATCTCAATGGCTTCAACAACTTGGTACGCACAATTGTAATATCACTCTTCTTCATAACTTCGCACAACTAACCAGTAAGTGCACTGGGTCGTCCAAGTAATAAACCATACGTGAGTAAGGGTCGATCCCACGGAGATTGTTGGTATGAAGCAAGCTATGGTCATCTTGTAAATCTCAGTCAGGCGGATTCTAATGGTTATAAGGGTTTTCGAATATAAGGATAAATAAAGCATAAAATAAAGATAGAGATACTTATGTAATTCATTGGTGGGGATTTCAGATAAGCGCATGAAGATACTGTGTTCCTTCTGAATCTCTATTTTCCTACTGCTTTCATCCAATCATTCTTACACCTTTCTATGGCAAGCTAGGGCGTCACCGTTGTCAATGGCTACTTCCCATCCTTTCAGTGAAAATGGTCCAAATACGCTGTCACAGCACAACTAATCATCTGTCGGTTTTCGATCATGTGGGAATAGGATCCATTGATGCTTTTGCATCTGTCACTATGCCCAACACTCGTGAGTTTGAAGCTCGTCACAGTCATCCCATCCCAGATCCTACTCGGAATACCACAAACAAGGTTTAGACTTTCCGGATCTCAAGAATGCTGCCAATGGATTCTAGCTTATACCACGAAGACTCTAATCTCACGGAATGGGAGACTCGGTTGTCAGGCGAGGCAACCATGTGTCGTGAATTGAATAGAAAATAGTAGTAATTGCATTAATACTCGAGGAACAGCAGAGCTCCACACCCTTAATCTATGGTGTGTAGAAACTCCAGCGTTGAAAATACATAAGTGATAGAGGTCCAGGCATGGCCGTGAGGCCAGCCCCCAAGGTCTAAGAACTAAACGTCCCAAGATCTTTGGATATGCCCAAAAGATCCTAATACAATAGTAAAAAGTTCTATTTATACTAGACTAGTTACTAGGGTTTACAGAAATAAGTCTAAGTGCAGAAATCAGCTTCCGGGGCCCACTTGGTGTGTGCTTGGGCTGAGCTTGAGCTTTACACGTGCAGAGGCTTCTCTTGGGATTAAACGCCAAGTTGTAACATGTTTTTGGCGTTTAACTCTGGTTTGTGACGTGTTTCTGGCGTTTTACTCCAGAATGCAGCATGGAACTGGCGTTGAACACCAGTTTGCATAGTCTACACTCGAATAAAGTATGAACTATTATATATTGATGGAAAACCCTGGATGTCGACTTTCCAACTCAATTGAGACCACGCCATTTGGAGTTCTGTAGCTCCAGAAAATCTATTTCGAGTGCAGGGAGGTCAGAATCCAACAGCATCTGTAGTCCTTTTTCAGCCTCCTATCAGATTTTTGCTCAGGTTCCTCAATTTCAGCCAGAAAATTCCTGAAATCACAGAAAAATACACAAACTCATAGTAAAGTCTAGAAATGTGAATTTTTCATAAAACTAATAAAAACATCCCTAAAAGTAGCTAGATCCTACTAAAAACTACCTAAAAACAATGTCAACATGCATATAAATTATCTGCTCATCACGCATGCATCTCTTGTGCGCACGCACGGATGCTGGAATGTCCAAACTCTATTTCTGCATGGTTTCTTCCCTTTTGCATGCTCTTTTCCTCACTCCTTCAACCCATACTTCCCTTGAAAACCTGAAATTACTTAACAAATACATCAAGGCACCAAATGGGTTTAAAGTGAATGAAAATTGACTAAATTAAGCAGAAAAGAGCATGTTTTCACTTTCAAGTATAATTTAGGAAGAAATCTCCAAAGCATGCTATTTAGATGAATAAATGTGGGTTTATGTGATGAAATCTACTCAAATCAATCCAAAATATATCGTAAAATATGGATTTATCATAGAGCTATGATGATGAAGGGCCTGTCATAGATGTTGTTGTTTGGCATGATGGAGAGGTCTAGAAGGTTTCTCTTCACACACAAAGTATTGATGATGATCCAGAATGTGGGAAGCTTACTAACTTTGTACCCTTAACTAATTACAGTTACATTTGGTTGCTTGTGTTTTCTTCACTTTCCATTCAAATTTCCTCTGATCATCACTCTTCTTTATGAATTGTTGAAGGTAACTCCTCTAATATACTTCCTCTTTGTTTTTGTACTTATCAAGTTAACTAGTTGATTCAAAAGTTTTAACCTTTTGTTTAGATTTTAGTATTTTCATGCATGATCGGTTATCTTGCATGTGGGTCTTCACTAATTTCTCCAAATAATTAGCTTGAGTTGTCGGTGAGAAAAAAGTTATATATATATTTTTAATTTATTGTAAAAAAAATTACTCATCTATTTATCGATTTAATTCAATGTAAAAGGTTGTATAATTATACATGTGGTGCCTTGTGTATATTAGATTTTAATTACATTGGTGTAGGAACTTAGTTTGTGTAGTTTAAGAAGTGGTGGTAGGTGGGAAATTGCATAATTAGGTTTGGGACCAGGTGGTGTTGGTAGTTGTTATGGTGAATCTAAGTCTATAACTATAGCTTAGTTGAGCTAAGGTGCTTTCATTTTTTGGGTTGTATTTGGTTTTGACCTCTATGCTGACTTTGCAGTTTCACCCTTTTTGTGAAATGTTGATGTAACGAAGTGTGAAAGTGGTGTTAATCAATGTGGGTTGTGCCTATATAGATACAAAATGATTACTAATTGTGGCACTTTTTGGGATCTTTTTGTTGAGTTTGAGTGATTATGTAATGATGTCTTACTTGTTGTTTGTGTCATTGGAATATTTAATTAGGAAGTGATTGGATTGGATGGACAAACATTCTGGGGATTCTACGCCAACTCATGGTGCCACAAGTGCTTTCTCTCACTCCATGTTTAATGCATGTGTGTGTAGTTGCAAGGACATAGATTTTTGTCTTTAAATTAAGAAAAAAAAATCAAATTTCAGATGTTTTTATATGTTTTATAAGAAAAAAAAATCAAATTTCAGTTGTTTAATGCATATATACTGTTGTTCGTATTATGAAGCATCGTTCCAAACAGTCCTGGTGTTGTTTGTAATGAACAGGATCGGATCGGAGCAAAGGGCATGCATGCTGTGATGAATCTTACATACACATGCATAGTGAGTGATGATCACTTTAACCCTACATATTTACACTTTAGATAGATTCATTATTTTCTATTTTATAGATTTTTCTTATCGGTTACTAAAGTTGTTAAGGTCTTTTCACGAATTAAGTTTTGTATTTCTTAATTAAACAATGGTACTGAGGATCCTCTAATTTAATGAATTAACGGACATAAGTCTTATATATATATATATATAGGGTGACATGAGTGAAAGCAAGACCACATTAAATTAGAATTTAGCATAAGGCAGAGAATGTTTTTATCAAAATGAAATGCCGTTAAATAATTAACAGTTACCAAAAGGAGAGATACAGGTACAGTATTATTATTCCATTAAAGTTTCTCATCACTCAACTGATCATGGACCTCCTCCTTTTCATATTTAACAACTTAATAGCCTTTATTTTAGAACAATAACCGTACCAAATGATACCTAAGATCCTAGTGTTGCAATTAACACTGTTACATATATAATAGTTAATTAAGCTTGATATATATCTAATTCTTTTGAGTTAATATAGGAAAAAATTAAACGTGGGTTTATAAGCTAAATGCAGGACATAACACCTGAGGATCAGAGACCATTGTTTAGAGTGTTGGGCAAGTAGCATTCATCTTTTCAATATGAGATTGTATAGGCTCTTATCTTCATAGTGTCATGCATGCATGATTGTATAGAATTATTAGCAACCACACTTTACTCTGACTCACCAATAATTCACACATACAAAAGTATAGCCAATCAAGGAGCTCACAACTTAGTAAAACTTAGCTTGCTTATTCCACCTAATAATTCTATTTAGTAAGAAAAATCTCCAGTAGTAGCTATACAGACCTTAGTAATAATAAATTAAGACCTAAATTAAATTATTAGCAATAAGCTTACCTACTTTTGATCATATATATTGTTATAGTGATATGAAAATAGCGTATATATGTTTTCTTTATTGGTGAGATATGATGACAGTAGCAGGTAATATAACTAATTTTCAAAGATAATGATTATATGCTTTCATCTCATAACTAGATAACCACTGGGGGAAGCTCTACCTTTTTTTGATTAAACTAGTTTTTTTGGCTTTGTATCGTTGGATGATTGATGGAGACAATTTGCAAGTCTAGTCAAGAACCAACAACTGACGGAGACCTTAGTGTCGGTATAAGTGCTCTTGGTACTACATCAACTAAAAGCTTTACCAAAATATGATCAAAGCATCAATTAAAAGCTTTGATACAGCTAATAGAATTTTCTAAACATAGTAGTTTTGTATTCAATATTTTTTGAGCAAATAATTTACAAATAAATGTTTTTTGTAGTTAACATTTTGGAATTATCTACGAGTTTAATATTATTTATTTAGTATTTTTTATGTTAATATCTCAAGTTTAATAAATATGATGAAAAGAAAATAGGTTATAATGAAGAAAACTGGTATAAACTATTGTACTTGGTCATTTTTTTAAGCTCGTGTATGAAATTGCGGCGGTTCGAAACCGTGGAATTTTTTTATGAAACCCACATAAATTTGTCGCGGTTTCAAAAACGCCACAAATATTTTTAAAATTCAATTACCAAAATAGGTGCGGTTCTGCAACTGCCGCAAAATCCTCAACTTAATTTGCTGCGACTGTGACAGCGGTTCATTAGAACCACCGCAAAATCAGATCTCCACCTCTAATAGGCGGCACTTGTGGAACTGCTGGAATTTCATTTTGTGGCAGTTTAAAACCGCCATAAATCCCTAAATAAACCTCCGCAAATTACCGTTTCTATTGTAGTGAAAGATAGATATTGATAGTGCGTCAATATTTGAAATTTGGTGGGAGATAAACTTAGAAGGTAAACCATAAATGATTTTCTTAGAATGAATAATTTTAGAAGGTGAACCATTGATGATTTTCTTAGAATGAACATGACAACATGGGATAGGTAATTTAACGGGTTGAGAAGTTGAGCTTTCATATTTAAGTGGATTGATGCTATCGCCTTCGGAAAACTCATCATCGATTGGAATAGCATTGAGATCAATTGAATGCTTAGGCACTTTACTATGACCAGTGTAAGGTTGATGGATATAATTATCTGCCAAATTCAAAGTTGTAGATAAATGACCTGTTGCTATAATTTTGGGAGGGATAGCAGAAGAACATGATGTAGACTCCTTGTTGTATACTTGCTTCACTTTCTCTTTCATAGAGCTTATGCCAAACTGATCAACTTGCATTTCACCTTTGTAAAGTATGTTGTCATCCAACAATAACTTAACTGAATGATAAATTGAGCACCTCTTATCCATATTATGGTCGAACACTTTGATGATACGAAAGAAGTCTTTTGTGATGTAAAGCAACTTGATTGTGCCACCACGATTAATATCATAAAAGTTGATGAGGTTTTCTAAACCTCTAGTAATCTGAGCGATCTTGTAACCTTTCAGAATCCTCATCTCAACATGATTGTGATTATCATCTGTTATAATCATGGTGTTGCTATGAAAATTCTTGAACTTACTAAAGAATATAGAAGGTAACTGATTATGTTTTTGCATAGGAAAATAGAATTTGTGACACAAATGAATAACATAAAAAAACTTGTGCTTAGTATATATAATACTACTAAAAGTATGAATATGGTGTTGAAAGAGAACAAAAAATGGAGTGTACTGAGGTGAGATAAATGTCCAAGTAAAAAACTCGGCAACCAATTAACTTCATCGATGAATATTGTTTAGAATCCACTAAAACTTAAATATAAAAGAAGAAAAATAAAATAAAAGTAATGAATGATTTTATGCATTATAAAGTTTTTTGTAGTAATAAGAATATATGCAAATTACACTGGAAATAATTAGTTAACTAACAAAGTAAGGAATAGCAGAACGACTTAAGTGGATGAGAAATTTAAGTTTAGTGATTTTCTTTTTGGTATGGCATCTCATTTGGATGACAACACGGGATATAAATAGTCTAATAGGTGCATGAAGATTATATGGTGTGGTGGAGAAGGCCTTGAACCTAACAGACTTTTGGACTACCTCCAATTTGAACAAAAAAAGAAAAAAAAGAGATTAAGAAAAATTAAAAAATATAATTCATATTATATATTGGAGTAGACCTAATCATTGCAATGGATATAAAATAGAGAAAAATAAAGGAACATAATAGTAAATGTTGTAGGATAGGCAATATGATCGATTTCTTAAGTATATCATATGAGAAGTTTTTAAATAAACAATTAGTTTACTCAAACTGGTTTTAGAGGTAGTTTTACTGATATGTGCACCACAACATTAAATGATACACAACCCATGCAGAAGTTAAGTAAATGGATTGGGGGACGATTTCTGTATCAAAAAAATTTAGAGCACAAACGAGCAAGGGACATAATGGATTTGTCAGATGAGACTTTTAAAGGAATGATATAATGCATTTGTCAATAAAAAGTCAGAATATCATCCTAATGTGATCTTAGTAGTGTATAAATTTTATAAAAAGTTTAATTAATATATATTTATATCAAAAAAAAGTGGCAATGTCTTAAATCATTTTAACATAGTGAAAGGAGGAAACTGAACAAAAATGCGACGTGTTCAAATTAAATTATCAAAACTAAAAATTATATAAATGTATATAGGGATAACTGGTGGCTAGAAAAATTAAAATATATAGTAATTGAAGACTAATACCACAATGTGTGTTTCTTCTATATTTCTTATAACTCATTATGATTAAACCGGTGGGAGAACTACTAAATTTTAAGATGACAGCACAATTAATGGATGATTTTTTTTAAAATTTGGTCATTATTAAAATTGTTGAGATTGAACAGGTAATATACAATTTACAATATTATGTTCTAATAAAATAAAATGTTTAATTTGAAAATGGTGTTGATTTAATAGGAAGTACTGATAGATAAATAAACTTTTAGCATCAAGTAAGTCTACTTAAATAACTCTGATTGTACCACTATAATATTTGTAGTAATAATGAACCTAGATATTATGCTTTAATAATAAAAAGTATGCATAAGCATAATGCAATTATAACTGTTATCTTAAAAGTGTAGTTGTATTGTTTTTATGGTATGCTTTTAATAGATAATATACTTTAGTATATTGGAAAGAACAAATCAAAATTTACTTATATAGGGTGCTCACCGAAATCCACTAATTAAATATTAACTCATATTTCTGTAAAAATTTGCATATGAAGTGTTAGCCATAGTTAAAAGTGACTTTAAGTAAGGATGTATCACCACATATAAATTAAAAGGCTAAATAAAATAAAGTGAACTAGGTAATATATATAGACGAAACAACACGGTTAAGATTAAGTAAATATTACATACTAAGTTATTGATGGTGAACAAACTTAAAGTTCTTGCTGATGCAATATTTTTAAAATAGAGGAGATTAACGGTGAAATATAAATCTTTACAAACTCATAATCTTGAGGTACATCACGCCTTCATCACCTGAAAACACACCAAATTCAATAATAGTACTGGTGCACGAATTTGCAATCCGTACAACTAACCAACAAGTGCACTGGGTCGTCCAAGTAATACCTTACGTGAGTAAGGGTCGATCCCACGGAGATTATTGGTTTAAAGCAAGCTATGTTTATTTTATTAATCTTAATCAGGATACCAATAGAGTTCTTTAGCCTCGTATAAAGTAAAAAGGGCATAAAATAAATAGTTGTTACTTGTTGTGCAGTAATGGGGAATATGTTGGAGTTTTGGAGATGCTTTTGTCCTTTGAACTTCAACTCTTCCTTGAAATCCTTCAACACACGCAAGGCTCCTTCCATGGCAAGCTCTATGTAGGGTGTCACCATTGTCAATGGCTACTTCCCATCCTCTCAGTGAAAACGTTCCTATGCTCTGTCACAGCACGGCTAATCATCTGTCGGTTCTCAATCAGGTTGGAGTAGAATCCATTGATTCTTTTGCGTCTGTCACTAATGCCCAGCCTTCAGGAGTTTGAAGCTCGTCACAGTCATTCAATCCCAGAATCCTACTCGGAATACCACAGACAAGGTTTAGACTTTCCGGATTCTCATGAATGCCGCCATCAATCCGGCTTATACCACGAAGATTCTGATTAAGGAATCTAAGAGATACTCATTCAATCTGATGTAGAACGGAGGTGGTTGTCAGGCACACGTTCATGGATTGAGGAAGGTGATGAGTGTCACGGATCATCACCTTCTCCATAATTAAGCGCGAATGAACATCTTAGATAAGAACAAGCGTGTTTGAATGGAAAACAAAGTAATTGTATTAATTCATCGAGACGCTGCAGAGCTCCTCACCCCCAACAATGGAGTTTAGAGACTCATGCCGTCAAAAAGTATGTAATTCAGATCTGAAAATGTCATGAGGTACAAAATAATTCTCTAAAAGTTGTTTAAATAGTAAGCTAGTAACCTAGGTTTACAGAATATGAGTAAACTAAGATAATTGGTGCAGAAATCCACTTCTGGGGCCCACTTGGTGTGTGCTGGGGCTGAGACTAAAGCTATCCACGAGTTGAGGCTTTTCTTGGAGTTGAACTCCAAGTTATGACGTGTTTTGGGCGCTTAACTCCAGACAGCAGCATGTACTTGGCGTTCAATGCCAAGTTACGTCGTCTATCCTCGCACAAAGTATGGACTATTATATATTGCTGGAAAGCCCTGGATGTCTACTTTCCAACGCCGTTATAAGCGCACCAATTGGACTCCTGTAGCTCCAGAAAATCCATTTCGAGTGTAGGGAGGTCAGGATCCAACAGCATCAGCAGTCTTTTTTCAGCCTAAGTCAGATTTTTGCTCAGCTCCCTCAATTTCAGCCAGAAAATACCTGAAATCACAGAAAAATACACAAACTCATAGTAAAGTCCAGAAATATGATTTTTGTCTAAAAACTAATAAAATTTAACTAAAAACTAATTAAAACATACTAAAATCTACATGAAATTACCCCCCAAAAAGCGTATAAAATATCCGCTCATCAAGTACCCTTCTTGAAACCATTAACCTTATTAAATTATCTTCAACCCCTTATCAAGAACAGTTGAATCCTTCTTGATATGTGCCAGCGGAAAGTCGTTTGAAAACCAATAGTGTTATGCATCTTGATCAGGATAGAATCAACTCGGCTTGAAAATGCCTTTCTAGCAAACTTGGTAGGAATCATCTGGATTGAAAAAGAATTGGATTGGAAAAAGATTTGTGTTTATGAATTAAGATACATTTGATATTTTTGAAAAAGGGATTTTAGAAATTAGGGTTCTTAGAAAACTAATTTGTTTTTGAAGGATGACATTTTGAAACATGTTTATGCAAGAAATCATGAATTGAAACATAAAAATTTAGAAAAATTGTAAAGAAAAACGAATTTTACCTCCTCCCCACCATCCTGGCGTTAAACGCCCAAACGATGCATGTTTTGGGCGTTTAACGCCCAAATGCTGCTTCTCCTACGCGTTCAACGCCCAGCTGATGCTTCTTTCTGGCGTTCAACGCCCAGATGGCTACCCTTACTGGCGTTGAACGCCCAGTGGGTGCTTCTTTTGGGCGTTCAACGCCCAAAATGTTTCTTACTGGCTTTTTCACGCCAGTGAGCTTCCAAATTTCCCTGTAACTCTGTGAATTCAATCAATTGCTATTTTTACCTTGAAGATATTTTGTCCTATACCTGTAAAAATCAATAAAAACAAATAAAATTAAATTTTGTGATTGGCTGGGTTGCCTCCCAGCAAGCGCTTCTTTAATGTCATTAGCTGGACTATTACTGAGCTTTTAATTAAGTCTCAGTTTTGAGCATTCTTGCTCGAAATTGCCTTCAAGATAATGTTTAACTCTTTGTCCATTAACAATGAACTTTTTGTTAGAGTCATTATCCTGAAGCTCTATGTATCCATATGGTGATACGTTTGTGATTACATATGGACCTCTCCACCGGGATTTTAATTTCCCGGGGAATAATTTGAGCCTAGAATTAAATAGCAGAACTTTCTGCCCCGGCTCAAAGACTCTGGATGACAATTTCTTATCATGCCATCTTTTCGCTTTCTCTTTGTAAATCTTTGCATTCTCGAAAGCATTGAGTCTAAATTCCTCTAGCTCATTTAACTGGAGCAATCGTTTTTCTCCAGCTAACTTGGCATCAAGGTTTAGGAATCTGGTTGCCCAGTAGGCCTTGTGTTCCAGTTCCACTGGCAAGTGGCATGCCTTTTCATACACAAGCTGGTATGGAGAGGTCCCTATAGGGGTCTTGAATGCTGTTCTGTATGCCCACAGAGCATCATCCAAGCTTCTTGCCCAATCCCTTCTACGGTTAATTACAGTCCGTTCCAGGATTCTTTTGAGTTCTCTATTTGAGACTTCAGCTTGCCCATTAGTTTGTGGGTGATATGGAGTAGCTACCCTGTGGCTAACTCCATAGCGAACCAGAGCAGAGTAAAGCTGTTTATTGCAGAAATGAGTGCCCCCATCACTGATTAATACTCTAGGGATACCAAATCTGCTGAAGATGTGTTTCTAGAGGAATTTTAACACTGTTTTAGTGTCGTTGGTGGGTGTTGCAATAGCCTCCACCCATTTGGATACATAATCCACTGCCACCAGAATATAAGTGTTTGAGTATGATGGTGGGAAAGGTCCCATGAAGTCAATGCCCCATACATCAAACAACTCAATCTCCAAGATCCCTTGTTGAGGCATGGCATAACTGTGAGGTAGATTGCCAGATCTTTGGCAACTATCACAATTAAGTACAAACACTCGGGAGTCTTTATAGAGAGTAGGCCAGTAGAAGCCACATTGGAGGACTCTTGTGGCTGTTCGCTCACTTCCAAAATGTCCTCCATACTGTGATCCATGGCAGTGCCATAGGATCTTCTGTGCTTCTTCCTTAGGCACACATCTACGGATTACTCCGTCTGCACATCTCTCAAAGAGATATGGCTCATCCCAAAGATAATACTTTGCATCCGTGATCAGCTTCTTTGTTTGCTGTCTACTATACTCTTTGGGTATGAATCTCACTGCCTTGTAGTTTGCAATGTCTGCAAACCATGGCATTTCCTGGATGGCAAAGAGTTGCTCATCCGGAAAGGTTTCAGAGATCTCAGTGAAAGGGAGGGACACCCCTTCTACTGGTTCTATTCGGGACAGGTGATCTGCTACTTGATTTTCTGTTCCTTTTCTGTCTCTTATTTCTATATCAAACTCTTGCAGAAGCAACACCCATCTTATAAGTCTGGGTTTTGAATCCTGCTTTGTGAGTAGATATTTAAGAGCAGCATGATCAGTATACACAATCACTTTTGATCTTACTAAATAGGATCTGAATTTGTCAATGGCGTAAACCACTGCAAGTAGCTCTTTTTCTGTGGTTGTTTAATTCTTCTGTGCGTTATTTAAAACACGGCTGGCATAGTATATGACGTGCAGAAGCTTGTCATGCCTTTGTCCCAACACTGCACCAATAGCATGGTCACTGGCATCACACATTAATTCAAATGGTAATGTCCAGTCTGGTGCAGAGATGATTGGTGCTGTAACCAATTTAGCTTTTAGAGTCTCAAATGCTTGCAGACACTCTTTATCAAAGATAAATGGCGTGTCAGCAGCTAGCAGGTTGCTCAGAGGTTTGGCAATTTTTGAAAAATCCTTTATAAACCTCCTGTAGAATCCTGCATGCCCCAGAAAGCTTCTGATTGCCTTAACATTGGCAGGTGGTGATAATTTTTCAATTACCTCTACCTTAGCTTGATCCACCTCTATCCCCTTGTTCGAGATTTTGTGCCCAAGGACAATTCCTTCAATCACCATAAAGTGACACTTCTCCCAGTTTAAAACCAGGTTAGTCTCTTGGCATCTCTTTAGAACAAGTGCTAAATGGTTAAGGCAGGAGCTGAATGAGTCTCCAAATACTGAAAAGTCATCCATGAAGACTTCCAGGAATTTTTCCACCATATCAGAGAAAATTGAGAGCATGCACCTCTGAAAGGTTGCTGGTGCATTGCACAGGCCAAATGGCATCCTTCTGTATGCAAATACTCCAGATGGACATGTGAATGCCGTTTTCTCTTGATCTTTTGGATCTACTGCAATTTGATTATAACCTGAATATCCATCCAGAAAGCAGTAGTATTCATGACCTGCCAGTCTTTCCAGCATCTGGTCTATGAATGGTAAAGGAAAATGATCCTTTCTGGTAGCTGTATTGAGCCTTCTGTAATCAATACACATACGCCACCCAGTAACTGTTCTTGTAGGAACCAGTTCATTTTTTCATTATGAACCACTGTCATGCCACCTTTCTTAGGGACAACTTGGACAGGGCTCACCCAGGGGCTATCAGAAATAGGATAAATAATCCCAGCCTCTAGTAGCTTAGTGACCTCTTTCTGTACTACTTCCTTCATGGCTGGGTTCAGCCGCCTTTGTGGTTGGACCACAGGCTTGGCGTCACCCTCCAATAGGATCTTGTGCATGCATCTGGCTGGGCTAATGCCCTTAAGATCACTAATGGACCACCCAAGAGCTGTCTTGTGTGTCCTTAGCACTTGAATTAGTGCTTCCTCTTCCTGTGGCTCTAAGGTAGAGCTTATAATTACAGGAAAGGTGTCACTTTCTCCCAAAAACGCATATTTTAGGGATGCTGGTAATGGTTTGAGCTCAGGTTTTGGGGGTTTCTCCTCTTCCTGAGGGACTTTCAGAGGTTCTACTATTCTCTCTGATTCCTCCAAGTCAGGCTGAACATCTTTAAAGATGTCCTCTAGCTCTGATTCGAGACTCTCAGCCATATTGACCTCTCTTACCAGAGAGTCAATAATATCAACACTCATGCAGTTATTTGGGGTGTCTGGATGTTGCATGGCTTTGACAACATTCAACTTGAACTCCTCCTCATTGACTCTCAAGGTTACTTCCCCTTTCTGGATGTCAATGAGGGTTCGGCCAGTAGCTAGGAAAGGTCTTCCTAGAATGAGAGTTGCACTCTTGTGCTCCTCCATTTCCAGCACCACAAAGTCAGTAGGAAAGGCAAATGGCCCAACCTTGACAATCATGTCCTCAATCACGCTTGATGGGTATTTAATGGAGCCATCAGCAAGTTGAAGACATATACTGGTTGGTTTGATTTCTTCAGTTAAACCAAGCTTTCTGATAGTGGATGCAGGTATTAGGTTGATACTTGCCCCAAGATCACATAAAGCTTGCTTGGTCCAAGTACCCTCTAATGTGCATGGTATCATAAAGCTCCCAGGATCTTTAAGCTTCTCAGGTAAGCTTTTCAGAATGACTGCACTACATTCTTCAGTGAGGTAAACTTTTTCAGTTTCCCTCCAATCCTTCTTATGACTTAAGATCTCTTTCATGAACTTAGCATAAGAGGGTATTTGCTCAAGTGCTTCTGCAAACGGAATCTTTATTTCAAGAGTCCTGAGATAGTCTGCAAAGCGGGCAAATTGCTTATCCTGTTCCGCTTGGCGGAGTTTTCGAGGATAAGGCATTTTGGCTTTGTATTCCTCAACCTTAGTTGCTGCAGGTTTATTACCTATAGAAGTGGGTTGGGAAGCCTTTTTAGAAGGGTTGTCATCAGCACTTGTATGTGACTGATCCCCCACTGGCATTTGAATGCCAGGGGTGGAAGCTGGAGTGGCGTTAGACGCCACCTCCTTCTTTGTTACTGGTGTTTGAACGCCAGAACCATGCTCCCTTTGGGCGTTCAACGCCGGATTCATGCTTGTTTCTGGCGTTGAACGCCAGGAATGAGCATGGTCTGGGCGTTCAGCGCCAGCTTTATTCCTCTCTGGGCTCTGACTGTCCTCAGCGGGATTTTGATTAGCTATTTGTTCATTTCTTGGTTTCCTGCTGCTTTGAAGTGAGGTATTTAATGTTTTTCCACTTCTTAATTGAACTGCTTGACATTCTTCTGCTATTTGTTTTGACAGTTGCTTTTCTGTCTGCTTTAATTGTACTTCCATATTCCTGTTAGCCATTCTTGTTTCCTGTAATATTTCCTTGAATTCGGCTAGCTGCTGAGTTAGAAAGTCTAATTGCTGATTGAATTCATTAGCCTGATCCACCGGACTGAGCTCAGCAGTTACTGTTTTAGCTTCTTCTTTCATGGAAGATTCACTACTTAGGTACAGATGTTGATTCCTGGCAACTGTATCAATAAGCTCTTGAGCTTCTTCAATTGTTTTTCTCATATGTATAGATCCACCAGCTGAGTGGTCTAGAGAAATCTGAGCTTTTTCTGTAAGTCCATAGTAGAAGATGTTTAATTGCACCCATTTTGAAAATATTTCAGAGGGGCATTTTTTTAGCATCTCTCTGTATCTCTCCCAGGCATCATAAAGAGATTCATTATCTCCTTGTTTGAAGCCTTGGATGCTTAACCTTAGCTGTGTCATCCGTTTTGGAGGGAAATAGTGATTCAGGAATTTTTCTAACAGCTGCTTCCATGTTTTTATGCTGTTCTTAGGCTGGTTATTTAACCACCTCTTAGCTTGATCTTTTACAGCAAATGGAAACAGTAATAATCTGTAGACATCCTGATCCACTTCCTTATCATGTACTGTGTCAGCAATTTGCAAAAATTGTGCCAGAAATTCTGTAGGTTCTTCATGTGGAAGACCAGAATACTGATAGTTTTGCTGCACCATGATAATGAGCTGAGGATTCAACTCAAAGCTACTAACTCCAATGGAGGGTATGCAGATACTACTCCCATATGAAGCAGTAGTGGGGTTAGCATATGACCCCAGAGTCCTCTTGGACTGTTCATTCCTACTTGCTTCCATGATGGAATACAAGGGATAATTTATATGTTGATATTATATATATTTTTTTTAAAATAAAATAAAAAAAACGAAATAAATAAAAGAAATTGGAAATATTTTGAAATTGAAATTTGAATTTTTATATAAAATTTTCGAAAAATGTAGATCAAAATTAGTTAGAAAATATAATTTTTTTGAATTTTGAATTTTATGATGAAAGAGAAAAACACACAAAAGACACAAGACTTAAAATTTTTAGATCTAATGCTCCTTATTTTCGAAAATTTTTGGAGGGAAAACACCAAGGAACACCAAACTTAAAAATTTTAAGATCAAGACACAAGAAAAACTCAAGAACACTTTGAAGATTCACAAGAACACCAAGAACAAAAGAAAGAACACCAAACTTAAAATTTTTAGAAAACCAAGACAATTTTTCGAAAATTAAAGAAAGATTAACAAGAAAACACCAAACTTAGAGTTTGGCACAAGATTCAATCAAAGAAAAATTATTTTTTGAAAAAGATTCCAAAGCGGATACCCAATTATCAAGAACAACTACCAATGCTCCAGCCAATTGGGTAGTAATCTCAATGTTGGTTTTAAAAATGTATCATATTTATGGATAAAAATATAAATTTTTGAAAGTTAATGTTTTGAAAAAGCACAAGAAAAAAAAACAAGAAAAGACACAAAACAAGAAAAACTTGAGATCAAACAAGAAAAATAAACAAGAACAACTTGAAGATCAATGAAGAACAAAGAACACAAGTCGAAAATTTTAAAGAAAAATATAAAATATGCAATTGACACCAAACTTAGAACAAGACACTAAACTCACGAAAATTAGCAATTAATTAAGAAAAATAATAAATTTTGAAAAGAAATTTTTTTTGAAAAGAAACTATCCTATCAAGATTTAATGACTCTATAACAATAAAAATAAATTATTCCTAATCTAAGAAATAAAATAAACCTTTAGTTGTTCAAACTCGAATAATCCCCGGCAACGGCGCCAAAAACTTGGTGCACGAATTTGCAATCCGTACAACTAACCAGCAAGTGCACTGGGTCGTCCAAGTAATACCTTACGTGAGTAAGGGTCGATCCCACGGAGATTATTGGTTTGAAGCAAGCTATGTTTATTTTATTAATCTTAATCAGGATACCAATAGAGTTCTTTAGCCTCGTATAAAGTAAAAAGGGCATAAAATAAATAGTTGTTACTTGTTGTGCAGTAATGGGGAATATGTTGGAGTTTTGGAGATGCTTTTGTCCTTTGAACTTCAACTCTTCCTTGAAATCCTTCAACACACGCAAGGCTCCTTCCATGGCAAGCTCTATGTAGGGTGTCACCATTGTCAATGGCTACTTCCCATCCTCTCAGTGAAAACGTTCCTATGCTCTGTCACAGCACGGCTAATCATCTGTCGGTTCTCAATCAGGTTGGAGTAGAATCCATTGATTCTTTTGCGTCTGTCACTAATGCCCAGCCTTCAGGAGTTTGAAGCTCGTCATAGTCATTCAATCCCAGAATCCTACTCGGAATACCACAGACAAGGTTTAGACTTTCCGGATTCTCATGAATGCTGCCATCAATCCGGCTTATACCACGAAGATTCTGATTAAGGAATCTAAGAGATACTCATTCAATCTGATGTAGAACGGAGGTGGTTGTCAGGCACACGTTCATGGATTGAGGAAGGTGATGAGTGTCACGGATCATCACCTTCTCCATAATTAAGCGCGAATGAACATCTTAGATAAGAACAAGCGTGTTTGAATGGAAAACAAAGTAATTGTATTAATTCATCGAGACGCTGCAGAGCTCCTCACCCCCAACAATGGAGTTTAGAGACTCATGCCGTCAAAAAGTATGTAATTCAGATCTGAAAATGTCATGAGGTACAAAATAATTCTCTAAAAGTTGTTTAAATAGTAAGCTAGTAACCTAGGTTTACAGAATATGAGTAAACTAAGATAATTGGTGCAGAAATCCACTTCTGGGGCCCACTTGGTGTGTGCTGGGGCTGAGACTAAAGCTATCCACGAGTTGAGGCTTTTCTTGGAGTTGAACTCCAAGTTATGACGTGTTTTGGGCGCTTAACTCCCGACAGCAACATGTACTTGGCGTTCAATACCAAGTTACGTCGTCTATCCTCGCGCAAAGTATGGACTATTATATATTGCTGGAAAGCCCTAGATGTCTACTTTCCAACGCCGTTATAAGCGCACCAATTGGACTCCTGTAGCTCCAGAAAATCCATTTCGAGTGTAGGGAGGTCAGGATCCAACAGCATCAACAGTCTTTTTTCAGCCAAAGTCAGATTTTTGCTCAGCTCCCTCAATTTCAGCCAGAAAATACCTGAAATCACAGAAAAATACACAAAATCATAGTAAAGTCCAGAAATATGATTTTTGTCTAAAAACTAATAAAATTTAACTAAAAACTAATTAAAACATACTAAAATCTACATGAAATTTCCCCCAAAAAGCGTATAAAATATCCGCTCATCAAGTACCCTTCTTGAAACCATTAACCTTATTAAATTATCTTCAACCCCTTATCAAGAACAGTTGAATCCTTCTTGATATGTGCCAGCGGAAAGTCGTTTGAAAACCAATAGTGTTATGCATCTTGATCAGGATAGAATCAACTCGGCTTGAAAATGCCTTTCTAGCAAACTTGGTAGGAATCATCTGGTACATATTTAAAATAACAATTAATATCATTTCAAACTCTCTAATATATAACAAATAGATTTTGTTAAGAGAATAATTTGCTTAACACATAACTATTGGTAGATTAGTTGAGAGAAAGAACCTTATGGCATGTTATAAAACCATTTGCTGAGAAGTTTATGTTGTTTGTAAAAAAACTCTAATATAATAGAATCTTTTTTACACACAACTTGGTTCATAACAGGAGTTGAAAAACATGGTGTGTTAGAAACACTCACAAAACTTTTGGGTTTGTTATAAACTGGATCAGAACAAATAAAAGATGGTGAACGACCAATATTGCAATGAGCAGTGTTGGATAAAGTTGAAGAAAAGAATGCCTGATTTGAATAATGGTGATTTTGTGAACAATTAGCAAAATTAATTGAGTTAACAATGAAAAATTCTTGCTTTTTATCGATTTCAGACTCTGATAAAATATATTTGTGTTGAGTGATGGAGTGAAACAATTGCCTGAACTTGAACCATTGGGACATAGAAGGGCATGACTGATACAAGAAGGATAAAAATTAATATGATGATGGGATTCGGTTTTTATCAATGGATGGCCTAATATAAGCATAAGGATAGCTATTTGTATTATTTATATATATTGGTAGTTTAGATTGGAGAAACATTTTGATTAGATACTCTGGAAAATTCAAAGATCTCATTGTTGGATCCTTCACCTTGAGGATGACAAAAATGTCTTCTCCAACATATAGAACCTTCAACCAACCACCATCTATGAGGCCATATAAATTAACTAAATTATCAAAACATTCAAGTATATAACCACATGAGTGACCTTTGGTGATTGTTACTTGAACTTTATTTTGGTGGATATCCATAAAAAACATTATTTGACTTAGTAGATCCTTGTACTTTTTGTAGAAAACTAATGGAAACTCATGAAGTTCTTGCAAGAAATAAACAGGAACTTAAATATCAGTGATGCTAGGTAGCCAAATAATAGTGTATAATGTAAAGATAGCACAAAACAAATTCCGTTCTCGTGATAAGCGAGTGGAGAACACCTGTTTATCAATTACCCACTTATCACTCAACCTTCTTCTGTAACACCCTACCACACAGACCTTTACACCTATGATGTAAAACAGAGGTGGCGAGGTGCTACCACCTCTAAAAGAAAATATATTTATATATTTTAGCAAGGATATTCTTATCTAGAAGCCTTTGAAGAAATGGGTAAACAAAAGTCGATAAAATGAAAAGCGCAATGCTCACGAAGCGATAAGGTAAACGAAACAAGATAGAGCAAGCTAACAAGATTATATCTAAAGAATTTCAAAATACAGATAACAAAACTCAAGACCCGCCTCGCGAAGATAAACTGGCCTGAGCACATAAGTATATCTATACATATACATATATCGAAAACCCAAAAGACCCCAAGATACAAAGTTATAGAGCCTGTTTCTCCAAAACAACCTGTAAGAGAAAGCTAATACATCAAATACATAAGCAGTGGAGATATTAAGTATCTAACAAATACATATAACCAAAAAGAGCCCCAAAAGATAAAGATCTTCGCTAATCAGAAGCTTCCAGCATGCCTCAACGAGGTGCCACCTAACCTGCATATGAAAACCACAAAATTCTCATGGGTGAGAACCAGAGGTTCTCAACATGGTAACAATGCCCACATATTTAACATATAATGTCCTGGGAAAGCTGAAGGCAACCCTAGAACTTTTGACAATAGATTTAAACTTAAAACTAACATTTATGATCATTAAATAAGGCAAGGTATCTAAAGAGTTCTAACTTATTATTTCAATTCTAACTTAACCCTTAAAATCATCACCTTCCCTCCAATCCTCTGAAACTTCGATAGAACCTCATAAACAAACAAAACAGACAAAGTGATGAGCGGATAATTTATACACTTTTTGGCATTGTTTTTAGTATGTTTTTGGTATGATCTAGTTAGTTTTTAGTATATTTTTATTAGTTTTTAGTTAAAATTCACTTTTCTGGACTTTACTATGAGTTTGTGTTTTTTTCTGTGATTTCAGGTATTTTCTGGCTGAAATTGAGGGACCTGAGCAAAAATCTGATTCAGAGACTAAAAAGGACTGCAGATGCTGTTGGATTCTGACCTCCCTGCACTCGAAGTGGATTTTCTGGAGCTACAGAAGCCCAATTGGCGCGCTCTCAACGGCGTTGGAAAGTAGACATCCTGGGATTTCCAGCAATATATGATAGTCCATACTTTGCCCAAGATTTGATGGCCCAAACCGGCGTTCAAAGTCACCCTCAGGAATCCCAGCGTTAAACGCTGGAACTGGCACCCAAATGGGAGTTAAACGCCCAAACTGGCATAAAAGCTGGCGTTTAACTCCAAGAAGAGTCTCTACACGAAATTGCTTCATTGCTCAGCCCAAGCACACACCAAGTGGGCCCGGAAGTGGATTTTTATGTCATTACTCATCTCTGTACACCCTAGGCTACTAGTTTTCTATAAGTAGGACCTTTTGCTATTTTATTTATATCTTTGGATTGTTTTTGATCCTTTGATCATCTTTGGACATCTAGTTCTTAGATCATTGGGAGGCTGGCCTCACGGCCATGCCTAGACCTTATGCTTATGTATTTTCAACAGTGGAGTTTCTACACACCATAGATTAAGGTGTGGAGCTCTGCTGTACCTCGAGTATTAATGCAATTAATATTGTTCTTCCATTCAATTCCGCTTGTTCTTGTTCTAAGATATCACTTGTTCTTCAACTTGATGAATGTGATGATCCGTGACACTCATCATCATTCTCACTTATGAACAAGGTGACTGACAACCACTTTTGTTCTACAAGCAACCAAGGCTCTAGTGAATGTCTCTTGGATTCCTGATTGCACGATGCATGGTTGATCGCCTGACAACCGAGTGCTCGCCTGACAAACGAGCCAACCATTCTGTGAGATCAGAGTCTTCGTGGTATAGGCAAGAACTGATGGCAGCATTCAAGAGAATCCGGAAGGTCTAACCTTGTCTGTGGTATTCTGAGTAGGATTCAATGATTGAATGACTGTGACGCGCTTCAAACTCCTAGCAGGCGGGGCGTTAGTGACAGACGCAAAAGAATCAATGGATTCTATTCCGGCCTGACCGAGAACCGACAGCTGAATTCCGCGTGCTGTGACAGAGCATATGCAATCGTTTTCACTGAGAGGATGGGAGGTAGCCATTGACAATGGTGAAACCCTACACAAGCTTGCCATGGAAAGGAAGAAGAAGGATTGGATGAAGACAGTAGGAAAGCAGAGAGACGGAAGGGAAGGCATCTTCATGCGCTTATTTGAAGTTCCTACCAATGAATTACATGAGTATCTCTATCTTTATCTTTTATGTTATTTTCGTTCATCACCATATCCATTTGAGTCTGCCTGACTAAGATTTACAAGATGACCATAGCTTGCTTCATACTAACAATCTCCGTGGGATCGACCCTTACTCACGTAAGGTATTACTTGGACGACCCAGTGCACTTGCTGGTTAGTTGTGCGAAGTTGTGTAATGCCATGGAATTGAACTACCAAGTTTTTGGAGTTCATGACCGGGGATTATGAGAGTTGTGAAAAGTATTGTTCACAATTTCGCGCACCAAGTTTTTGGCGCCGTTGCCGGGGATTGTTCAAGTTTTGAGCAAGCTTTTGGTAACATCAGTGCCAAGATCCGGCAACAGCACCAAGTTTTTGGCGCCGTTGCCGGGGATTGTTCAGTTTGGACAACTGACGGTTCATCTTGTTGCTTAGATTAGGTATTTTTTTTTCTTCAAAATTCTTGAAGATGAATTCTAGAGTTTCATGATGAATTGTTGAAGTCTGGCTGGCTGAGAAGCCATGTCTAATCTCATTGGACCGAGGTTTCAACTTGTCATCACAAGAGCTTGTTGATATTTATCAATCTTGCTTTTGGAGCAGTGATCTGCTAAGGCTTGGCTGACCTTTGGCCATGTCTAGTGTTTTGGACCGAAGCTTTCTTTGAAAGCTTGGCTGGCTGTGAAGCCATGTCTAATTCCTGGACCGGAGTCTTAGACTAACATTGCACTGATTCCTGGAATTCTCATTAAGAATTTTGATATCTTTTTCCACTTAATTTTCGAAAAACACAAAACAAAAAAATCAAAAAAATCATAAAATCCAAAAATTTCTTGTTTGAGTCTAGTGTCTCATCTTAAGTTTGGTGTCAATTGCATGCATTGTTATGTGTCTTAGTGATCTTCAAGATGTTCTTGATGATCTACTTGCTCTAATCTTTGAATTTTATTGACTTGAAGTATTTTGTGTGTCTCATATGCATTCTCATATTGTTAGTGTCAGTGGTATACAAACTGCTAAGTTTGGTGTCTTGCATGCATTGCTATTTGATTTTAGTTGCATTTTGATTATTAAAAATCCAAAAATATTTTTAATTTGTGTCTTTTCAAGTCAATAACACAGAGAATTGAAGATTCAGAACATACAGCAGAAGAATTGCACAGAAAAAGCTGGGCGTTCAAAACGCCCAGTGAAGAAGGACAGACTGGCGTTTAAACGCCAGCCAGGGTACCTGGTTGGGCGTTTAACGCCCAAAAGGGTATAGTTTTGGGCGTTAAACGCCAGAATGTGCACCATTCTGGGCGTTTAACGCCAGGATGGCACAAGGGGGAGAATTTTGTTTTCAAATCAAATTTTTTTTCAAGTTTTCAAAGTTTTTCAAAATCAAATCTTTTTCAAATCATATCTTTTCAATCAAATGTTTTCAAAATCAATTCCCTTCCTTTTTCAAAGATACTTACTATCAATTAATGATTTGATTCAACATTTCAAGTATGTTGCCTTTTCTGTTGAGAAAGGTTTAATGTTTGAATCATATCTTTTCTTGATAGCCAAGTTACTAATTTTTTTTTAAAAAAAAATCAAGTCTTTTTAAAATTGTTTTCAAATCATATCTTTTCAATCACATATTTTTAAAATCAATCATATCTTCTTAACCTCATCTTTTTCAAAATAGTTTTCAATCAAATCTTTTTGATTTCTAATCTCAAAATCTTTTTCAAAAATCATCTTATTTCTTTCCCACTCTCATTTTCGAAAATTAAGTAATGTTTTTCAAAAATGTTTTCAAAATCTTTCACTTAATTTTCGAAAATTACTTCCCTTCTTCTCACATCCTTCTATTTATGGACTAACACTATCCCTTAATGCAAAATTCGAACTCCATTCCCTCTGATAAGTTCGAATTTTCTACTTCTGTCTTCTACTCTTCTTTTCCTCTGACACTTCAAGGGATCTCTATACTGTGACATAGAGGATTCCACATTTTTTTGTTCCCTTCTCTTTCTTATGAGCAGGAGCAAAGACAAAAGCATTCTTGTTGAGCCTGATCCTGAACCTGAAAGGACCTTGAAGAGAAAGCTAAGAGAAGCCAAAGCACAACTCTCTTTAGAGGACCTGACCAAATTCTTCAAAGAAGAAGAACACATGGCAGCCGAAAACAACAACAATGCAAACAATGCAAGGAAGGTGCTGGGTGACTTTACTGCACCTACTCCCGACTTCTATGGGAGAAGCATCTCTATCCCTGCCATTGGAGCAAACAACTTTGAGCTTAAGCCTCAATTAGTTTCTCTAATGCAACAGAATTGCAAGTTCCATGGACTTCCATTGGAAGATCCTCATCAGTTTTTAGCTGAGTTCTTACAAATCTGTGAGACTGTCAAGACTAATGGGGTTGACCCTGAGGTCTACAGACTGATGCTATTCCCTTTTGCTGTAAGAGACAGAGCCAGAATATGGTTGGACTCTCAACCTAAAGAAAGCCTGGACTCTTGGGAAAAGCTAGTCAATGCCTTCTTGGCAAAGTTCTTTCCACCTCAAAAATTGAGCAAGCTTAGAGTGGAAGTCCAAACCTTCAGACAGAAGGATGGAGAATCCCTCTATGAAGCTTGGGAAAGATACAAACAATTAATCAGAAAGTGCCCTTCTGACATGCTTTCTGAATGGAGCATCATAGGTATTTTCTATGATGGTCTCTCTGAACTATCCAAGATGTCTTTGGATAGCTCTGCTGCAGGATCCCTTCATCTGAAGAAGACGCCTGCAGAAGCTCAAGAGCTAATTGAAATGGTTGCAAATAACCAGTTCATGTACACTTCTGAAAGAAATCCTGTGAACAATGGGACTAGTCAGAAGAAAGGAGTTCTTGAGATTGATACTCTGAATGCCATATTGGCTCAGAACAAAATATTGACTCAACAAGTCAATTTGATCTCTCAAAGTCTGTCTGGAATGCAAAATGCACCAAGCAGTACTAAGGAAGCTTCATCTGAGGAAGAAGCCTATGATCCTGAGAACTCTTCAATAGAAGAGGTGAATTACCTAGGAGAACCCTATGGAAACACCTACAATTCTTCATGGAGAAATCACCCAAATTTCTCATGGAAGAATCAAGAAAGACCTCAACAAGGTTTCAATAACAATAATGGTGGAAGAAACAGGTTTAGCAATGGCAAACCTTTTCCATCATCTTCTCAGCAACAGACAGAGAGTTCTAAGCAGAATCCCTCTGACTTAGCAACCATGGTCTCTGATCTAATCAAAACCACTCAAAGTTTCATGACTGAAACAAGGTCCTCCATTAGGAATTTGGAGGCACAAGTGGGACAGCTGAGCAAGAAAGTTACTGAACTCCCTCCTAGTACTCTCCCAAGCAACACAGAAGAAAATTCAAAAGGAGAGTGTAAAGCCATCAACATGGCCGAATTCTGGGAGGAAGAAGAGGCAGTGAACGCCACTGAGGAAGACCTCACTGGACGTCCACTGACCTCCATTGAGTTCCCCAATGAGGAACCATGGGAATCTGAGGCTCAAAATGAGACCATAGAGATTCCATTGGAATTACTTCTGCCATTCATGAGCTCTGATGAGTATTCTTCCTCTGAAGAGGATGAGTATGTCACTGAAGAGCAAGTTGCTAAATACCTTGGAGCAATCATGAAGCTAAATGACAAGTTATTTGGAAATGAGACTTGGGAGGATGAACCCCCTTTGCATACCAAAGAACTGGATGACTTGTCTAGGCAGAAACTGCCTCAAAAGAGGCAGGATCCTGGGAAGTTTTCAATACCTTGTGCCATAGGCACCATAACCTTCAAGAAGGCCTTGTGTGACTTAGGGTCAAGTGTAAACCTCATGCCCCTCTCTGTAATGGAGAAGCTAGGGATCTTTGAGGTACAAGCTGCAAAAATCTCACTAGAGATGGCAGACAACTCAAGAAAACAAGCTCATGAACTTGTAGAGGATGTTCTGGTAAAAGTTGAAGACCATTACATCCCTACTGATTTTATAGTCCTAGAGACTGGGAAGTGCATGGATGAATCCATCATCCTTGGCAGACCCTTCCTAGCCACAGCAAAGGCTGTGATTGATGTTGATAGAGGAGAGTTAATCATTCAAGTGAATGAAGAATCCCTTGTGTTTAAGGCTCAAGAATATCCCTCTATCACCATGGAGAAGAAGCATGAAGAGCTTCTCTCAAAACAGAGCCAAACAGAGCCCCTACAGTCAAACTCTAAGTTTGGTGTTGGGAGGCCACAACCAAAAACTTGGTGCGCGAAATTGTGAACAATGGGACTAGTCAGAAGAAAGGAGTTCCTGAGATTGATACTCTGAATGCCATATTGGCTCAGAACAAAATATTGACTCAACAAGTCAATTTGATCTCTCAAAGTCTGTCTGGAATGCAAAATGCACCAAGCAGTACTAAGGAAGCTTCATCTGAGGAAGAAGCCTATGATCATGAGAACCCTTCAATAGAAGAGGTGAATTACCTAGGAGAACCCTATGGAAACACCTACAATTCTTCATGGAGAAATCACCCAAATTTCTCATGGAAGAATCAAGAAAGACCTCAACAAGGTTTCAATAACAATAATGGTGGAAGAAACAGGTTTAGCAATGGCAAGCCTTTTCCATCATCTTCTCAGCAACAGACAGAGAGTTCTAAGCAGAATCCCTCTGACTTAGCAACCATGTTCTCTGATCTAATCAAAACCACTCAAAGTTTCATGACTGAAACAAGGTCCTCCATTAGGAATTTGGAGGCACAAGTGGGACAGCTGAGCAAGAAAGTTACTGAACTCCCTCCTAGTACTCTCCCAAGCAACACAGAAGAAAATCCAAAAGGAGAGTGCAAAGCCATCAACATGGCCAAATTCTGGGAGGAAGAAGAGGCAGTGAACGCCACTGAGGAAGACCTCACTGGACGTCCACTGACCTCCATTGAGTTCCCCAATGAGGAACCATGGGAATCTGAGGCTCAAAATGAGACCATAGAGATTCCATTGGAATTACTTCTGCCATTCATGAGCTCTGATGAGTATTCTTCCTCTGAAGAGGATGAGTATGTCACTGAAGAGCAAGTTGCTAAATACCTTGGAGCAATCATGAAGCTAAATGACAAGTTATTTGGAAATGAGACTTGGGAGGATGAACCCCCTTTGCTCACCAAAGAACTGGATGACTTGTCTAGGCAGAAACTGCCTCAAAAGAGGCAGGATCCTGGGAAGTTTTCAATACCTTGTGCCATAGGCACCATGACCTTCAAGAAGGCCTTGTGTGACTTAGGGTCAAGTGTAAACCTCATGCCCCTCTCTGTAATGGAGAAGCTAGGGATCTTTGAGGTACAAGCTGCAAAAATCTCACTAGAGATGGCAGACAACTCAAGAAAACAAGCTCATGAACTTGTAGAGGATGTTCTGGTAAAAGTTGAAGACCATTACATCCCTACTGATTTCATAGTCCTAGAGACTGGGAAGTGCATGGATGAATCCATCATCCTTGGCAGACCCTTCCTAGCCACAGCAAAGGCTGTGATTGATGTTGATAGAGGAGAGTTAATCATTCAAGTGAATGAAGAATCCTTTGTGTTTAAGGCTCAAGGATATCCCTCTATCACCATGGAGAAGAAGCATGAAGAGCTTCTCTCAAAACAGAGCCAAACAGAGCCCCCACAGTCAAACTCTAAGTTTGGTGTTCGGAGGCCACAACCAAACTCTAAGTTTGGTGTTGAACCCCCACATTCAAACTCTAAGTTTGGTGTTGGGAGGTTCCAACATTGCTCTGAGAAAATGTGAGGCTCCATGAGAGTCCTCTGTCAAGCTAATGACATTAAAGAAGCGCTTGTTGGGAGGCAACCCAATGTTTTATAATTAACTATTTCCTTTTGATATTTTATCTTTTTTGTAGGTTGATGATCATGAGAAGTCACAAAATCAATGAAAAAAGCAAAAACAGAATGAAAAACAGGAAGAAAAACAGCACACCCTGGAGGACGCACTTACTGGCGTTTAAACGCCAGTAAGGTTAGCTGTTGGGCGTTTAACGCCCAGTCTGGCACCATTCTGGGCGTTTAACGCCAGAAAAGGGCACCAGACTGGCGTTAAACGCCAGAAAAGGGCAAGAACCTGGCGTTAAACGCCAGGAATGGGCACCAGCCCGGCGTTTAACGCCAGAAATGGCACAAAACGTGATTTTGCATGCCATTTGGTGCAGGGATGACTTTTCCTTGACACCTCAGGATCTGTGGACCCCACAGGATCCCCACCTACCCTACCACTCTCTCTCTCTTCTTCACCAATCACCTCAACACCTCTTCCCCAAAAACCCCTCACCTATCAAATCCCCTCTTTCTCTTCACCACTCACATCCATCCTTCATAAAACCCCACCTACCCCTCCATTCAAATTCAAATCACTTTCCCACCTAAACCCACCCTCAAATGGCCGAACAACCCTCTCCCCCTCTCCTATATAAACCCTCCTTCACTCCTTCTTTTTCACACACCTTAAACACCATATCTCTCCCCTTTGGCCGAATACAAAGCCATTCCCTTTCTCCTCATTTCTTCTTCTTCTACTCTCTTCTTTCTTCTTTTGCTCGAGGACGAGCAAACATTTTAAGTTTGGTGTGGTAAAAGCATTGCTTTTTGTTTTTCCATAACCATTTATGGCATCCAAGGCCAGAGAAACCTCTAAAAAGAGGAAAGGGAAGGCAAAAGCTTTCACCTCCGAGTCATGGGAGATGGAGAGATTCATCTCAAGGGAGCATCAAGACCACTTCTATGAAGTTGTGGCCTTGAAGAAGGTGATCCCCGAGGTCCCCTTTTCACTCAAAAAGGGTGAATATCCGGAGATCCGACATGAGATCCGAAGAAGAGGTTGGGAAGTTCTTACCAACCCCATTCAACAAGTCGAAATCTAGATGGTTCAAGAGTTCTATGCCAATGCATGGATCACCAAGAACCATGATCAAAGTGTGAACCCGAATCCAAAGAATTATCTTACTATGGTTCGGGGGAATTACTTGGATTTTAGTCCGGAAAGTGTAAGGTTGGCATTCAATTTGCCCATGATGCAAGGAGATGAACATCCTTACACTAGAAGGGTCAACTTTGATCAAAGGTTGGACCAAGTCCTCACAGTCATATGTGAAGAGGGCGCACAATGGAAGAGAGATTCAAGAGGCAAGCCGGTTCAATTGAGAAGGCATGACCTCAAACCCGTGGCTAAGAGGATGGTTGGAGTTCATTCAACGCTCAATCATTCCCACTAGCAACCGGTCCGAAGTTACTCTAGACCGGGCCATCATGATTCATAGCATCATGATTGGAGAAGAAGTGGAAGTTCATGAGGTTATAGCCCAAGAACTCTATAAGGTGGCGGACAAGTCCTCTACCTTAGCAAGGTTAGCCTTTCCTCATCTCATTTGTCACCTCTGTTATTCAGTGGGAGTTGACATAGAGGGAGACATCCCCATTGATGAGGATAAGCCCATCACTAAGAAAAGGATGGAGCACACAAGAGACCCCACTCATCATGAGATCCCTGAGATGCCCCAAGGGATGCACTTTCCTCCACAAAACTATTGGGAGCAACTGAACACCTCCCTAGGAGAATTGAGTTCCAACATGGGACAACTAAGGGTGGAGCATCAAGAACACTCCATCATCCTCCATGAAATTAGAGAAGATCAAAGAATCATGAGGGAGGAGCAACAAAGGCAAGGAAGAGACATTGAGGAGCTCAAGCACTCCATAGGATCTTCAAGAGAAAGAAAGAGCCGCCATCACTAAGGTGGACCCGTTCTTTAATCTCCTTGTTCTTTATTCTTCTGTTTTTCAAATTTTATGCTTATGTTTATCCATGTTTGTGTCTTGTGATCATTAGTGTCTTAGTGTCTATGCCTTAAAGTTATGAATGTCCTATGAATCCATCACCTTTCTTGAATAAAAACGTGCTTAATTGAAAAAAAAAAGAAAGAATTGCATGAATTTTGAATTTTATAACAGTTTAATTGTTTTGATGTGGTGGCAATACTCTTGTTCTCTGAATGTATGCTTGAACAGTGCATATGTCTTTTGAATTTGTGGTTCATGAAGGTTGGCTCTTGAAAGAATGATGAAAAAGGAGACATGTTACTGAGGATCTGAAAAAACATTAAAAATGATTCTTGAAGCAAGAAAAAGCAGTGAATACAAAAAAAAAAAGAGAAGCAAGCGAAAAAAAAAACCGAAAAAAAAAGAAAAAAAAAGGAAAGAGAAAAAGAAAGAAAAAGAAAGAAATAAAGTTGTGATCCAAGGCAAAAAGAGTGTGCTTAAGAACCCTGGACACCTCTAATTGGGGACTTTAGCAAAGCTGAGTCACAATCTAAAAAGGTTCACCCAATTATGTGTCTGTGGCATGTATGTATCCGGTGGTAATACTGGAAGACAGAGTGCTTTGGGCCACGGCCAAGACTCATAAAGTAGCTGTGTTCAAGAATCATCATACTCTACTAGGAGAATCAATAACACTATCTGGATTCTGAGTTCCTAAAGAAGCCAACCATTCTGAATTTCAAAGGATAGAGTGAGATGCCAAAACTGTTCAGAGACAAAAAGCTAAAAGCCCCGCTCATCTAATTAATACTGATCTTCATAGATGTTTTTGGAATTCATTGCATATTCTCTTCTTTTTATCTTATTTGATTTTCAGTTGCTTGAGGACAAGCAACAATTTAAGTTTGGTGTTGTGATGAGCGGATAATTTATACACTTTTTGGCATTGTTTTTAGTATGTTTTTGGTATGATCTAGTTAGTTTTTAGTATATTTTTATTAGTTTTTAGTTAAAATTCACTTTTCTGGACTTTACTATGAGTTTGTGTGTTTTTCTGTGATTTCAGGTATTTTCTGGCTGAAATTGAGGGACCTGAGCAAAAATCTGATTCAGAGACTAAAAAGGACTGCAGATGCTGTTGGATTCTGACCTCCCTGCACTCGAAGTAGATTTTCTGGAGCTACAGAAGCCCAATTGGCGCGCTCTCAACGGCGTTGGAAAGTAGACATCCTGGGCTTTCCAGCAATATATGATAGTCCATACTTTGCCCAAGATTTGATGGCCCAAACCGGCGTTCAAAGTCACCCTCAGGAATCCCAGCGTTAAACGCTGGAACTGGCACCCAAATGGGAGTTAAACGCCCAAACTGGCATAAAAGCTGGCGTTTAACTCCAAGAAGAGTCTCTACACGAAATTGCTTCATTGCTCAGCCCAAGCACACACCAAGTGGGCCCGGAAGTGGATTTTTATGTCATTTACTCATCTCTGTACACCCTAGGCTACTAGTTTTCTATAAGTAGGACCTTTTGCTATTTTATTTATATCTTTGGATTGTTTTTGATCCTTTGATCATCTTTGGACATCTAGTTCTTAGATCATTGGGAGGCTGGCCTCACGGCCATGCCTAGACCTTATGCTTATGTATTTTCAACGGTGGAGTTTCTACACACCATAGATTAAGGTGTGGAGCTCTGCTGTACCTCGAGTATTAATGCAATTACTATTGTTCTTCCATTCAATTCCACTTGTTCTTGTTCTAAGATATCACTTGTTCTTCAACTTGATGAATGTGATGATCCGTGACACTCATCATCATTCTCACTTATGAACAAGGTGACTGACAACCACTTTTGTTCTACAAGCAACCAAGGCTCTAGTGAATGTCTCTTGGATTCCTGATTGCACGATGCATGGTTGATCGCCTGACAACCGAGTGCTCGCCTGACAAACGAGCCAACCATTCCGTGAGATCAGAGTCTTCGTGGTATAGGCGAGAACTGATGGCAGCATTCAAGAGAATCCGGAAGGTCTAACCTTGTCTGTGGTATTCTGAGTAGGATTCAATGATTGAATGACTGTGACGCGCTTCAAACTCCTAGCAGGCGGGGCGTTAGTGACAGACGCAAAAGAATCAATGGATTCTATTCCGGCCTGACCGAGAACCGACAGCTGAATTCTGCGTGCTGTGACAGAGCATATGCAATCGTTTTCACTGAGAGGATGGGAGGTAGCCATTGACAACGGTGAAACCCTACACAAGCTTGCCATGGAAAGGAAGAAGAAGGATTGGATGAAGACAGTAGGAAAGCAGAGAGACGGAAGGGAAGGCATCTTCATGCGCTTATCTGAAGTTCCTACCAATGAATTACATGAGTATCTCTATCTTTATCTTTTATGTTATTTTCGTTCATCACCATATCCATTTGAGTCTGCCTGACTAAGATTTACAAGATGACCATAGCTTGCTTCATACTAACAATCTCCGTGGGATCGACCCTTACTCACGTAAGGTATTACTTGGACGACCCAGTGCACTTGCTGGTTAGTTGTGCGAAGTTGTGTAATGCCATGGAATTGAACTACCAAGTTTTTGGAGTTCATGACCGGGGATTATGAGAGTTGTGAAAAGTATTGTTCATAATTTCGCGCACCACAAAGCAAACACAAGTAGAAGGCATGTATAGCAAGAAAATCATATAGCAAGTAAGTATAGTAATTTCATAAAGGCAATCCTAAATATACAAACTTAAACAAAACAGACAAATGCGTATGATGCATGTCGTTCCTACTGGCCATGAGCTCACGTGTCGGTTACTTTGCCAGAACCCGACACACTCGGTAGCTAACCCGGATATCATCTCTCTGATATGCCTCCACACTCTTGGGATATAATTCCCGTCACACTCATGGGATATAGTGCCCGTCGTATTTTCTGGGACAAAATGCTCCCACACTCTTGGGATATAGTGCCTGACATGCCACGCTTTTGGGATATAGTGCCCTCACACTCATGGCATAGTGCTTGACACACTTTCCAGGGTAAGGTGTTCCCATACTCGGGGGATATAGTGCCCGATAAGCCACGCTCTTGGAATATAGTGCCCGTCACATTCATGGGATATAGTGCCTAACACACCTTACAATAGAGAGAAACTTACACATTCACATCATGAACGAAGTCTCAATCATCACATTTATTCATAGTCATTCATAATCATTTCACAACCATTCATCATTGTTATGGCATCACATATACTTCACGTATTCACATTTTCCTTATATAAGTCATCACTTACCAACCTTACTTCACCACCAAGATACCTCCTCTTCCCTAGCTTCATCTCATTACTAGGTCTACTACTAAGGTCTAGGGCTAAAAGAGTAAAAATAGAGGTTTAGAGGTTCAAAATTGGGTTTAAAACACAAAATATTCATTTGCTGAAAAACAGGGCTATGACATGCTTACGCATGCGTGTAACTTTTGCCCACGCGTACGCGTGAGGGTGCGTTTAGACTAAGACGCGTACGCATTACCCTTCTTGCGTATGCACGCGTATCAAACAGAATCGAATGTTCGCGTAAGAGTGGTTTCGCGTATGCAAAAAACCCTAGGTCACACGTACGCATGGGCTACGCATATGCGTGAGCGTACATTTTTGCCTATTTTCATCCGCATATGTAATGTAGCGTACGCATACAATGCAATAGCACCAAAAAGCTGCTAAGTCCAGATTTTTCAGTTTACACACCAAACTTTAATCGAACATAACTTCCTCATTTTAAAACATTTTTCTTCCATTCTTCAAACGGCATAAACTTATCGAACCAAATTTCCTCTCTAAACAAGTTTGAAATAAATCGGAGGTCCAGAGACCAAGTTATGCTCCGCAAAGTTGGGTCAAAATTACAATTTTCATAAAACTCTACAACCTCCATTTTCAAAACATACCAACTCCTACTTTTTAAAACCAACCCAACAACCTACCAAATTCAGCATTAAATATTATCCAACTTCGTCATTACATCCATATCCTACCAATTCTCTATTTTTCTCAATTTCCAAACCAATATTTTCAATTCAATAATATCCAATCATACAACATCAAGTGTCTATATTGAATACAATATTCAACTTCAAATTCATCAATCATTATACATATACCACTCAACATCATATACAAATCACATACATATCAACGAAAACATCATCCACAATCTCCAAGGCCATTAACCACATACATAATAATTATTCTCACCCAATCAACCATAACCATCCAAAATCATTATCCATATAATCAACACAATTCATATTATTCAATCAACTACATCAACAAATTAATTCTTATCTTAGGGTCACTAGCCTAAGTTTTCACAATACATTATATTTTAGATACAGAAAACCGAAATCATACATTGGCCGATTCCCCGCTCAACCCGGAACACTTCCAATTTTACTTTTTCTCAACTTTCAAGATTCCAACAGATTTTTCCAAAATATAGCTCCACTTTCAAGCTTCCCGAAACCTCAATCAAGCTCTAATATCACATTCAAACATAACAACTTGATACCTATACATACAAACTCAATAACTAATCACAACAAATCAAGTATCTCACTAGGGTTGAGGATACTTACCATACCCAAGGATTAAAAAGGCAAGTTTAAGCCATTCCTTTAAAATAATTGGATCCTATAACTCCAAAAACTTAGAATCTCAACACTTTTACCCAATAAATTTCGAATTCAAGGGCTGGGAAATCAGAGAGAGATTTGAGGCTTACTTCTTGAACAAAGTTGTGGGCTTTGTAGAGCTTGACACCGCGATCGCAAATGGTGCGGTAATCAGAGCTCCGGATCAAGCTAGGTTTATGTTTTTCATGGAATGTTCTTCCCTTCCCCATATGTGTTTCAGCGTGTTTGATGGTTGGAGTGGGGAGAGAAGGTTTGTGCTCTTCATTTATGTGTCATTAGACTGGGCTTTGGGCCCAATACGGGTCCAGTTTGACCTGTTCGACCAATCTTAGCCAAATTCTTTAAAATTAGTGTCAAAATTCTTGTTTTAATTTTCTCTATCATATTAAACCATAAAAATCACATTTCTTATTTCCTAGAATAAATTCTAATTTATGAATTAATTATTTTACATCATCTGCATGCCGAGAGTCATTAATTTGATTCCCAAAATCTATCTAAATTTTTCCTAAATCAAATTCCTAACCTCTCTTATTCATATTAATATCTATTAAAATGCAATTTTTTTCCAATAGATTAACATAAAAAAATTCTGCCACATTAACCCGAGTGAAAGATCAAAATTTTTCTCCCAATTTCATTCGAACCATAAGCCCACAACAGAGAAGAATGAAAAGAAGCAGAGAGAACGAAACCCTGTAGCTTCGTCATCGAAGCATCGCAAAGCCTTGTCTTCTACTCATAGAGGTATGTTATTTATTTGCCTGTTTTGATCAATTAGCATAGTGCTTCATTATCAGTTATTGCATATGTCTGGATTGGATGTAAAAGATTAAATTTTTATTCTTTATTTCGCGTTGATAAGTTTGCGGGGAGGGAAGGTTGCAAAAGAAACGGGGTTTTTGTTTTTATAATCAGCAAATAGTTTTACTTCTTTAAACATGCTGCAAATTAAACTTGTATATTGTTCTTGATTCCTTTTTATCGGGTGTTACAGTACCTTGTTTTTTAATCTGTTTAACCTTTTTTGATTTGCTAGTTTGCTTGCTATGTGTTGTGTTTTATTTTAAGAGATTGATAATATGTAGTGTGTTAATTGTAAAGTAGCCATTGGGTTCAAATTGCTTAAAAACTATGTGAAAGAAAAAACAAAGAAGATGAATAAAGTTTTATGAGAAAGAGATATACGCAGATAACATTCCATACAAAGAAGGCATAAGAGAAGCCATTATTGTTCTAATACCTTCAACTAATAAGATTGTAAACTGTTGTCCCAAAAATCATAAAGCACAAATCTAACAAATCCTTCTATTTCATGTCTGTTACTTAGATTATTTTTTTTATTAGTCTAATGATGATTGTAATTAATTATAATAGGAGTACATAAGGAATACATAAGGTTAGTCACAAAACATTTTTTTCAGTTTTCTGTTTTCATTCATTTAACAAAAAAAAATCCTCCTAGTTACGCATGCCATTGAGATGTTATTCTTTTATCTTTTTGTAGTGTGAATTACTTTACAATAAATGATTGAGTTGGAATTTTGCGTAAATTAGTACACATTCCTACACAATTGGTGTCTTCTAGGAACCCGAACATACATACATATATAACTTATTAAATAATGATATATAGTTAAACAAATTAATTTACAAAATTTTGATTAGTTACTTGGTTGAAATGATTATGAGAATGATGGATATATAGTAAATAATCATGATTTTGGTATTGAAAATAACCTTATTAATGTGGTTATCATAACAATCACAATAGGAATAAAGAATGGGATATATGGGAGGACCATAATTATTGATAACAAAGCACTATAGCAGTCCATTATTGATGACCAGATTAATGTATCTTAGTCTGGTGAATTAGGAGCCATTAACAAGCATCTTTTTATTTGTTTATTTATTTCCTGTAATAAAATATGGAAAAGAGAACTAACCTGCATTTTCTAAAGTTAACCACGTTGGCTTCTCTTCTCCTTTTGACCTCCGATTCTCTAACCTTCTCATGGTGAAAATTATGATGATTAATAGTAAACTCTCAAAAGTGAATATCTAATTTGAATTTTTTTTGAGATTAATAGTAAACTCTCAAAAGTTGGGCATGTAAATGGTAGTATGGGAGACTATTGTGATATTGTAATGCTAAAGTAAGAAACTTTTCAATCATGGATGTTATATTAAGCAAAGATGTTATTGTAACTATGCTAGTAATAAACATTTTGGGATGTTATGTGTAAGTTAAGTGGTTTATTTAAGTATATATCCGTGTTGCCCATGAACAGGGGTTCAAGAAATAAGTATTAAGAATGGCTCGTACCAGGAGCAAAAAAGATACACATAAGATCAACACTCCAAAAAGAGGACGACCAACAAAACCTGGTGAACCAAAAAGGTACGTTTAATGGTTAGCAGTGAATTAACTAAAAGCTTGGGGTGTTGTGCGTTAATAGTAAATGTTAGTACAGAAATTTTCCTTGATTATCACTGTGTGCTGCTTATGATTGTTTGTGTAGAAAACACTAGTATCTAGATGCTTGTCATGTTGCGTGGCTTCAGTTATGAAGCATTTAAGTTTAAAAGCGGGCGGACAGAAAGTGACAGAGGTAGAGAACATGGGCTTTGGCTAGCTGCAATATGTGTCTGAATGGGCTATCAACCAAAATATGATGGTGGCATTAGCATCATCATATAGTCGGGATGAGAAGTCATTGATCTTCAGAATAAGAAAATTCCCACAATGGTTCAATCCATTGCGTAGTGTTTTGGTATACCGAACCATGGTAAGTACTTTCTGATGTAAAATAAAGAGAAAAGCAAAAAAAAATAAGAAATTTTTTCACAATAATCTTGTTGAATATATGTTTTATATAAAAGTAGCCGATAAAGATTTGTGCATTGACTCATTTTCTGTTTGGCACGGGAGAGTTTAAAAAATCCAGAAACACCAGCAAAGCACCGATTTTGTAACAACTCCCCAGAAAAAACACAAGCAGATTTGAGAAGGATGTTATCACATGCTCCATGCAGTCCGATGACGACAGAATCATTTTCTGAAGATAATTCATCATGTTGATATCTAAGTTTTTGTTCTTTCGCTCGCCGAAGGCCACCATTTCAGACATACATATACGGGCTGCCATTAATGTATCGAACCCAAGGAAGATCTATTGGGCCAGATACATTTACGATTTTCTAATTGAGGGAATTTTGAGGTTTCAAGATGTAGGAAAGAAGACAGTGAATGGATGTATGTTTGCATTGCTAGTGAGCCGTATATCCCTACATTTTGATTTGTTGTTTGTTAGTTTATAGTATACTTTAATTATACTAATTACTATATCTTTCAAATTATATATCCATGTTAACAAGAATGGAGATTTAGAAAGATTTAATGGGAGAGAACCTTGGATCAGAGACTAGTCACTTGTTGATCTGAAGAAGATGGATGAAGACGAAAGCACATCACATTTGGTGAGGCATATGATAGATATATAATATTTTAATAGTAATAAGTGTGAAAGATATGTTAGTTGGATCACTTCTTTAATGCTCTAACGAAAATTAAGCTTATAATTTGACCACTGTAGGGCCTTCTAAATTTAATTGGGAAGATGTCTAGGTTACTGAAAAAGTATAACCCCGTATCAAAAAGAGGATCGATGCATTAGGGAAAAAACAAAGTGTAATAGAAAGACTCGTAAAGAAACTTCCACAGTAGATGAGACTGAGACGGACATATGTGCTGAATATTAGAATATCATAATTAGAGAATAAAATTAAGAATATATCAAAGAAGATTAGAAAAAAATCAATGTAATTTATTAGGATATTATTTCATAACGAGTATAACCTTAGCGTACTGTTGGTCTATATATTGGTAAGAACCTTGTAATCACAGATGAGAAATATGAATAACAAAAATAATACTTTTCTAAATAATTCTTCGTTTCTTTCCTAAACCCTTTGTACCATGGTAACATGGTATCAGAGCAGAGTTAGGTTCTAGGGATTCAAAATTCTGACGAATTCATATTACAAATTGCAAATATGCCATGCAATAGTTTTGGCATGCGATCATCACAAACCAATTCTGACAATTTGTCAATTGGTTTCAAACTAAACGGATATAATTATCCATTATGGGCAACTCTGATGGAAAAAGTAATCGGTGGAAGAAGAAAGAAGAAACACACAAAAGAGAACTGTTTTAAAATTGTGGGTTACCTAAATTGGTAGAAAAACAATCGCAAGTCATCAAGAAATTAGAGTAAGGGAGCCACCGCTGTAAGCATCCTAGCTAGAGGTCACCAGCAGCGGTGGCGAGGCCAGAAGAGAGGAAGCAAGTCACGATGGCAAGGCAGCAGCGGCAGTAAGAGCAAGGACTACTGAACTCCTTGGTTGCTCAGCCCATACTGCGACTCAATATAAAGAGGAGACAAAAAATAAGAATCTAATTAAAAAGATAAATGAATGGGTTTTCGATTGTGGGGCTACCGATACTATGACTCATTACCTTCATGATTTTAATAGCTTGACTATATCCTCAAAAGCCCATATTGAAACAGCTAGTGGAGAATTAGTTGATGTTAAAGAAGAAGGCTCCATTACTTTTTCAAAAAAATTGAAATTAAAAAATTGCCTCTGTGTCCCTGCACTATCATCAAAATTATTGTCTGTTAGCCAAGTAACAAAGAAACTAAATTGTGTGGTACTCATGTACTCTACCTTTTGTCTTTTATAGGACATTCTTACGAAGGAGATTATTGGGCGTGGTACTGAGCGAGAAGGCCTTTACTACATTGATGAAGTAGCACACCAGGGTCATGCCATGCTTGCTCACGGAAAGGTTACTAGGCAACTTTGGTTATGGCACAGGCGTCTCAAACATCCTTCATTTGGGTACCTCAAGTTACTATTTCCTAGTCTTTTTACAAGTAGTACTGAACCCCTCAAATGTGAAATTTGTATTCATGCAAAAAATCACAGAGTTTCTTTTTCTCCAACTAACACTAGAGTCAATTCCATTTTTTCTCTAATACACTCAGATGTGTGGGGGTCCAGCTCTTATTTCCCATAATAATTTTCAATATTTTGTGTTATTTGTGGAAGATTTCTCTCACATGACTTGGGTATATTTTTTAAAACACAAATCTGAAGTACCTGATAAGTTCTTTGCTTTCTACCAAATGATTTAAACTCAATTCAATAAGAAAATCCAAGTACTTCGCTCAGATAATGGTGGGGAATTTATAAACCAATCAATGCGTAATTTTTTTATGAAAAATAGTCTTATTCATCAAACTTCCTGCCCAATACACCCCAACAAAATGGTGTGGCTGAGCGGCAAAATCGTAAGTTACTTGAAATGAACCGAGCCATGTTTTTGATGCACAGGTTCCAAAATTTTTTTGGCCTGAAGCTATAGCGACCTCTGCCTACTTACTAAATTGCCTACCTATCCAAATTTTCCACCACAAAATACCCTTACAAGTCTTGGCTACTCAAACTGCAATCCCGCCTATTCTAACCTTACCACCTCGAGTATTTGGATGTTCCATCTTTGTCCATATTCCCAAAGCCAATAGAACCAAACTTGATCCTTGTGCAGAAAAATGTATTTTCTTTGGGTATGCTACACACCAAAAGGGGTATAGGTGTTACAATCCAATCACTCGTCGTATTCATGTGACTATGGATTTTGATTTTTTAGAATCCGAGTTTTACTTCAGCCGCCAACATGGCATTCAGGGGGAGAACAATAATGAACCACCAAGTTGGCTAAATAACCTTTGTTCCCCAGAAATTGTTCAAACAAAGCAAGTAGATGGAGGCACCGAGCATACTTCACTCAACGTAGAAAACAACTCGGTACATACAACCAGTGAGAGTCCTTTTGAGAATGTCAGAAAAGAGGTAAGTAATTGTCAATCTGATAATTTACTCAGTGTTTTTAATGAGGCCACTAATAATAATAGTATAGCACTAGAACATGAAGAACCAGAGCCTAATACCTTTATTCTTCCTCCAAGAAGAAACAGAGGGATGCCTCCTGATCGGTACTCACCAGAACATGTTTCCCGTAACTCAAGATACCCAATAAGAGTGGCTAGAGAAGGGATAGCAGATATTGTAAAGGCTTTTTTTGCCAGACTCTTAACAGAAGACATTCCAAGAATTGTCCGCGAAGCTACTGAGAAAGCTGAATGGCGAAAAGCCATGAATACAGAAATAGAAGCTCTAGAGAAGAACAGAACTTGGGAAAAGTGTATCCTACCGCCAGAAAAAAGCCAATCGGGTGCAAATGAGTTTTCACCATTAAACACAAGGCAGATGGAACTATTGAACGGTACAAGGCAAGGTTGGTGGCTAACGGTTATACACAGACTATGGTATCAACTACACTGAAACTTTTTCACCAGTTGCAAAGATTAATACTATCAGGGTGTTGTTTTCAATAGCAGCAAATGAAGATTGGCCACTCCATCAATTTGACGTCAAGAATGCTTTCTTGCATGGAGAGTTGAAAGAAGAAGTGTACATAAAAACTCCTCCAGGTTTCTCAACAGGATTTAGAAAACATGAAGTTTGCCGATTAAAGAAGGCTCTTTTTGAAATTAAACAATCTCCACGTGCCTAGTTTGAAAGATTTACAGATGCCATGAAAAGGTATGGGTACAAGCAAAGTAACTCTGATCATACATTTTTTGAAAAAACGGGGAGATTTAATCACTTGCCTAATAATCTATGTGGATGATATGATCATAACAGAAAGTGATGCTGAAGAAATTAAAAAATTGAGAAGGAACCTATTTACAGACTTTGAAATGAAGCATGTGGGAAGACTAAAATATTTCTTAGGAATAGAGGTTCTACGATCTAGCAAAGGAATCTTTATCTCCCAAAGAAAGTACATCTTGGACCTTCTGGCAGAAACAGGAATGGTGGATTACAAACCAATAGATGCACCCATACAAGTTAATCACAAGTTGAAGATAGTAGAAGGTACCACCCTAGCATATAAGGAAAGGTACCAGCAACTGGTTGGAAAACTAATTTACTTATCACATACTCGGCCTGACATAGCTTATGCTGTGGAAATAGTAAGTCGATTTATGCATAAGCCACAAGAAGATCATATGGAAGCTGCCATGAGGATAGTTCGATATTTGAAGAGAGCTCCAGGAAGTGGAATCATTTTCAAAAGGAATGGCCATTTGAAGGTTGAGGCATACACCGATGCAGATTGGGTGGGCAACCCAAATGATAGAAGATCAACAGCTAGTTACTTTACACTTGTTGGAGGCAACCTGGTAACTTGGAAAAGCAATAAGCAGAAAGTTGTAGCTCTTTCAAGGGCAAAGGCAGAATTTTGAGGGATCGTTAAAGGCATCACTGAAGTATTGTGGATAAGAAAATTGATGACTGAGGTTGGGTTTCCACCACAATTGCAAAGCCAGTTGAAATGTGACAACAAAGCTGCAATCAGCATTTCATTTCAGAGAATCCCATACAACATGATAGAACAAAACATGTTGAGATGGATCGACACTTTATCAAAGAAAAAATTGAAAATGGCATTATTGAGCTTCTATTTTTGAGATCAGAAGATCAGTTGGCTGATATTCTTACTAAAGCAGTTTCAAGACAAGTCCTTGCTAAAGTTCTAACCAAGTTGAGTATTGGTGATCCCACTACTCACCTTGAGGGAGAGTATTGGAATATCATAACTAGAGAACAAAATTAGGAAAATATCAAAGAGGATTAGAAAAAAATCAATATAATTTATTAGGATATTATTTTATAACGAGTGTACCCTTAGCGTACTGTTGGTCTATATATTGGTAAGAACTTTGTAATCACAGATAAGGAATATGAATAATAAAAATATTACTTTTCTAAATAATTCTTCATTTTTTTCCTAAACCTTTTGTACCATGGTAACATGGTATCAGAGCAAAGTTAAGTTCTAGGGATTCAAAATTCTGACGAATTCACATTACAAATTACAAATATGCCATGCAATAGTTTTGGCATGCGATCATCACAAACCAATTCTGACAATTTGTCAATTGGTTTCAAACTAAACGAATATAATTATCCATTATGGGCAACTCTGATGGAAAAAGCAATTGGTGGAAGAATAAAGAAGAAACACACCAAAGAAAACTGCTTTAAAATTGTGGGTAACACTGAAAATGCATCAGCTGCTAACTTTGCTAAAGGGCCTTTAAAAAAAGGAAAATTAATGATTTTTTGTTATAGTATAAAATTTTATTACTCTAACTTGCTTCTTTTTAATAATATACCAGTATAATTTTTTTTAGTTTGGGCATCTGTGTTAAAATAATTAATTAGTACATTTGTATATAAAATTTTACCATTTATGGAGTTATTAATTTTTTATCTAATATTAGAAGTATGATATTAATGTTGTAACTTGTAGATCTATCTTTAACTTTCTTCTCCTAAAACATCTACGTTATCAGTAAAAAACTGTTACAGGTACTTATGTTGAGCTTGGCAATTGACCTTACACATTTAGATGTATCTTTTAATTTGTTAGCATTCACTTCATAAATTAATAACTTTGAAAACTATGTGAGTATCGATGGATTAATATGTATAACATCATTTTTACTCTCCCATGTATGCATACTTAAAAGCTCTGTTACTCAGCGGTTTTGGTTTTAATGTGTAACATGTATGATAGTTTGATAAGCTTTATTCCAAATAAATAAAGATCTTGCTAATACTAATACTAGTTACCTTGAATAGGAGTTCGAATAGCTAATATTTGTCATCTTAATTTGGATGTTATATATGCCTAACTCCTAATGTTATCCGTGTGGCCTTATGGATGTTAACTTATTAGAATTGTGGATGTTACTATCCATTCTTTACTTTACTTTGCATGAAGTAACTTTGGGTAAACTTTTGAATTAAAATCATTTTTACATTTGAGCGTACTAGATTTACTTGATCGGATCAGATTTGTGTTAGGTGCATTTTTTATTATCACCTATAGCTACTCATCCTCCAATTTATTTAAATAGAAATTGCAGTCAAGAGTCCCAAAAAAGATTCATTGGGAGGGAATATGGCATATATGAAGAAGACATGTAAGAAAACACCCATAGGGGATGAGACAATGCCCGACACACCTATTGAAAACGCAACAGATGACAATGTTGATGAAGGGCTGATGAGCGGATAATTTGTATACTTTTTGGCATTGTTTTTAGTATGTTTTTGATATGATATAGTTAGTTTTTAGTATATTTTTATTAGTTTTTAATTAAAATTCACTTTTCTGGACTTTACTGTGAGTTTGTGTGTTTTTCTGTGATTTCAGGTATTTTCTGGCTGAAATTGAGGGACCTGAGCAAAAATCTGATTCAGAGACTCTAAAGGACTGCAGATGCTGTTGGATTCTGACCTTCCTGCACTCGAAGTGGATTTTCTGGAGCTACAGAAGCCCAATTGGCGCGCTCTCAACGGCGTTGGAAAGTAGACATCCTGGACTTTCCAGCAATATATAATAGTCCATACTTTGCCCAAGATTTGATGGCCCAAACCGGCGTTCAAAGTCACCTCAAGAAATTCCAGCGTTAAACGCCGGAACTGGCACCTAAATGGGAGTTAAACGCCCAAACTGGCACCAAAGCTGGCGTTTAACTCCAAGAAGAGTCTCTACACGAAATTGCTTCATTGCTCAGCCCAAGCACACACCAAGTGGGCCCGGAAGAGGATTTTTATGTCATTTACTCATTTCTGTACACCCTAGGCTACTAGTTTCTTATAAGTAGGACCTTTTACTATTGTATAGAAATCTTTTGATCACTTTTAGATCTCTAGATCATCTTTGGACATTTTAGTTCTTAGATCATTGGGAGGCTGGCCATTCGGCCATGCCTAGACCTTATGCTTATGTATTTTCAACGGTGGAGTTTCTACACACCATAGATTAAGGTGTGGAGCTCTGCTGTACCTCGAGTATTAATGCAATTACTATTGTTCTTCCATTCAAATTCCGCTTGTTCTTTATCCAAGATATCACTTGTTCTTCAACATGATGAAGGTGATGATTGACGCCCATCACCATTCTCACCCATGAACAAGGTGACTGACAACCATTCTTGTTCTACAGCATCTGAGGCTTAGTGAATATCTCTTGGATTCCTGATTGCACGATGCATGGTTGATCGCCTGACAACCGAGTGCTCGCCTGACAAACGAGCCAACCATTCCGTGAGATCAGAGTCTTCGTGGTATAGGCAAGAACTGATGGCAGCATTCAAGAGAATCCGGAAGGTCTAACCTTGTCTGTGGTATTCTGAGTAGGATTCAATGATTGAATGACTGTGACGTGCTTCAAACCTGTAACCTACTGGGCGTTAGTGACAGACGCAAAAGAGTTATTCTATTCCGGTAGGGGAGGGAACCAAACCGGTGATTGGCTGTACTGTGACAGAGTATTGAGCATTAGCTTTCACTGCGCGGATGGGAGGTAGCTGCTGACAACAGTGAGACCCTATACGAGCTTGCCATGGAAAGGAGTAAGAAGGGTTGGATGAAGACAGTAGGAAAGCAGAGAGACGGAAGGGAAGGCATCTTCATGCGCTTATCTGAAGTTCCTACCAATGAATTACATAAGTATCACTATCTTTATCTTTTATGTTATTTTCGTTCATCACCATATATATCTGAGTTTGCCTGACTAAGATTTACAAGATGACCATAGCTTGCTTCAATACTAACAATCTCCGTGGGATCGACCCTTACTCACGTAAGGTTTATTACTTGGACGACCCAGTGCACTTGCTGGTTAGTTGTGCGAAGTTGTGTAATGCCATGGTATTGAGCGCACCAAGTTTTTGGAGCCATTACCAGGGATTATGAGAGTTGTGAAAAAGTATAGTTCACAATTTCGCGCACCAAGTTTTTGGCGCCGTTGCCGGGGATTGTTCTAGTTTTGAGCAAGCCTTTGGTAACATCAGTGCCAAGATCCGGCAACAACATCAATTTTTTGGTGTTATTGCCCGGGATTGTTTAGGCTGGACAACTGACGGTTCATCTTGTTGCTTAGATTAGGTATTTTTTTTTCGAAATTCTTGAAGATGAATTCTAGAGTTTCATGATGATTTGTTGAAATCTGGCTGGCTGAGAAGCCATGTCTAATCTGATTGGACCGAGGTTTCAACTTATCACCACAAGAGCTTGTTGATTTTCATCAATTTTGCTTTTGGAGCAGTGATCTGCTAAGGCTTGGCTGACCTTTGGTCATGTCTAGTGTTTTGGACCGAAGCTTTCTTTGAAAGCTTGGCTGGCTGTGAAGCCATGTCTAATTCCTGGACCGGAGTCTTAGACTAGCATTGCACTGATTCCTGGAATTCTCATTAAAGAATTTTGATACCTTTTTCCACTTAATTTTCGAAAAAAAAAAAAATTTTACAAAACCATAAAAATCCAAAAATATTTCTTGTTTGAGTCTAGAGTCTCATCTTAAGTTTGGTGTCAAATGCATGTTTTTGTTACATTTTTCGAATCCATGCATATATTTCTTGTTTTAATCTTTAATTTCTATTGACTTGAGTGTTCATGTGTCTCATATAGTGTCAGTAGTATACAAACCGCTAAGTTTGGTGTCTTGCATGCATTGTTATTTGATTCTTGTTGCATTTTAATTATTAAAAATCCAAAAATATTTTTAATTTGTGTCTTTTCAAGTCAATGATACAAGGGATTGAAGATTCAGAACACACTGCAGAGGAATTATACAGAAAAAGCTGAGCATTCAAAAATGCCCAGTGAAGAAGGCAGACTGGCGTTTAAACGCCAGCCAGGGCACCTGGTTGGGCGTTTAACGCCCAAAGAGGTAGCATTTTGGGCGTTAAACGCCAGAATGTATACCATTCTGGGCGTTTAACGCCAGGATGGTGCTAGGGGGAAGATTTTGTTTTCAAATCAATTTTTTTCAAGTTTTTCAAATCAAATCTTTTTCAAATCAAATCTTTTCACTCAAATGTTTTCAAAATTAATTTCTTTCCTTTCAAAGATACTTACTAACAATTAATGATTTGATTGAACATTTTTTTGCCTTTTCTGTTAAGGAAGGTTTTATGTTTGAATCATATCTTTTCTTGTTAGGCAAGTCACTAATTTTCCAAATCAAATCTTTTAAAATAATTTTCAAAACATATCTTTTAAAATGGTTTTCAAATCATATCTTCTCAATCACATCTTTTTAAGACAATAACCTTTCAATCATATTTTTTTTATCATATCTTTTTCAAATTAGTTTTCAATCAAATCTTTTTAGTTTCCAATTTCAAAATCTTTTTCAAAAATCACTTGATTTCTCTTCCACTTTCAATTTTCGAAAATTATCAATCAAATTTTCAAAATGTTTTCAAAATCTTTTAATTGAATTTTCGAAAATCCTCTTCCCTCCTTCTCACATCCTTCTATTTATGGAGTACCACTCCTTCTAAATGCACAATTCGAACCTTATCTAATTAAAGTTCGAATTCTTCTTCCCCTTCTTCTTTCTATTTCTCTTTTCCTCTGACATTTCAAGGAATCTCTATACTGTGACATAGAGGATTCCACATTTTCTTTTTCTCTTCTCTTTCATATGAGCAGGAGCAGAGACAAAGGCATTCTTGTTGAAGCTGATCCTGAACCCGAAAGGACCTTGAAGAGAAAGCTAAGAGAAGCCAAAGCACAACTCTCTTTAGAGGACCTGACCGAATTCTTCAAAGAAGAAGAACCCATGGCAGCCGAAAACAACAACAATGCCAACAATGCAAGGAAGATGCTGGGTGACTTTACTGCACCTACTCCCGACTTCTATGGGAGAAGCATCTCTATCCCTGCCATTGGAGCAAACAACTTTGAGCTTAAGCCTCAATTAGTTTCTCTAATGCAACAGAATTGCAAGTTCCATGGACTTCCAATGGAAGATCCTCATAAGTTTTTAGCTGAATTCTTGCAAATCTGTGACACAGTCAAGACTAATGGGGTAGACCCTGAGGTCTATAGACTGATGCTATTCCCTTTTGCTGTAAGAGACAGAGCTAGAATATGGTTGGATTCTCAACCTAAAGAAAGCCTGGACTCTTGGGAAAAGCTAGTCAATGCCTTCTTGGCAAAGTTCTTTCCACCACAAAGATGGAGTAAGCTTAGAGTGGAAGTCCAAACCTTCAGACAGAAGGATGGAGAATCCCTCTATGAAGCTTGGAAAGATACAAACAATTAATCAGAAGATGTCCTTCAGACATGCTTTCTGAATGGAGCATCATAGGTATTTTCTATGATGGTCTCTCTGAACTATCTAAGATGTCCTTGGATAGCTCTGCTGGAGGATCTCTTCATTTGAAGAAGACGCCTGCAGAAGCTCAAGAATTGATTGAAATGGTTGCAAATAACCAATTCATGTACACTTCTGAAAGGAATCCTGTGAACAATGGGACTAGTCAGAAGAAAGGAGTTCTTGAGATTGACACTCTGAATGCCATATTGGCTCAGAACAAGATATTGACTCAACAAGTCAATTTGATTTCTCAAAGTCTGTCTGGAATGCAAAATGCACCAAACAGTACTAAGGATGCTTCATCTGAGGAAGAAGCTTATGATCCTGAGAACCCTTCCATGGAAGAGGTGAATTACCTAGGAGAACCCTATGGAAATACCTACAATTCTTCATGGAGAAATCACCCAAATCTCTAATGGAAGAATCAAGAGAGACCTCAACAAGGTTTCAATAACAATAATGGTGGAAGAAACAGGTTTAGCAATAACAAGCCTTTTCCATCATCTTCTCAGCAACAGACAGAGAGTTCTAAGCAGAATACTTCAGACTTAGCAACAATGGTCTCTGATCTAATAAAGACCACTCAAAGTTTCATGAATGAAACAAGGTCCTCCATTAGAAATTTGGAAGGACAAGTGGGTCAGCTGAGCAAGAAAGTTACTGAACTCCCTCCTAGTACTCTCCCAAGTAATACAGAAGAAAATCCAAAAGGAGAGTGCAAAGCCATTAACATGGCCGAATTCTGGGAGGAAAGAGAGGAGGAGGACGCCACTGAGGAAGACCTCAGTGGGCGTGCACTAACCTCCAATGAGTTCCCCAATGAGGAACAATGGGAATCTGAGGCTCAAATTGAGACCATAGAGATCCCATTGGACCTACTTCTGCCATTCATGAGCTCTGATGAATATTCTTCCTCTGAAGAGGATGAGTATGTCACTGAAGAGCAAGTTGCTAAATACCTTGGAGCAATCATGAAACTGAATGACAAGTTATTTGGAAATGAGACTTGGGAGGATGAACCACCCTTGCTCACCAAAGAACTGGATGACTTGTCTAGGCAGAAACTGCCTCAAAAGAGGCAGGATCCTGGGAAGTTTTCTATACCTTGTACCATAGGCACCATGACCTTCAAGAAGGCCTTGTGTGACTTAGGGTCAAGTGTAAACCTCATGCCCCTCTCTGTAATGGAGAAAATAGGGATCTTTGAGGTGCAAGCTGCAAGAATCTCATTAGAGATGGCAGAAAATTCAAGAAAACAAGCTCATGGACCTGTAGAGAATGTTTTGGTGAAGATTGAAGACCATTACATCCCTACTGATTTCATAGTCCTAGAGACTGGGAAGTGCATGGATGAATCCATCATCCTTGGCAGACCCTTCCTAGCCACAGCAAGGGCTGTGATTGATGTTGATAGAGGAGAGTTGATCATTCAAGTGAATAAAGAATCCTTGGTGTTTAAGGCCCAAGGATATCCCTCTGTCATCATGGAGAGGAAGCATGAAGAGCTCCTCTCAAAACAGAGCCAAACAGAGCCCCCACAGTCAAACTCTAAGTTTGGTGTTGGGAGGCTACAACCAAACTCTAAGTTTGGTGTTGAAACCCCACATTCAAACTCTAAGTTTGGTGTTGGAAGGTTTCAACACGGTTCTGAGCATTTCTGAGGCCCCATGAGAGCCCTCTGTCAAGCTAATGACATTAAAGAAGCGCTTGTTGGGAGGCAACCCAATGTTTTATAATTAATTATTTTCTTTTGTTATTTTATCTTTTTTGTAGGTTGATGATCATAAGAAGTCACAAAAACAATGAAAAAAGCAAAAACAGAATGAAAAACAGGAAGAAAAACAGCACACCCTGGAGGAAGAAGCTGCTGGCGTTTAAACGCCAGTAAGCCTAGCTGTTGGGCGTTTAACGCCCAGTCTGGCACCATTCTGGGCGTTTAACGCCAGAAAGGGGCACCAGACTGGCGTTAAACGCCAGTAAAGGGCAACAACCTGGCGTTAAACGCCAGGAATGGGCACCAGCCCGGCGTTTAACGCCAGAAATGGCTCAAAACGTGATTTTGAGCAATATTTGGTGCAGGGATGACTTTTCCTTGACACTACAGGATCTGTGGACCCCACAGGACCCTACCATCACTCTCTCTCTTCTTCCCCCATTCACCAATCACCTCAACACCTCTTCCCCAAAAACCCCTCACCTATCAAATCCCATCTTTCTCTTCACCACTCACATCCATCCTTCATAAAATCCCACCAACCTCACCCTTCAAATTCAAACCACTTTCCCTCCCAAACCCACCCATAATGGCCGAACCTTTACCCCCCTCTCTCCTATAAATACCCTTCTTCAACTCTTCATTTTCACACAACCTAAACCCCCTTTCTTACCCTTCTTGGCCGAACACACTACCATCTCCCCTCTTCTTCATTTCTTCTTCTTCTACTCTCTTCTTTCTTCTTTTGCTCGAGGACGAGCAAACATTTTAAGTTTGGTGTGGTAAAAGCGTTGCTTTTTCATAACCATTTATGGCATCCAAGGCCGGAGAAACCTCTAAAAAGAGGAAAGGGAAGGCAAAAGCTTCCACCTCCGAGTCATGGGAGATGGATAGATTCCTCTCAAGGGTGCATCAAGTCCACTTCTATGAAGTTGTGGCCTTGAAGAAGGTGATCTCCGAGGTCCCCTTTTCACTCAAAAAGGGTGAATATCCGGAGATCCGCCATGAGATCCGAAGAAGAGGTTGGGAAGTTCTTACCAACCCCATTCAACAAGTCGGAATCTTGATGGTTCAAGAGTTCTATGCCAATGCATGGATCACAAAGAACCATGACCAAAGTGTGAACCCGAATCCAAAGAATTATCTCACTATGGTTCGGGGGAAATACTTGGATTTTAGTCCGGAGAGTGTGAGGGTGGCGTTCAACTTGCCTATGATGCAAGGAGATGAGCATCCTTACACTAGAAGGGTCAACTTTGATCAAAGGTTGGACCAAGTCCTCACAGTCATATGTGAAGAGGGCGCACAATGGAAGCAAGATTCAAGAGGAAAGCCGGTCCAATTGAGAAGGCATGACCTCAAGCCCGTGGCTAGAGGATGGTTAGAGTTCATACAACGCTCAATCATCCCCACTAGCAACCGGTCCGAAGTTACCATAGACCGGGCCATCATGATCCATAGTATCATGATTGGAGAAGAAATAGAGGTTCATGAGGTTATAGCCCAAGAACTCTATAAGGTGGCAGACAAGACCTCCACCTTGGCAAGGTTAGCCTTTCCTCATCTCATTTGTCACCTCTGTTATTCAGTTGGAGTTGACATAGAGGAGACATTCCCATTGATGAGGACAAGCCCATCACCAAGAAAAGGATGGAGTACACAAGAGATCTCACTAATCATGAGATCCCTGAGATTCCTCAAGGGATGAATTTTCCTCCACAAAACTATTGGGAGCAACTAAACACCTCCCTAGGAGAACTAAGTTCCAACATGGGACAACTAAGGGTGGAGCATCAAGAACACTCCATCATCCTTCATGAAATTAGAGAAGATCAAAGAATCATGAGGGAGGAGCAACAAAGACAAGGAAGAGACATTGAGGAGCTCAAGCACTCCATAGGATCTTCAAGAGCAAGAAAGAGCCGCCATCACTAAGGTGGACCCGTTCTTTGATTTCCTTGTTATTGTTCTTCTGTTTTTCGAAAATTATGCTTTGTGTTTATCTATGTTTGTGTCTTGTGATCATTAGTGTCTTAGTGTCTATGCCTTAAAGTTATGAATGTCCTATGAATCCATCACCTTTCTTAAATAAAATGTGCTTAATTGAAAAAGAAAAGAATTGCATGAATTCTGAATTTTATAATAGTTTAATTATTTTGATGTGGTGGCAACACTTTTGTTCTCTGAATGTATGCTTGAACAGTGCATATGTCTTTTGAATTTGTGGTTCATGAATATTGGCTCTTGAAAGAATGATGAAAAAGGAGACATGTTACTGAGGATCTGAAAAATCATTAAAAATGATTCTTGAAGCAAGAAAAAGCAGTGAATACAAAAAAAAAAAAAGAAAGAAAGCAAGCGAAAAAAAAAAAACCGAAAAAGAAAAAAAAAGGGGAAAAAAGAGAAAAAGAGAAAGAAAAAGAAAGAATAAAGTTGTGATCCAAGGCAAATAAGAGTGTGCTTAAGAACCCTGGACACCTCTAATTGGGGACTTTAGCAAAGCTGAGTCACAATCTGAAAAGGTTCACCCAATTATGTGTCTGTGGCATGTATGTATCCGGTGGTAATACTGGAAGACAGAGTGCTTTGGGCCACGGCCAAGACTCAAGAAATAGCTATGTTCAAGAATCAGCATACTTAACTAGGAGAATCATTAACACTATCTGGATTCTAAGTTCCTAAAGAAGCCAATCATTCTGAATTACAAGGGATAGAGTGAGATGCCAAAACTATTCAGAGGCAAAAAGTAAAAGCCCCGCTCATCTAATTAATACTGATCTTCATAGATGTTTTTGGAGTTCATTGCATATTCTCTTCTTTTTATCTTATTTGATTTTCAGTTGCTTGGGGACAAGCAACAATTTAAGTTTGGTGTTGTGATGAGCGGATAATTTGTATACTTTTTTGGCATTGTTTTAGTATGTTTTTGATATGATATAGTTAGTTTTTAGTATATTTTTATTAGTTTTTAATTAAAATTCACTTTTCTGGACTTTACTGTGAGTTTGTGTGTTTTTCTGTGATTTCAGGTATTTTCTGGCTGAAATTGAGGGACCTGAGCAAAAATCTGATTCAGAGACTCTAAAGGACTGCAGATGCTGTTGGATTCTGACCTTCCTGCACTCGAAGTGGATTTTCTGGAGCTACAGAAGCCCAATTGGCGCGCTCTCAACGGCGTTGGAAAGTAGACATCCTGGGCTTTCCAGAAATATATAATAGTCCATACTTTGCCCAAGATTTGATGGCCCAAACCGGCGTTCAAAGTCACCTCAAGAAATTCCAGCGTTAAACGCCGGAACTGGCACCTAAATGGGAAAACGCCCAAACTGGCACCAAAGCTGGCGTTTAACTCCAAGAAGAGTCTCTACACGAAATTGCTTCATTGCTCAGCCCAAGCACACACCAAGTGGGCCCGGAAGAGGATTTTTATGTCATTTACTCATTTCTGTACACCCTAGGCTACTAGTTTCTTATAAGTAAGACCTTTTACTATTGTATAGAAATCTTTTGATCACTTTTAGATCTCTAGATCATCTTTGGACATTTTAGTTCTTAGATCATTGGGAGGCTGGCCATTCGGCCATGCCTAGACCTTATGCTTATGTATTTTCAACGGTGGAGTTTCTACACACCATAGATTAAGGTGTGGAGCTCTGCTGTACCTCGAGTATTAATGCAATTACTATTGTTCTTCCATTCAAATTCCGCTTGTTCTTTATCCAAGATATCACTTGTTCTTCAACATGATGAAGGTGATGATTGACGCCCATCACCATTCTCACCCATGAACAAGGTGACTGACAACCATTCTTGTTCTACAAGCATCTGAGGCTTAGTGAATATCTCTTGGATTCCTGATTGCACGATGCATGGTTGATCGCCTGACAACCGAGTGCTCGCCTGACAAACGAGCCAACCATTCCGTGAGATCAGAGTCTTCGTGGTATAGGCAAGAACTGATGGCAGCATTCAAGAGAATCCGGAAGGTCTAACCTTGTCTGTGGTATTCTGAGTAGGATTCAATGATTGAATGACTGTGACGTGCTTCAACCTGTAACCTACTGGGCGTTAGTGACAGACGCAAAAGAGTTATTCTATTCCGGTAGGGGAGGGAACCAAACCGGTGATTGGCCGTACTGTGACAGAGTATTGAGCATTAGCTTTCACTGCGCGGATGGGAGGTAGCTGCTGACAACAGTGAGACCCTATACGAGCTTGCCATGGAAAGGAGTAAGAAGGGTTGGATGAAGACAGTAGGAAAGCAGAGAGACGGAAGGGAAGGCATCTTCATGCGCTTATCTGAAGTTCCTACCAATGAATTACATAAGTATCACTATCTTTATCTTTTATGTTATTTTCGTTCATCACCATATATATCTGAGTTTGCCTGACTAAGATTTACAAGATGACCATAGCTTGCTTCAATACTAACAATCTCCGTGGGATCGACCCTTACTCACGTAAGGTTTATTACTTGGACGACCCAGTGCACTTGCTGGTTAGTTGTGCGAAGTTGTGTAATGCCATGGTATTGAGCGCACCAAGTTTTTGGAGCCATTACCAGGGATTATGAGAGTTGTGAAAAAGTATAGTTCACAATTTCGCGCACCAAGGGCCTTCAAAGAAAAGGCAAGTTAATTGAATTTAACTATAATACGAAGTATTGATAATTATAGTAGGTTCATGACTTTTTGGGTGGTAAGTTTAATCAACAAATGATGTTATCTCTCTAATCTTATGAATGTTAAACTACTTTCTTTACTTTAGTTCACGCTAACACCCTTTAGGAAATGCATGCTTTTTACTGAACTAAAGTATAAAAGACTTGCATGAGAACTTGCAATAGACACTCACTTAAGAGGACTTAAGTGTTAATTAATGTGCAGGGAATCCGAAAAACTTGCAATGATATTGTATGTTGCACTTGATAAACCCCATTTTTAGGGTTTATCTTGTGTTAAATATAGGGGATTTTATCACCTTTTACCCACATTTATCCAATGAAATAGCATGGTTTTATAACTTCTCCTTTAATTGTGCTTAAGAGTGAAAACATGCTTTTTAGGTCTTAAAATAGCTAAATTTAATTCACCTTGATTCCATTAGATGCCTTGATATGTTTGTTAAGTGATTTCAGATTTAGGAGGCAAAGATTGGATAAAGGAAATGAAGGAAAAGCATGAAAAAATGGAGAACTCATGAAGAAATGATGGAATCGCAAAAGCTGTCAAGCCGACCTCTTTGCACTTAATTGACCATAACTTGAGCTACAGAGGTCCAAATGATGTGGTTCTAGTTGGGTTGGAAAGCTAACATCCGGGGCTTCAAAACAATATAAGATTTGTCATAGTTGCTACAAGTATGGTGATGCGTATGCTCACTATACACGCACGCGTCGTTGCTGCCATATGATCCACTTAAAGCAATACGTGGCCAGCGAATTCTAAAGCCTTGTGGGCCCAATCCAACTCATTTATGATGCTATTTAAGCCAAGGATTGAAGGGGAATCAATATACTTTAGATACTTTACATACTTTTGATCATTAGTCATAGTTTAGTTTTAGAAGTAGTTAGAAGTAGTTTCTAGAGAGAGAAGCTCTCACTAGGATTAGGATTAGGTTTAGTTCTTAGATCTAGATTTAGATTCATTTTCTTATACTTCTATCTTCTCAATTCCTTGTAGTTACATTCATTCTTCTTCTATTCTTTTGTTGTAATCTCTTTTATGTTGTTCTTGTGTTTTGTTGTAGATCTACTTTTGTTTCTTCTACTCTCTTTCAATTCAATCAAGGTAATTCATAATAAATGTGTTTCTTTTAATTGTTGTTGTTAATTCCTTTCAATAATTGTTGTTAGATTTCATTCTTGTTGTCAATTTAATATGCTTTTCTTTTGTGCCTTCCAAGTGTTTGATAAAATGCTTGGTTGGATTTTAGTGTAGGTTTTGTTCCTCTTGGCCTAGGTAGAGTAATTAGTGACTCTTGAGTTATCTAATTCCTTTGTTGATTGATAATTAGAAGTTGCTAATTGATTTGAATGCCTCTAAAGCTAGTCTTTCCTTTAGGAGTTGATTAGGACTTGAGGAATCAAATTGATTCATCCACTTGACTTTTCTCCATGGTTAGAGGTTAACTAAGTGGGAGTAATGGATAATTTGTTATCACAATTGAGGAGGATAACTAGGATAGGACTTCTAGTACTCATATCTTGCCAAGAGCTTTATTAGTTGTTAGTTTATTTTCTTTGCCATTTATATTTCTTATCCAAAATCTTAAAAATTCCAAATATAACTCACAACCAATAACAAGACACTTCATTACAATTCCTAGGGAGACGACCCGAGGTTTAATACTTCGGTTTATAAATTTAGGGGTTTGTACTTGTGACAAACAAATGTTTGTATGAAAGAATTATTGTTGGTTTAGAAACTATACTTTACAACGAGATTTCCTTAGTGAAATTCTAAACCGTCCAAAATTCGTTCATCAGCACCAGAGGACCTAATTCAGGTTGACTTTACAATCTCATCATTCTCTCTTGGCTTCACTTAGATGCACATACCAGACTCATTGCTCGGATCTTTGGTAACACGAACAAAATGTGGTTCCAGAATCCAAAGCACCAGAAAATATAAGAAAATTAAAAGATGTGGAAAAAACACAAATGCCATCAGAGGGTTCTGCAAGGCCGACAGGTGATGACATAAACATGATATACAAGTGGACAATAGATCGCAGTGCTACACAGAATGCCACGCTCACATGGATACGAAATGGTGATGATGTTCAGCTATGAAAAGTGCACTTGCAATCATTAGGCTGGCGTAGAAGAGTAAGCGATACGGTAAGACCGAACAAAAAAGCGTCAGAATTTGATGAGTATGTATTCTGCATTAAATTTCTATAAAATTCAATGCTTTTATTCTATGTAGGTGGTTGATTACTGTTGTGCCATATTCAACGGTTCGAGCACTGCAAGGTTTTGCACGGATTTTTACTCTATTCTGTCGAGATTAATGGTTAGTGCAATATGTCCTAACCCACTTAATATTAAGCTATCTCCACAATTGCCTGGGTATACTTTTTAAGATATACGAAATCTAGATTTATGAGTTATCACTCTTAATTATTTTCTGAGGTGTTTAAATAATCAAAAGTGGGTTTGCAAGCGCTAATATTGGCTAATGATAATATTGAATGATTTGTGGTTACGAACACTGGATTTGTCCCTGTTCTTAGTGGGTTCTTAGGCCGCGAGTTGCACTGGTTCGACGTGGGGAAGGCGAAACAAGTTAAATATGTAAGTAATTCACATAATTACTTATAATCTATACACAAAATCTTCTTTTCATTACAAGAATGTGATAAAAAAAACTATATGCTAACATGCTATCTTCAATAATGAAGTGGTTTATTCCAATATGTCAGAAAGATCACTGGTGGCTATATGTGCTCCACCAGCATAGTGATAACATATGGGTGTTAGACTCCATGCACAATGGGCCACACTTCAAGCAGCAAGAGAAAATAGATAAATATGTTGTAAGTGAGAATAGAATTGATGATGAATTTCTTTAAAGATGCTACTTGTTACTTTTGTTGTATGTTTTTTTAATTTTCCTCCCTAATTTTTCTATCTGGCTTGTCGTAGGATTTCTTCTCCAAGAGTTGGCTGCAACTGTAGACCAGGGTGTAGAATTCACAGCTGAGGGCTACGAGTGTTGCTATGAAACAATGATCCAAAAAGGAAAAACTAAAAAAGGTAAAAGGAAAGCAACTGAAGCAAAATTTTAATATATTGACACGACTCTTTATTGTTTGTGTTGTATAGATGGGACTGTGACGTATATGTCATAAAATGGATGGAAATGTGGGATCCAAAAAGCTTGGCAGAGGATGTATTAAACATGCCTATTTGGACGACGATTAGTGTAATCCAAAATATATGTCGATGCTTATTTGCGTATTTAATATATAGCTCTTTTTGGATACATTCTACTTATAATGGTTGCATTTATATTTACTTCTATAATGTATTTTATACCAAACGCATATACATCTGTTTATTATTACAGGCCCAACTCCAACAAATTCGGAAGAAAATTGTAATCAACATACTAGTTTGCAAAGACAATGTCTCTATGAGTGTGGTAGAGGGTGTACTTAATGTACAAAGTCATCATGTGGAGGATATGGGCAAGAAAAAAAGATTGAAGACCCTTGGACAAATCCAAGGACAAGATCACTGTTTTGAAGGGCATAATGGGCTAAGAAAGCTAAACAGAAATGTAAACAATAACTTGGGATTAGAGTTGGTGTGTGTATGTCAGTTTACCATTAATATGATATAAGAGTTTTATGGATGTTACCTAACCATATGGATGTTATAGGATTTAAACAAAAAGGGAATACATCTTTTTAATAAGTTAGCTATACTTGACATCAAGCTAAATATATCTACAAACAATTAATTAGGGCTATAGTTGATGTGTATATATTTACTATTGATATGGTTGCAGGATTTTCTAGATGTTATCATGAAATACATACGGATATTATTAGATTTATGTAGAACAAAAGAATATTTACACAAAAAAAAAATCAATTTAACAACAAAAAAATTTACATATGAAATAAAATGTTTAAGCACAAAAGTATAATATTTTATATGTTTATATCAATTGCTTTTGTTTTCTTTTTGTTTTTTTTTTAATGTGTTTGGCTTATTTTCACTTAAATCCATAACATGTACTATTGTGCACAAAAAAATTCTCGGCCTAAAAAGAAAAAAAAACATCAAGCATATATAGGACTAAGAGCCTAAGATGGTTGAGTAGTGAATTTATTAGTCCATTTAAATAAGTATTGAAGTTTGAATTTTATTTTGTATATCCAATGACAAATTCTTAAATGAAGTTTAAAATTATCAATACTTAACACCAGGCTAAAAATGTCTATGCTCAGATAATAAATAGTGGATTATGGATGTTATTTTAAAAAACTTGAAGATGTTATTGGATTTAAACAAAAATAAAAGCCTAAATACGCCTTATTGTGTACGAGCTATTTTTAACTTTAATTTAAACTTCATATAATGCACTAATTTATCATCATGTTTAAATTATCCGCTGAACATTTTTATTCTAAATATTAATAAGAAATAATAACGGTAAAAAAATTAAAAAAATTTAAAAAAAGTTGTATAATATTGGCCCAAATCTATTATTCTATTTTATTTAATAATGGTACATGAAGTTGTAACAAGGTAAAATAAAATTGAGTATATAAAAATATATAAAAATATAAAACTAACCCACTAAACCACCAAATCATGATAATGTAAAATAAATTTAAAGCATGACTAAAGTACAAAGTAGTTGCTACAATCTAAAGCTTATGATATGTTGTACTGTTAAACTTTGAATCCTTTAAAAAATGCTTCCTGTGAACAAAAATTAAAAAAAAAAGAAAAACATAAATAAATTGACATGACAATAATGCTATTAAAAAATAGAAGGTACACATACACGATTGTTCGCTGTTATAGAATGAATTTAATAGTGACGTGAATGAACCAGAATGCATGGCCAAATTGTTTCCCATTTCTGCACAAGGTGACTGTGTATCTTTCTAGGAAGATGCCACATTGGTAAGAGATGGTTGTTCATAACTATTAGGTCCCTGAACAAACATATCATATTGAAAAATAACATTCTAAATTATCATCCAGTCAACACACTAAAACAAACAAATCAAGAGAAAAAAAGGATTGATCTTATATTTACCTTGTTGTGATTGAGAGTGTTTTTGTGTTTGCGAGCACTCTTTTTGATAGATTTGTCCAAATCTACCCCAAGTCTGGTGGTCGTCGGATGATCTTGTATAGGAACACGACGTGGGACCTGTAGCTCATCCATGCTAACAGGACACTCATCACGCGTTTGTGAGTTAATTGCACTTGGTACATGTGCAGTTTGACACTCGAATTCCTTGTGTTCTTTGAGCTTATACCAAGCACTGTTCATGGCATCATGCAATATAGCAGTAACCTCTGGAATAGCCATGAAATCTTGAGCGATATTATAAAAATGAGAACACAATTTTCTAAAAATGTTGTCGTCAGAACGGTCCATGTCAAGGTTACTCCTGATGTGTGTGTATCTCCGACTGAGATTCTTACTCCATCAGGATAAAATGTATTGTAAGGACACTGCTGTTACATGAAAATGTAAAAGAACAGCAAGAATTTGGCAGCATAGAATACCGTTCGATTGGAACATAAAACAATCATATTGAACTTTTACTGATTGCGAGCTATAACAACCCAAATTTTTTTAAAATTAAATAATTAACTATTTATGAGTTATTATATTATATTGAGATTTTATTTTTAAAAAAATTATTTTTAACAAAAAATTAATTAAATAGAATTTTATGATTATTAAAGTTTAATTTAATTATGATTTATTCTATTAAATTTCAATTATTTACCAGAAAATATTTTGACAAACAAAAATTTAATTGATTTTTATTGTTATTATATTTATTCTTACTATTATTATTATCATTATTATTATTATATAATTACTTAATTTCATTTTATTATTATTATCATTACTATATTCTATTATTATTTATTTCTCTTTTCCTTTTGGCCGATGCCTCAAGGACCAAGGAAAAGAATGATGTAACTTGGCTTGCATGCTTATATACGTATATATAATTTTTACACGTTTTCTTTGTACATATATAACCAATGACACCTTATCTTCTTTATTCATTAATCATCATCATCAAAATCTTATCTTCCCTCGTGAACCACCGAAAACATAAGCAAAACAAGAGAGAAAGCCCGTGAAAGAAAAAAGGAAGGCCTCCATGGAACCGTGACCTTTAAACTTCGATTTTTTTATATCCGTACAATTCAATAAAAAATCTAATTTGGTAAAAGTATTTGTATTCTCCTCCTTTACACGTTAGCATTATTTTTGTCCAGTAAAAATTGATGGTGACGTAGCTCTTCTTCCCCTTGAGTTCGGCCAATTGAAATTTTAGGAGGCATAGGCGATTTCTGATATTTTCTTCTTCAGCAGCTCGGTCAAAAAGCTTCTCCAGAATTTTCGTTGTTTTGATTTCGTACAGAGGTAGAATTTTGGTAACTTTATAATAATTAAATATGAATTTGATGAGTGAACGTTGGTTTGATTAATTATTGTTTGAGTTTAAATGAGTTTAGGCTGAATTATTGTTGAATTATGTTGTTTACTTGAGATTTTGATTCGGTTACATATGAACAGCCAGCTGGGGTGTTTTTGATTATTTTGGGAGTAAAAAAGGATTTTTAAAAGCTTTAAAAATTATATTAGCTAACTTTGAATTATTAAAGAAATGATTATGTTCTGAGTTTTATCAAGAAGAGTATTATGTTTGAATTTGATTTATCAAGAAAAAGAGTTCAATGAAAGAGAAATGGATTTGAATTATTTTTAAAGAGAGATTTTGATATTTTGAAAATACATGGGTAGTATGCAAGGATTGAGGTTCGTCCCAATTACTCCGGGTCAATGTTTGAGATTTGATAATAATGATAATTGATTATTTTTTTTAATGAATGTAAGTTTGAGATACCTGGATAGTAACAAGGATTGTGGTTCGTCCCGCTTATTTCAGGTCAGTTTTGGTGACACCTGGATAGTAGCAACAGTAGTGGATTATTCTACTTGCTCCTGTAAGAACCGCAATTAATCAAACCGGTTAATTAAGTGGTTATATTGCCCAAATTTGATTCAGAAAAGCTAGAATGAGAATTTGAGGTTTTAAACACCATTTTTAGATTCAGTGGGCCTTTCCGAGTCAGAAAATGTGTTTTCTACGAAAAATCGTGAAAAACCGCGAACAGGTTGAACCGGTATAAGTCTGCCTGGTGCTACACGAGAAAAAGTAGAGACAGTCAAAAACCTTAGAAAAATCGTAGAAATGGAAAATCGGGTGTTAATTTTAAAAGTCTGACCCGAAGTAGGGCCAAACGGACTAAAAATGCTAACAGGTTAAACCAGGCTCATGTTGGACCCAAGTCCAACATGTATAAAGGTTCATTTAATGAACCCTAGTGTCATAAACACACACACTTTAGATTTGAAAGAGGGAGAGAAGAAGAGGTTGAACCCTAATCACCTCAATCTTCTCAAGCTCATATCTTGAGTTCTAGAGCTTCGATTTGTGTGCCGTCAATGGCTACGCGTTCCTTGTGGAGAGCTCTACAAAACCCACTCCAAGGAACTCTAGAGGTAAGCTCGAAATCCTTCCAGTTCTCCTCTCCAAAATTTTGGGTATCTAGGGTCCATGGCTAAGTGAATTTTTGTGATTCTTGATGTTTAGGTTCACTCTAATCTTTGCTTAGATTTGGGTTTTTCCATCCAAATCTGTTGGAAAAGGTAAGAGGCTTTGATCTCTTGTGAACTTTGATTTATGTTGAGCCCTAGGTTGATTTTGTGGTGATTTATATGTATATAGCTTGATTATTGTGAGTTTGGCGCTTGTTGGAGCTACATTGGTGGTTTGATTTTGGTTGGAAGCTTATTTGGTTTATATTGAGAATCGGCCAAGGTATGGTTTTGGTTTCCTCTATGTAGTATATAATATTCATGGACGCTTAGGCTAGTGACCCATAGGATAGGATCGGATTTGAATGGTTGTTGAATTGTTGAATATGATTATATGATAATGTTTGACAAAATGATGATTAATAGTGATGTGATGAGGATAAATGAATTGTGAAATTGAGAAATGAATTATGTTGATAAATGAGATGTGGGCGTTGATTGATTGGTAATGTAGTTGGAATTTGTTAATAGAGTTTGATATATGAGATATATTGATATGGATGTTGTGGATGAGAAAAAGTGAAGCAAAATATGGTAATTTTGGTGTGGTAAGACATAGAGAGTTGATTTTGATGAAGGGTAGAGTTTGGGAATGGTTTGGTTTGGTTTTGATTGTGTTTTGCAAAGATTGTGAAAGTTGTGATTTTGGGTAAAAGTGGAATTTTAGTGAACTTTTTTTTATCATAATTTTTGCCTCAGTTTTCAAAATTGGTTGAAATTTGTTTAGAATTAAAGTTCCTTGAAAACCCTTTAAATCGGTATAAAGATTGTAAAATTTGGAATTTTGTAGAGAAAGTTATGATCATTCAAAAATTGGTGTTGAAAATTAAAAATTTTGAAAAGTTATAGAATTCTGAGTTTTCTGGTATGTGCGCACGCACACTCTGCGTAAATGGTGACCAGTGCACACGCACAGACCTGTGCGTCCGCACAAACAGAGGAAGGCAATCTGCCTGCAGCGATGGCACGACTTGTGCGCGTGCACACCAACGGGAGAATTGCAACTTGTGCGTACGCACAGACCTGTGCACATGCACACGTTGGGGAGGCCAGTCTGTTGAGGGCGCTCGCACAGGTTGTGCGAGTGGACAGACCCTTTTATGTTTTGACACCTGTGCGTACGCACAGCCCTATGTGTACGCACACTATTAAAAATTTCCTGGGCGTGCGCATGAACACCCCTGTGCGGACGCACATGCCCTTTTTCTCAAATTTTGCTCTGGTTTCAACTATTTCACCTTCCCGACAAGGTTGTAAGCTTCCATAACACCTTTTTAAGACTTTTGGGCATATTCTTGGGTGCTCAAACATGGGAAATGGGTTAAGGGTCTTAAACACTATTAATTGGAAAAAGTTAGCAAACGGAGTACTAGGTTTTCTGTTGTACTGGGGAAGGTTTGATGATGTGTGATGAATGGTTGATGAATGAGATGTGAGATCAAGAAACTGAAATGTAAAGGAATAGTGGTTGAAAAGAGTCGAGGACTTTGAATGAAGTGATGGGTTCTTTTTGTCCTAAAAATATTTTTGAAAACCACTATACTACTGTTTTATACTGATGATATGAGACGCTATGTCGAGGTAGCGGTGGCGGCGTAAGGACAGTGGTTAATCCCGCTTGCGCTTAGATGTGAGGACGGAGGTAAGAGATCCCACTCACATCCCTTCGAATCATCAGAGCGTATAGGCGCAAAATCCTAGATAGTGATTCGAGCACTCTATCTCGGGGGTTCCCACACCATGATTCCGAAGGGCAACATCTCCTTGGAGATATGTCAGGTTGGCAGTTGAACTAACAATGTGATATCACAGCCAGTAGTGCAGACACTCATCATATGCATTTTCTACCTGCTTGTATGCTTTGCCTATTGCTTTCCCTATCTGTTAGACATGTCTAATTGCTACTTGTATTAATTGTTGTATATGCATCTACCTGTGCTTTACTTGTATTGTATATACTTGTACTTTACTAGAGATGAGGAGTTTCGGAAGGCAGTGGCGATGAGATCGCATGGCGGATCGGTTGGTGGAGGCTATGGGACAGCGGCAGTTGATTAGAGTAGAAATTCCCTAAGATAGATTACCCTGTTATGGTTTTATGGCTTAAGTTGTATTGAGGAATTACATATTATGTTGTTTTGGTTTAGTATGCTTTAAGCTTGAATTCTTGTGATGGATATGGAGTCTAGGATTGCCTTTGACATCCCGGGGTCTTATATCCTACATCACTAGGCACTGTTACCATACTGAGAACCTCCGGTTCTCATACCATATTCTGTTGTATTTCTCAGATGCAGATCGCAACCCACCTCAGTGAGTTGTCTGATTGGTTACAGGAGCGGAGGATCTGGACTATCTTTTGAAGTCTTTTGATTTATTATATATATGTCTCTCACTTTTGTATTTTACTTTGGCCTAGAGGCTTGTATTGAGAGAACAAAACTTGTATAAGTTGTTTTTACTATCTGGTTTCATACATGGTCTGTATATGGCTAGCCGGCTTAAACTTCGTGAGTTGTGGCTAGTGTCTTATGATATTACACTATATACTATGATGTTTCGTTATTCGTTACCTGCTTCTTGTGTTTTAAGCTAGAACCTTCGCTAGTACGTTTTGCGCTTTTCAAATCCTATTTTTGAGCTATATTCTCCATCGGGCTTCTAGATATTATTAATTCTTTCTATATAATATATGTAACAGCTTAGAACTGTCGTAACCTTTGATTAACCCTTGCTTTACGATGCAAGGTAAGGCTTAGGCTAATTGGGGTGTTACATTTAGTGGTATCAGAGCAGTTCATCCTCGTGAGCCTAAGGGATAGACCGATTGTGCTTCATTGCATACTCTGTGTGTCTTTTCTTTGATGCTATTAGGTTATCTGCTTGATATATGCATAGTATGTTTGTTTGTGAGTGCTTGTTTGGGAAAAATTGAAGCACTAGACTTTTGATATTGAGACTGATCACCTTGATATCGATTATTCGGTGTAAACAAGAATCTTACAGAACGCTGAGGTTCCGTGGGATGTGTTCCGAATGGCCTTTTACAAGAAGTACTTTCCTGAGTCTGCAAGGGAAGCAAAGGAGATGAAGCTAATGCAGCTGAAGCAAGGTTCCATGTTTGTGGCAGAATACACCAACAAGTTTGAAGAGTGTGGCATAGTCTAAACCGACACAAAATCCATTATCAAAGTAATTCTACAATCTATAATCGAGAGTATTAATCTCCCGAGTCGTTCTTCCTTAGGAATGCTACAAGGATGCATGCTATTGGTTAAGTGGTCTTTTGTGGCTTGAAGAGTGTGGCATAAAAGTGCTAATAAAAGAGAACAACAATCAATCAATATTAAAAGCCTTGGCCAAGGTTGAACGTTGGAAGTTCAATCACTATAGCTTCCTTCAATTGTGATAACAAAGGAGTGTTGCTTCACTTAGTTAACCCCTAATCATAGAGGAAAGTCAAGTAAAAGTAACTAACTTGAGTCACAAGTCCTAGTCTTACCCTAGGGAAGTCTAGCTTTAGTGCACTCTAAGTCAATTAGCAATTCTCAATTCTTAATCAACAATTGACATCCATTATTCAAGTGTCTCCAATGACTCAACCACTAGGCCAAGTGAGGGGATGCTACTCCATATCTAAAGTTGGCATTTTCTCAAACATTTGGAGAGCAAGAATGAAAGACATAGTAAAATTGAGAAGGGATTTAGAATCAAAGTAATTCAACACAAGAGATTAACAACAATCAACAATGAACAACAATGAAAATGAGATCTTCAATGAATTAATAGAATCCAAAACAACAAAGTTAAATCTAAGATCTATGAGAGTTGAACAATTACAAACACTAATTGAGATTAGAGAAGAAGATCTACAACATGAACAAAGTAAATTGAGAGTTGCAATATATCTCACCAAGGAATGGTTGAGAATTGAGAAAATGAAGATGAATCCTAGAGAGAGGTTGGAGTCTCTCTCTCTACAAATGTAACTAACTAAAAATATCTAAAAAATGTAAAATGAGTCTATGGATGTGAATGTGTGTCAATACCCTTCAATCCTTGGTTCTTATATACAGTTTGGCGCCAAAGTTGGTTGCTGAAACCTTCCAAAATTACCAGGCACGTGTTGCAATAACAGAATCACGTGCGGACTACGACGCATGCGCGCACGATACGCGTGCGCATCCCTGGCTAATTCCGGAATGTGCGCGCGAGTGCCTTATGCGTGTGTGCGTGCTTGGCCGAGATCAATTCTTTGGCTTTTGTGCTTCTCTCCACTTGCATGCTTCCTTCCTTGCTCCTTTGATCCATGCCTAGCCTATTTCAACCTGAGATTACTAGCAAACACATCAAGGCATCTTATGGAATCAAGGATGAATTAAAATTATCAAATTAAAGGTTTAAAAAGCATGTTTTTACACTTAAGCACAAATACGGGAGAGATAACAAAACCATGCTAATTCATAGGCTAAATGCGAGAAAAGGTCATCAAAATACTCTAAATTCAATACAAGATAAACCCTAAAAATGAGGTTTATCAACCTCCCCACACTTAAACCTTAGCATGTCCTCATGCTAAAATAAGAAGGAAACAAGGGATATGATCTTTATTTGATGCAACTAAACTATATGAGTCCTATCTAAATGCAACTACCTAAAGTGAGTGCAAATGCTTTGGTCAACATAACTCAACTTCCAAGAGAACATATATAAGCATAAGAGCTAGAGCAAAGCAATAGGGATCAAGTCCAAACCATAATTGTATTGAATTATCAAAAGAAATCCAAGCTTGCAAGAATACAGATAATATGGTGAAGACATGTAATTGAACTTTTGAACCCTCACCGGATGTGTATCCGCTCTATTCACTCAAGTGTCTGAGGGTTAATTCACTCAATTCTCTTCTAATCATGTTTTCCAAAATTTGATTCTCTTCTAACAATCAACACCTATTCAATGCATGCATACATTCATCATGAGGTCTTTCATTTAGGTTGCAATGGGGTTAGGGTCAAGGTAGGATCATTTATGGTTAAGTGGACTAGAGTTTAGATCTTGGATTAGCATAGACTTTCCCACCTAACCTATATAATGACTGGTGCATGAAATTGTGATCACTACTTTTCACAACTCAAATAATCCCCGGTAATGAATCCAAAAACTTGGTGCTCAATACCATGGTATAAACACAACTTCGCACAACTAACCAGCAAGTGCACTGGGTCGTCCAAGTAATAAACCTTACGCGAGTAAGGGTCGATCCCACGGAGATTGTTGGTATGAAGCAAGCTATGGTCATCTTGTAAATCTTAGTCAGGCAGATTCAAATGGTTATGGATGATATATGAATAAAACATAAAACAAGGATAGAGATACTTATGTAATTCATTGGTGAGAACTTCAGATAAGCGAATGGAGATTCTTTGTCCCTTCCGTCTCTCTGCTTTCCTACTGTCTTCATCCAATCCTTCTTACTCCTTTCCATGGCAAGCTGTATGTTGGGCATCACTGTTGTCAGTGGCTACAATCCTGTCCTCTCAGTAAAAATGTTCAACGCACCCTGTCACGGCACGGCTAATCATCTGTCGGTTCTCAATCAGGTTGGAATAGAATCCATTGATTCTTTTGCGTCTGTCACTAACGCCCAGCCTTCAGGAGTTTGAAGCTCGTCACAGTCATTCAATCATTGAATCCTACTCAGAATACCACAGACAAGGTTTAGACCTTCCGGATTCTCTTGAATGCCGCCATCAATTCTAGCTTATACCACGAAGATTCTGATTAAGGAATCCAAGAGATAAACATTCAAGCCTTGTTTGCTTGTAGAACGGGAGTGGTTGTTAGGCACGCGTTCATAAGTGAGAATGATGATGAGCGTCACATAATCATCACATTCATCAAGTTCTTGAGTGCGAATGAATATCTTGGAATAAGAACAAGCTGAATTGAATAGAAGAACAATAGTAATTGCATTAATACTCGAGGTACAGCAGAGCTCCACACCTTAATCTATGGTGTGTAGAAACTCCACCGTTGAAAATACATAAAAACAAGGTCTAGGCATGGCCGAATGGCCAGCCTCCCAATACATGATCAAAAGACTCCAAATGATCAAGGATCAAAAGATTCAAAGATCTAAAGATGATCTAAGATCCAGAGATGAAAATACAATAGTACAAGGTCCTATTTGTAGAGAACTAGTAGCCTAGGGTTTACAGAAATGAGTAAATGACATAAAAATCCACTTCCGGGCCCACTTGGTATGTGCTTGGGCTGAGCATTAAAGCATTTTCGTGTAGAGACTTCTCTTGGAGTTAAACGCCAGCTTTTGTGCCAGTTTAGGCGTTTAACTCCCATTCTTGTGCCAGTTCCGGCGTTTAACGCCGGGCATTCTTGAGCTGATTTGGAACGCCAGTTTGGGCCATCAAATCTTGGGCAAAGTATGAACTATTATACATTGCTGGAAAGCCCAGAATGTCTACTTTCCAACGCCGTTAAGAGCGTGCCAATTGGGCTTCTGTAGCTCCAGAAAATCCACTTCGAGTGCAGGGAGGTCAGAATCCAACAGCATCTGCAGTCCTTTTCAGCCTCTGAATCAGATTTTTGCTCAGGTCCCTCAATTTCAGCCAGAAAATACCTGAAATCACAAAAAAACACACAAACTCATAGTAAAGTCCAGAAAAGTGAATTTTAACTAAAAACTAATAAAAATATACTAAAAACTAACTAAAACATACTAAAAACATACTAAAAATAATGCCAAAAAGCGTACAAATTATCCGCTCATCACAACGCCAAACTTAAATTGTTGCTTGTCCCCAAGCAACTGAAAATCAAATAAGATAAAGAGAAGAGAATATGCAATGAATTTCAAAAACATCTATGAAGATCAGTATTAATTAGATGAGCGGGGCTTTTAGCTTTTTGTCTCTGAACAGTTTTGGCATGTCACTCTATCCTTTGAAATTCAGAATGATTGGCTTCTATAGGAACTCAGAATCCAGATAGTGTTATTGATTCTCCTAGTTAAGTATGATGATTCTTGAACACAGCTACTTTATGAGTCTTGGCCGTGGCCCAAAGCACTGTGTCTTCCAGTATTACCACCGGATACATACATGCCACAGACACATAATTGGGTGAACCTTTTCAGATTGTGACTCAGCTTTGCTAGAGTCCCCAATTAGAGGTGTCCAGGGTTCTTAAGCACACTCTTTTTGCCTTGGATCACAACTTCATTACTTTTTTTCTTTTCTTTTCCCCCTTTTTTTTTGTTTTTCTCCTTCTTTTTTTTCGCTTCTTCTCTCCTTTTTTTTGTATTCACTGCTTTTTCTTGCTTCAAGAATCATTTTTATGATTTTTCAGATCCTCAGTAACATGTCCCCTTTTTCATCATTCTTTCAAGAGCCAACCATTCATGAACAAAAAATTCAAAAGACATATGCACTGTTTAAGCATACATTCAGAAAACAAAAGTATTGCCACCACATCAAAATAATTAATCTGTTATAAAATTCAAAATTCATGCAATTCTTCTCTTTTTCAATTAAGAACATTTTTCATTTAAGAAAGGTGATGGATTCATAGGACATTCATAACTTTAAGGCATAGACACTAAGACACTAATGATCACAAGACACAAACATAAATAAACATAAGCATGATTTTTTCAAAAAACAGAAAAATAAAGAACAAGGAAATTAAAGAACGGGTCCACCTTAGTGATGACGGCTTGTTCTTCCTCTTGAAGATCTTATGGAGTGCTTGAGCTCCTCAATGTCTCTTCCTTGCCTTTGTTGCTCCTCTCTCATGATTCTTTGATCTTATTTAATTTCATGGAGGAGGATGGAATGTTCTTGGTGCTCCACCCTTAGTTGTCCCATGTTGGAACTCAATTCTCTTAGGGAGGTGTTGATTTGCTCCCAATAGTTTTGTGGAGGAAAGTGCATCCCTTGAGGCATCTCAGGAATTTCATGATGAGTGGGATCTCTTGTTTGCTCCATCCTTTTCTTAGTGATGGGCTTGTCCTCATCAATGGGGATGTCTCCCTCTATGTCAACTCCAACTGAATAACAGAGGTGACAAATGAGATGAGGAAAGGCTAACCTTGCCAAGGTAGAGGACTTGTCTGCCACCTTATAAAGTTCTTGGGCTATAACCTCATGAACTTCTACTTCCTCTCCGATCATGATGCTATGAATCATGATGGCCCGGTCTATAGTAACTTCGGACCGGTTGCTAGTGGGAATGATTGAGCGTTGGATAAACTCCAACCATCCCCTAGCCACGGGCTTGAGGTTATGCCTTCTCAGTTGAACCGGCTTTCCTCTTGAATCACTCTTCCATTGGGCGCCCTCTTCACAAATGTCTATGAGGACTTGGTCCAACCTTTGATCAAAGTTGACCCTTCTAGTGTAAGGGTGTTCATCTCCTTGCATCATGGGCAAGTTGAATGCCAACCTTACATTTTCCGGACTAAAATCTAAGTATTTCCCCCGAACCATTGTAAGCCAATTCTTTGGGTCCGGGTTCACACTTTGATCATGGCTCTTGGTGATCCATGCATTGGCATAGAACTCTTGAACCATTAAGATTCCGACTTGTTGAATGGGGTTGGTAAGAACTTCCCAACCTCTTCTTCGAATCTCATGTCGGATCTCCGGATATTCACTCTTTTTGAGTTTGAAAGGGACCTCGGGGATCACCTTCTTCAAGGCCACAACTTCATAGAAGTGGTCTTGATGCACCCTTGAGATGAATCTCTCCATCTCCCATGACTCGGAGGTGGAAGCTTTTGCCTTCCCTTTCCTCTTTCAAGAGGTTTCTCCGGCCTTGGATGCCATAAATGGTTATGGAAAAACAAAAAGCAATGATTTTACCGCACCAAACTTAAAATGTATGCTCGTCCTCGAGCAAAAGAAGAAAGAAGAGAGTAGACGAAGAAGAAATGAAGGAGATGGAGATGGCTTTGTGGTTCGGCCAAAGGGGGAGAAGTAGTGTTTATGGTGTGTGAAAATGAAGGAGTGAAGATGGGTTTATATAGGGGTGGAGAGAGGGGTAGGGTTCGGCTATGGGAGGGTGAAATTGGGAGGGAAAGTGGTTTGAATTTGAATGGTGAGGTAGGTAGGGTTTTATGAAGGATGGATGTGAGTGGTGAAGAGAAAGATGGGATTTGATAGGTGAGGGGTTTTTGGGGAAAAGGTGTTGAGGTGATTGGTGAATGGGTGAAGAAGAAGAGAGAAGGTGGTGGGGTAGGTGGGGATCCTGTGGGGTCCACAGATCCTGAAGTGTCAAGGAAAATTCATCCCTGCACCAAATGGCGAGCAAAAATGCTCTTCGTACCAATTCTGACGTTAAACGCTGGGCTGGTGCCCATTTCTGGCATTTAACGCCAACTTCTTGCCCTTTCCTGGCGTTTAACACCAGTCTGGTGCCCCTTTCTGGCGTTAAACGCCCAGAATGGTGCTAGAATGGGCGTTAAACGCCCATTTGCTACCCTTACTGGCGTTTAAACGCCAGTAAGATCTTCCTCCAGGGTGTGCTATTTTTCTTTCTGTTTTTCATTCTGTTTTTGCTTTTTCAATTGATTTTGTGACTTCTGATGAGCGGATAATTTATACGCTTTTTGGCATTGTTTTTAAGTAGTTTTTAGTAAGTTCAAGCTACTTTTAGGGATGTTTTCATTAGTTTTTATGTTAAATTCACATTTCTGGACTTTACTATGAGTTTGTGTGTTTTTCTGTGATTTCAGGTAAATTCTTACTGAAATTGAGGGATTTGAGCAAAACTCTGAAAAAGGCTGATAAAAGGACTGCTGACGCTGTTGGATTCTGACCTCCCTGCACTCGAAATGGATTTTCTGGAGCTATAGAACTCCAAATGGCGCGCTCTCAATGGCGTTGGAAAGTAGACATCCAGGGCTTTCCAGCAATATATAATAGTCCATACTTTATTCGGAAATTGACGACGTAACTTGGCGTTGAACGCCAAGTACATGCTGCTGTCTGGAGTTAAACGCCAGAAAAACGTCATGATCCGGAGTTGAACGCCCAAAACACGTCATAACTCGGAGCTCAACTCCAAAAGAAGCCTCAGCTCGTGGATTGATCAAGCTCAGCCCAAGCATACACCAAGTGGGCCCCGGAAGTGGATTTATGCATCAATTACTTACTCATGTAAACCCTAGGAGCTAGTTTATTATAAATAAAATATTTAACTATTGTATTAGTCATCTTTTGACCACTTTAAGTCATTATTCATTCGGTCACTTGATCATGGAGGGGGCTGGCCATTCGGCCATGCCTGAACCTTTTACTTATGTATTTTCAACGGTGGAGTTTCTGCACACCATAGATTAAGGGTGTGGAGCTCTGCTGTACCTCAAGTATTAATGCAGTTCTATTTTCTTTTATTCAATTCTCTTTTATTCTTATTCCAAGATATTCATTCGCACCCAAGAATATGATGAATGTGATGATCAGATAACCCTCATTATCATTCTCACTTATGAACGCGCGTGATTGACAGCCACTTACGTTCTACATGCAACAGAGCTTGAATGTGTATCTCTTAGATTCCCCAACAGAATCTTCGTGGTATAAGCTAGATAGATGGCGGCATTTATGAGGATCCGGAAAGTCTCACCTTGTCTGTGGTATTCTGAGTAGGATCCTGGGAATCCGGAAAGTCTAACCTTGTCTGTGGTATTCCGAGTAGGATTCCGGTAATGAATGACTGTGACGTGCTTCAAACCTGCAAGTGCTGGGCGTTAGTGACAGACGCAAAAGAATCAAGGGATTCTATTCCAGTAGGCGCAGGAACCAACCAGTGATTAGCCATGCTGTGACAGAGTGCGTGAGCGTAGTTTTCACTGTGAGGATGGGATGTAGCCATCAACCATGGGTGATGCCTCCAGACGATTAGCCATGCGAGTGATAGCCGCAGAGGACCATTTTCCCGAGAGGATTGAAAGTAGCCACCGCTGATGGTGAACCCCTATACACAGCTTGCCATGGAAAGGAGTAAGAAAGATTGAGTTGAAGCAATAGGAGAGCAGGCGTCCTTGGGCCATACAACATCTTCATATACTTAACTGAAATTCCTACCAATGAATCTACATAAGTATTCTATCCCTTTTATTATTTCATTTATTTTCTTATTTCTATTTTCGAAACCATAAACAATTTTAATCTGCCTAACTGAGATTTACAAGGTGACCATAGCTTGCTTCATACCAACAATCTCTGTGGGATCGACCCTTACTCACGTAAGGTTTATTACTTGGACGACCCAGTACACTTGCTGGTTAGTTGAACGGAGTTGTGAATTCAACAAGAGCCACAATAGTTTTTGTGTACATACCAAAGAGCCAATATTAGTGATCACAATTTCGACCACCAAGTTTTTGGCGCCGTTGCCGGGGATTGTTCGAGTATGGACAACTGACGGTTCATCTTGTTGCTCAGATTAGGTAATTTTCTTTTCAAAAATCTTTTTCAAAATTTTTTTTTCTTTTTATTTTTCGTTTTTCTAATAATGTTTTTCGAAAAAATTAAAGAAAATACAAAAAAAAAAATCATAAAATCATAAAAACCAAAAATATTTTGTGTTTCTTGTTTGAGTCTTGAGTCAATTTTTAAGTTTGGTGTCAATTGCATGCTTTAAAAAATTTTTCTTGCATTTTTTTCGAAAATCCCATGCATTCATAGTGTTCTTCATGATCTTCAAGTTGTTCTTGATAAGTCTTCTTGTTTGATCTTGATGATTTCTTGTTTTGTGTTGTTTGTTGTTTTTCATATGCATTTTTTGTTTGTTAGAGTCCATGCATTAAAAATTTCTAAATTTGGTGTCTTGCATGTTTTCTTTGCATCAAAAATTTTTCAAAATTATGTTCTTGATGTTCATCATGATCTTCATAGTGTTCTCGGTGTTCATCTTGACATTCATAGCATTCTTGCATGCATCTTGTGTCTTGATCCAAAATTTTCATGTTTTGGGTCATTTTTGTGTTTTTCTTTAAAATTTAAAAAAAAAATCAAAAAAATATCTTTTCCTTATTTTCCTCCAAATTTTCGAAATTTTGGGTTGACTTGGTCAAAAAAATTTTAAAATTAGTTGTTTCTCACAAGTCAAGTCAAAATTTCAATTTTAAAAATCTTATCTTTTCAAAATCTTTTTCAAAAATTATATCTTTTTCATTTTTTTTCTATTTTTTGAAAATTTTAAAAATCTTTTTCAAAATATTTTCAAATTCTTTTTTATCTTTATATCAAATTTTCGAAAATTAGCTAACAATTAATGTGATTGGTTCAAAAATTTGAAGTTTGTTACTTTCTTGTTAAGAAAGGTTCAATCTTTAAGTTCTAGAATCTTATCTTGTAGTTTCTTGTTAGCTAAGTAATTTTTAAATTAAATCTTTTTTATCTTTTATCTTATCTTTTTCAAAAATTCTATCTTTTTCAAAATTTGATTTCAAAATATCTTATCTAACTTCTTATCTTCTTATCTTTTTCAAATTTGATTTCAAATCTTTTTCAATCAACTAACTAACTTTTTGTTTGTTTCTTATCTTTTTCAAAACCACCTAACTACTTTTCCCTCTCTAATTTTCGAAAATATCTCACCCCTTTTTCAAAAATTCTTTTTAATTAACTAATTGTTTCATGTTTTAATTTTAATTACATTTTATCTCTAATTTTCGAAAATTACTAACTCCTTTTTCAAAATTATTTTCGAAATTTCTCCTCTCTCTCTTCTTATTCTATTTAATTATTTAATTACTAACACTCCTCTTCACCTCTCCTTAACCAAAAATCCGAACCTTCTTCTTCATTATTCTACCCCCTTTCTTTTTCTACTAACATAAAGGGATCTCTATACTGTGACATAGAGGATTCCTCTTCTTTTCTTGTTTTCTCCTCTTTATGAGCAGGAACAGGGATAAAGGCACTCTTGTTGAAATTGATCCAGAACCTGAAAGGACTCTGAAGAGAAAATTAAGAGAAGCTAAATTACAACAATCCAGAAGCAACCTTTTAGAAATTTTCGAACAAGAGAAAGACATGGCAGCCGAAAATAATAATAATAATGCAAGGAGAATGCTTGGAGACTTCACAAAGCCAACGTCCAAGTTTGATGGAAGAAGCATCTCCATTCCTGCCATTGGAGCCAATAACTTTGAGCTGAAACCTCAGCTAGTTGCATTAATGCAACAAAACTGCAAGTTTTATGGACTTCCATCTGAAGATCCTTATCAGTTCTTAACTGAGTTCTTGCAGATCAGTGAGACTGTAAAGACGAATGGAGTTGATCCTGAAGTTTACAGACTCATGCTTTTCCCTTTTGCTGTAAGAGACAGAGCTAGAATCTGGTTGGATTCACAACCTAAGGATAGCCTGGACTCCTGGGATAAGCTGGTCACTGCCTTCTTGGATAAATTCTTTCCTCCTCAAAAGCTGAGCAAGCTGAGAGTGGATGTTCAAACCTTCAAACAAAAAGATGGTGAATCCCTCTATGAAGCTTGGGAAAGATACAAGCAGTTGACCAAGAGATGTCCATCTGACATGTTTTCAGAATGGACCATATTAGATATATTCTATTATGGTCTCTCTGAATTTTCGAAAATGTCATTGGATCATTCTGCAGGTGGATCTATTCACCTGAAGAAAACACCTGAAGAGGCTCAAGAGCTCATTGACATGGTTGCAAATAACCAGTTCATGTACACCTCTGAGAGGAATTCCGTGAACAATGGGATACCTCAGAAGAAAGGAGTTCTTGAAATTGATGCTCTGAATGCCATATTGGCTCAGAACAAAGTGTTGACTCAACAGGTCAACATGATCTCTCAAAATCTGAATGGATTGCAACATGCATCCAACAGTACTATAGAGGCAGCTTCTGAAGAAGCTTATGATCCTGAGAACCCTGCCATGGCAGAGGTTAATTAAATAGGTGAACCTTATGGAAACACCTATAACTCATCATGGAGAAATCATCCAAATTTCTCCTGGAAGGATCAACAAAAACCTCAACAAGGTTTTAACAATGGTGGACGTAATAGGCTGGGCAATAGCAAGCCATATCCATCATCTTCTCAGCAACAGACAGAGAATTCTGAACAAAACACTTCTAATTTAGCCAATGTAGTCTCTGATCTGTCAAAGGCCACTTTCAGTTTCATGAATGAAACAAGATCCTCCATTAGAAATTTGGAGGCACAAGTGGGCCAGCTGAGTAAGAAAGTCATTGAAACTCCTCCCAGTATTCTCCCAAGCAATACAGAAGAGAATCCAAAAGGAGAGTGCAAAGCCATTGACATAGTCAATATGGCCGAATGCACAAGGGAGGAGGAGGACGAAAATCCTAGTGAGGAAGACCTCCTGGGACGTCCCTCAAGCAAGAAGGAGTTTCCTATTAAGGATCCAGATGAATCTGAGGCTCATCTAGAGACCATAGAGATTCCATTAAATCTCCTTCTGCCATTCATGAGCTCTGAAGACTATTCATCCTCAGAAGAAGATGAAGATGTTACTGAAGAGCAAGTTGCTCAATATTTAGGAGCTATCATGAAGCTGAATGCCAAGCTGTTTGGTAATGAGACTTGGGAAAGTGAACCTCCCTTACTCATTAGTGAACTGGATACTTGGATTCAGAGAACTCTACCTCAAAAGAAGCAAGATCCTGGCAAGTTCCTAATACCTTGCACCATTGGCACCATGAGCTTTGAAAAAGCTCTATGTGACCTAGGGTCAGGAATAAATCTTATGCCACTCTCTGTAATGGAGAAGCTGGGGATCATTGAGGTACAACCTGCCTTGTTCTCATTACAATTGGCAGACAAGTCAGTGAGACAAGCCTATGGAATAGTAGAGGACGTGATAGTAAAGGTTGAAGGCCTTTACATCCCTACTGATTTCATAATCCTGGACACTAGGAAGGAAGATGATGAATGCATCATCCTTGGAAGACCTTTCCTAGCCACAGCAGAAGCTGTGATAGATGTCAACAGAGGAGAATTAGTCCTTCAATTGAATGGGGAATACCTTGTGTTTAAGGCATATGGCCATCCCTCTGTGACAAAAGAGAGTAAGCATGAAGAGCTTCTCTCAGTTCAGAGTCAAGAAGAGCCCACACAGTCAAACTCTAAGTTTGGTGTTGTGAGGCCACAACCAAACTCTAAGTTTGGTGTTGAGATCCCATATCCAAACTCTAAGTTTGGTGTTGGGACTACACTAAATTGACCTGATCACCTTGTGGCTCCATGAGAGCCACTGTCAAGCTATTGACATTAAAGAAGCGCTTGTTGGGAGGCAACCCAATTTTATTTATCTAATTTTATTTTATTTTGTTTTATTGTTATTTTTGTGTTTAATTAGGTACATGATCATGAGGAGTCACGAAAAAAATCAAAAAAAAAAAATTAAAAACAGAGTCAAAAACAGAAGAAAAAAATTTTCACCCTGGAGGTAGCGCAGACTGGCGTTCAACGCCAGTAAGGTGCATCTGGCCGGCGTTCAACGCCAGAACAGAGCACCATTCTGGCACTGAACGCCAGAAACAAGCAACAACCTGGCGTTAAACGCCAGGAATATGCACAGAGAGGACAAACTGGCGCTGAACGCCAGGAACAAGCATGAAACTGGCGTTCAACGCCAGAAACATGCATTACATGGGCGTTGAACGCCCAGAACATGCACCAATGGGCGTTTGAACGCCAGAATGATGCATGAAGGCATTTTACATGCCTATATGGTGAAGGAATGGTATTTGTTTTCACCTCAGGATCTGTGGACCCCACAGGATCCCCACCTACCACATTCCCACCTTACCTTTTAATCCTAATCACACTCTCTTAATCCAAATATCATTTCACTCTTCCCCATATCACACTTCCCAAAAACCTTCACCAATCACCTCAAATCCTCTTCCCAATTACCCCATTCACCATTCACATCAACCTCCTCTTCCCCATAAACCCCACCTACCTTCATAAAATTCAAATTCAATTTCCCACCCATTCCCACCCAAATGGCCGAACTCCCAACCTCCCTCTCCCTATAAATAACCTTCCATTCTTCTTCATTTTCACACAACACAAACCCCTTCTTCTCCCATATAGCCGAACCTACTTCTCTCCCTCTCTACCATATTCTCTTCTTCTTCTTCTACTCTTCTTTTCTTTCTTGCTCGAGGACGAGCAAAATTTTAAGTTTGGTGTGGTAAAAGCATAAGCTTTTTTTTTTTTTTCCATTACCAATGGCACCTAAGGCCGGAGTATCCTCTAGAAAAGGGAAAGGGAAAGCAAAAGCTTCCACCTCCGAGTCATGGGAGATGGAAAGATTCATTTCCAAGAGCCATCAAGACCACTTCTATGATGTTGTGGCAAAGAAGAAGGTGATCCCCGAGGTCCCTTTCAAGCTCAAGAAGAATGAGTATCCGGAGATCCGACATGAAGTTCAAAGAAGAGGTTGGGAAGTCTTAACCAACCCCATGCAACAAGTTGGAATCTTAATGGTTCAAGAGTTCTATGCCAATGCATGGATCACTAGGAACCATGACCAAAGTATGAACCCAAGTCCAAAGAATTATCTCACAATGGTTAGGGGGAAATACTTGGATTTCAGTCCGGAAAATGTAAGGTTGGCATCCCACTTGCCTATGATGCAAGGTGATGAACGCCCCTACACAAGAAGGGTCAACTTTAATCAAAGGTTGGACCAAGTCCTCATGGACATATGTGTGGAAGGCGCCCAATGGAGAATAGACTCTAAAGGCAAACCGGTCCTACTAAGAAGACTGGACCTCAAGCCCGTAGCTAGAGGATGGTTGGAGTTCATCCAAAGATCCATCATCCCTACAAGCAACCGATCTGAAGTTACTGTGGATCGGGCCATCATGATCCATAGCATCATGATTGGAGAGGAAGTAGAGGTTCATGAGGTCATCTCCAATGAACTCTACAAAATAGCCGACAAGTCCTCACCCATGGCACGGCTAGCCTTCCCTCACCTTATTTGCCATCTATGTTACTCAGCCGGAGTTATCATAAATGGAGATGTCTCCATTGAAGAAGACAAGCCCATCACCAAGAAAAGGATGGAGCAAACAAGAGAAGTGCCTCACGGCCCTCAAGAAGAACATGAGGAAGTTCATCATCAACAAATGCCTCAAGGAATGCACTTTCCTCCCAACAACTATTGGGAGCAACTCAATACCTCTTTAGAAGATTTGAGCCATAATGTTGAACAATTAAGGGTGGAACATCATGAGCACTCCATCATTCTCCAAGAAATAAGAGACGATCAAAGAGCAATGAGGGAGGAGCAACAAAGGCAAGGAAGGGACATAGAAGAGCTTAAGAACATCATTGGTCCTTCAAGAAGAAGACGCCACTAAAGGTGGATTCATTCCTTGCTCTTTATTTCTTTCTGTTTTCGGTTTTTAGTATGGTGTTTATTTATGTTTTGTGTCTTTATTTCATGATCATTAGTGTGTAACCATGCCTTAAAGCTATGAATAAAATCCATTAATCCTTCACCTCTCTTAAATGAAAAATGTTTTAAATCAAAAGAACAAGAAGTACATAAATTTCGAATTTATTATTGAATTTAATTTAATTATATTGATGTGGTGACAATACTTTTTGTTTTCTGAATGAATGATTGAACAGTGCATATGTCTTTTGATATTGTTGTTTATGAGTGTTAAAAATTGTTGGCTCTTGAAAGAATGACGAACAAAGAGAAATGTTATTGATGATCTGAAAAATCATGAAATTGATTCTTGAAGCAAGAAAAAGCAGTGAAAAAGAAGAAGCATTCGAAAAAAAAATGGAGCTAAAAAGAGTATATAGAAAAAGAAGGAGCAGTAGAAAAAGCCAATAGCCCTTAAAACCAAAAGGCAAGGGTAAAAAGGATCCAAGGCTTTGAGCATCAATGGATAGGAGGGCCCAAGGAAATAAAATCCAGGCCTAAGCGGCTAAATCAAGCTGTCCCTAACCATGTGCTTGTGTCATGAAGGTCCAAGTGAAAAGCTTGAGACTAAGTGGTTAAAGTCGTGATCCAAGGCAAAAGAGTGTGCTTAAGAGCTCTGGACACCACTAACTGGGGACTTTAGCAAAGCTAAGTCACAATCTGAAAAGGTTCACCCAGTTATGTGTCTGTGGCATTTGTGTATCCGGTGGTAATACTGGACAACAAAGTGCTTAGGGCCACGGCCAAGACTCATAAATAGCTGTGTTCAAGAATCAACATGCCTAACTAGGAAAGTCAATAACACTATCCCAAATTCTAAGTTCCCCAGAGACGCCAATCCCTCTAAACTACAAAGGAAAAAGTGAGATGCCAAAACTGTTCAGAAGCAAAAAGCTACAAGTCCCGCTCATTTAATTATAATTAATATTCATTGATATTTTTGAATTTATAGTATATTCTCTTCTTTTTATCCTATTTGATTTTCAGTTGCTTGGGGACAAGCAACAATTTAAGTTTGGTGTTGTGATGAGCGGATAATTTATACGCTTTTTGGCATTGTTTTTAAGTAGTTTTTAGTAAGTTCAAGCTACTTTTAGGGATGTTTTCATTATTTTTTATGTTAAATTCACATTTCTGGACTTTACTATGAGTTTGTGTGTTTTTCTGTGATTTCAGGTAAATTCTGACTGAAATTGAGGGATTTGAGCAAAACTCTGAAAAAGGCTGACAAAAGGACTGCTGACGCTGTTGGATTCTGACCTCCCTACACTCGAAATAGATTTTCTGGAGCTACCGAACTCCAAATGGCGTGCTCTCAACGGCGTTAGAAAGTAGACATCCAGGGCTTTCCAGCAATATATAATAGTCCATACTTTATTCGGAAATTGACGACGTAACATGGCGTTGAACGCCAAGTACATGCTGCTGTCTGGAGTTAAACGCCAGAAAAACGTCATGATCCGGAGTTGAACGCCCAAAACACGTCATAACTCGGAGCTCAACTCCAAAAGAAGCCTCAGCTCGTGGATTGATCAAGCTCAGCCCAAGCATACACCAAGTGGGCCCCGGAAGTGGATTTATGCATCAATTACTTACTCATGTAAACCCTAGGAGCTAGTTTATTATAAATAGAACATTTAACTATTGTATTAGTCATCTTTTGACCACTTTAAGTCATTATTCATTCGGTCACTTGATCATGGAGGGGGCTGGCCATTTGGCCATGCCTGAACCTTTTACTTATGTATTTTCAACGGTGGAGTTTCTGCACACCATAGATTAAGGGTGTGGAGCTCTGCTGTACCTCAAGTATTAATGCAGTTCTATTTTCTTTTATTCAATTCTCTTTTATTCTTATTCCAAGATATTCATTCGCACCCAAGAATATGATGAATGTGATGATCAGATAACCCTCATTATCATTCTCACTTATGAACGCGCATGATTGACAGCCACTTACGTTCTACATGCAACAGAGCTTGAATGTGTATCTCTTAGATTCCCCAACAGAATCTTCGTGGTATAAGCTAGATAGATGGCGGCATTTATGAGGATCCGGAAAGTCTCACCTTGTCTGTGGTATTCCGAGTAGGATCCTGGGAATCCGGAAAGTCTAACCTTGTCTGTGGTATTCCGAGTAGGATTCCAGTAATGAATGACTGTGACGTGCTTCAAACCTGCAAGTGCTGGGCGTTAGTGACAGACGCAAAAGAATCAAGGGATTCTATTCCAGTAGGCGCAGGAACCAACCAGTGATTAGCCGTGCTGTGATAGAGTGCGTGAGCGTAGTTTTCACTGTGAGGATGGGATGTAGCCATCAACCATGGGTGATGCCTCCAGACGATTAGCCATGCGAGTGACAGCCGCAGAGGACCATTTTCCCGAGAGGATTGAAAGTAGCCACCGCTGATGGTGAACCCCTATACACAGCTTGCCATGGAAAGGAGTAAGAAAGATTGAGTTGAAGCAATAGGAGAGCAGGCGTCCTTGGGCCATACAGCATCTTCATATACTTAACTGAAATTCCTACCAATGAATCTACATAAGTATTCTATCCCTTTTATTATTTCATTTATTTTCTTATTTCTATTTTCGAAACCATAAACAATTTTAATCTGCCTAACTGAGATTTACAAGGTGACCATAGCTTGCTTCATACCAACAATCTCTGTGGGATCGACCCTTACTCACGTAAGGTTTATTACTTGGACGACCCAGTACACTTGCTGGTTAGTTGAACGGAGTTGTGAATTCAACAAGAGCCACAATAGTTTTTGTGTACATACCAAAGAGCCAATATTAGTGATCACAATTTCGTCCACCAACTTCCCATGATCATCAACCTACAGAAAACATAAAATGACAAAGGAAAATAGATAAAATATAACATTGGGTTGCCTCCCAACAAGCGCTTCTTTAATGTCAGTAGCTTGACAGTGGGCTCTTATGGAGCCTCACAAATGTTCAGAGCAATGTTGGAACCTCCCAACACCAAACTTAGAGTTTGAATGTGGGGGTTCAACACCAAACTTAGAATTTGGTTGTGGCTTCCCAACACCAAACTTAGAGTTTGACTGTGGGGGCTCTGTTTGACTCTGTTTTGAGAGAAGCTCTTCATGCTTCCTCTCCATGGTGACAGAGGAATATCTTTGAGCCTTAAACACAAAGGATTCTTCATTCACTTGAATGATCAATTCTCCTCTGTCCACATCAATCACAGCCTTTGCTGTGGCTAGGAAGGGTCTGCCAAGGATGATGGATTCATCCATGCACTTCCCAGTCTCTAGGACTATGAAATCAGCAAGGATGTAATGGTCTTCAATCTTTACCAGAAGATCCTCTACAAGCCCATAAGCTTGTTTTCTTGAATTGTCTGCCATCTCTAGTGAGATTCTTGCAGCTTGTACCTCAAAGATCCCTAGCTTCTCCATTACAGAGAGAGGCATGAGGTTTACACAGAGCCTTCTTAAAGGTCATGGTGCCTATGGTACAAGGTATTGAAAACTTCCTAGGATCTTGTCTCTTTTGAAGTAATCTCTGCCTAGACAAGTCATCCAGTTCTTTGGTGAGCAAAGGGGGTTCATCCTCCCAAGTCTCATTACCAAATAACTTGTCATTTAGCTTCATGATTGCTCCAAGGTATTTAGCAACTTGCTCTTCAGTGACATACTCATCCTCTTCAGAGGAAGAATACTCATCAGAGCTCATGAATGGCAGAAGTAAATCCAATGGAATTTCTATGGTCTCATTATGAGCCTCAGATTCCCATGGTTCCTCATTAGGGAACTCAGTGGAGGCCAGTGGACGCCCATTGAGGTCTTCCTCAGTGGCGTTCACTGCCTCTTCCTCCTCTCCAAATTCGGCCATGTTGATGGCCTTGCACTCTCCTTTTGGATTCTCTTCTGTATTGCTTGGAAGAGTACTAGGAGGGAGTTCAGTAATTTTCTTGCTCAGCTGACCCACTTGTGCCTCCAAATTCCTAATGGAGGACCTTGTTTCAGTCATGAAACTTTGAGTGGTTTTGATTAGATTAGAGACCATTGTTGCTAAGTCAGAGTGGCTCTGCTTAGAATTCTCTGTCTGTTGCTGAGAAGATGATGGAAAAGGCTTGCCATTGCTAAACCTGTTTCTTCCACCATTATTGTTGTTGAAACCTTGTTGAGATCTCTGTTGATCCTTCCATGAGAGATTTGGATGATTTCTCCATGAAGAATTATAGGTGTTTCCATAGGGTTCTCCCATGTAATTCACCTCTTCCATTGAAGGGTTCTCAGGATCATAAGCTTCTTCTTCAGATGAAGCGTCCTTAGTACTGCCTGGTGCAGCTTGCATTCCAGACAGACTTTCATAAATCAAATTGACTTACTGAGTCAATATTTTGTTCTGAGCCAATATGGCATTCAGAGTATCAATCTCAAGAACTCCTTTCTTTTGATTTGTCCCATTGTTCACAGGATTCCTTTCAGAAGTGTACATGAATTGGTTATTTGCAACCATTTCAATTAGTTCTTGAGCTTCTGTGGGCGTCTTCTTCAGATGAAGAGATCCTCCAGCAGAGCTATCCAATGACATCTTGGATAGTTCAGAGAGACCATCATAGAAAATACCTATGATGCTCCATTCAAAAAGCATGTCAGAGGGGCACTTTCTGATTAATTGTTTGTATCTTTCCCAAGCTTCATAGAGGAATTGTCCTTCCTTCTGCCTGAAGGTTTGGACTTCCACTCTAAGCTTACTCAATTTTTGAGGTGGAAAGAACTTTGCCAAGAAGGCATTGACTAGCTTTTCCCAAGAGTTCAGGCTTTCTTTAGGTTGTGAGTCCAACCATATCCTAGCTCTGTCTCTTACAGCAAAAGGGAACAGCATAAGTCTGTAGACCTCAGGGTCAACCCCATTAGTCTTGACAGTGTCACAGATTTGCGAGAATTCAGCTAAAAATTGATGAGGATCTTCCAATGGAAGTCCATGGAACTTGCAATTCTGTTACATTAGAGAAACTAATTGAGGTTTAAGCTCAAAGTTGTTTGCTCCAATGGCAGGGATAGAGATGCTTCTCCCATAGAAGTCGGGAGTAGGTGCAGTAAAGTCACCCAGCACCTTCCTTGCATTGTTGGCATTGTTGTTATTTTTGGCTGCCATTGGTTCTTCTTCTTTGAAGATTTCTGTTAGGTCCTCTACAGAGAGTTGTGCCTTAGCTTCTCTTAGCTTTCGCTTCAAGGTCCTTTCAGGTTCAGGGTCAGCCTCAACAAGAATGCTTTTGTCTTTGCTCCTGCTCATATGAAAGAGAAGAGAATAAGAAAGTATAGAATCCTCTATGTCACAGTATAGAGACTCCTTGAGGTGTCAGAGGAAAAGAAAAATAGAAGGAAGAAGTAGAAGAATTCGAATTTATCAAGAGAGATGGAGTTCGAATTGTTCATTGAGGAATAGTATTAGTCCATAAATAGAAGGATGTGAGAAAAGGGGAAGAAATTTTCGAAAATTAAGTAAAAGATTTTAAAAACATTTTGAAAAATACTAATTGATTTTCGAAAACTAAGAGTGGAAAAGAAATCAAGTGATTTTTGAAAAAGATTTTGAAATTAGAAATCAAAAAGATATGATTGAAAACTATTTAAAAAGATTTGATTTTAAAAATTAATGACTTGGCTAACAAGGAAAGATATGATTCAAACATTAAACCTTTCTCAATAGAAAAGGCAACATACTTGAAATGTTGAATCAAATCATTAATTGATAGCAAGTATTTTTGAAAATGGAAAGAAATTGATTTTGAAAAAGATTTGATTGAAAAGATATGATTTGAAAAAGATTTGATTTTAAAAAAAAGTTTGAAAAAAATTTGATTTGAAAACAAAATCTTCCCTCTTGTGCCATACTGGCGTTAAACGCCCAGAATGGTATCCATTCTGGCGTTTAACGCCCAAAATACTACCCTTTTGGGCGTTAAACGCCCAGCCAGGCACCCTGGCTGGCGTTTAAATGCCAGTTTGCCCTTCTTCACTAGGCGTTTTGAACGCCCAGCTTTTTCTGTATAATTCCTCTGCTGTATATTCTAAATCTTCAATTCTCTGTATTATTGACTTGAAAAGACACAAATTAAAAATGTTTTTTTTTTGGATTTTTAATAATGAGGAATAATCAAAATGCAACTAAAATCAAATAGACAATGCATGCAAGACACCAAACTTAGCAGTTTGTATACCATTGACACTAAAAAAATGAGAATGCATATGAGAAACCACAAAACACTCAAGACAAGAGAATTTAAAGATCAGAACAAGGAAATCATCAAGAACAACTTGAAGATTAATGAAGACACATGCATGAATTCGAAAATTGCAAGAAGAATAGAAACATGCAATTGACACCAAACTTAAAATGAGACACTAGACTCAACAAGAAACATAAAATATTTTTGATTTTTATGATTTTGTAATTTTTTTAGATTTTTCGAAAATTAAGTGGAAAAGAAAATAAAGGTATCAAAATTCTTAATGAGAATTCCAGGAATCATGCAATGTTAGTCTAAAGCTTCAGTCTAAAGAAATTAGACATGGCTAGCCAAGCTTCAGCAGGACATTGCATTCAAGAGCTAAATTGATGAGGATCAATCAGCTTTGGTGATGATTAGAACATCACCTTGAAATACTAGAATTCATTCTTAAGAACTCTGAAGAAAAATACCTAATCTAAGCAACAAGATGAACCGTCAGTTGTCCATACTCGAAACAATCCCCGGCAATGGCGCCAAAAACTTGGTGCACGAAATTGTGATCACTACTTTTCATAACTCAAATAATCCCCGGTAATGAATCCAAAAATTTGGTGCTCAATACCATGGTATAAACACAACTTCGCACAACTAACCAGCAAGTGCACTGGGTCGTCCAAGTAATAAACCTTACGCGAGTAAGGGTCGATCCCACGGAGATTGTTGGTATGAAGCAAGCTATGGTCATCTTGTAAATCTTAGTCAGGCAGATTCAAATGGTTATGGATGATATATGAATAAAACATAAAACAAGGATAGAGATACTTTTGTAATTCATTGGTGAGAACTTCAGATAAGCAAATGGAGATGCTTTGTCCCTTCCGTCTCTCTACTTTCCTACTGTCTTCATCCAATCCTTCTTACTCCTTTCCATGGCAAGCTGTACGTTGGGCATCACCGTTGTCAATGGCTACAATCCCGTCCTCTCAGTGAAAATGTTCAACGCACCCTGTCATGGCACGGCTAATCATCTGTCGGTTCTCAATCAGGTTGGAATAGAATCCATTGATTCTTTTGCGTCTGTCACTAACGCCCAGCCTTCAGGAGTTTGAAGCTCGTCACAGTCATTCAATCATTGAATCCTACTCAGAATACCACAGACAAGGTTTAGACCTTCCGGATTCTCTTGAATGCCGCCATCAATTCTAGCTTATACCATGAAGATTCTGATTAAGGAATCAAAGAGATAAACATTCAAGCCTTGTTTGCTTGTAGAACGGGAGTGGTTGTCAGGCACGCGTTCATAAGTGAGAATGATGATGAGCGTCACATAATCATCACATTCATCAAGTTCTTGAGTGCGAATGAATATCTTGGAATAAGAACAAGCTAAATTGAATAGAAGAACAATAGTAATTGCATTAATACTCGAGGTACAGCAGAGCTCCACACCTTAATCTATGGTGTGTAGAAACTCCACCGTTGAAAATACATAAGAACAAGGTCTAGGCATGGCCGAATGGCCAGCCTCCCAATACATGATCAAAAGACTCCAAATGATCAAGGATCAAAAGATTCAAAGATCTAAAGATGATCTAAGATCCAGAGATGAAAATACAATAGTACAAGGTCCTATTTGTAGAGAACTAGTAGCCTAGGGTTTACAGAAATGAGTAAATGACATAAAAATCCACTTTCGGGCCCACTTGGTGTGTGTTTGCGCTGAGCATTGAAGCATTTTCGTGTAGAGACTTCTCTTGGAGTTAAACGCCAGCTTTTGTGCCAGTTTGGGCTTTTAACTCTCATTCTTGTGCCAGTTCCGGCGTTTAACGCCGGGCATTCTTGAGCTGATTTGAAACGCCGGTTTGAGCCATCAAATCTTGGGCAAAGTATGAACTATTATAAATTTCTGGAAAGCCCAGGATGTCTACTTTCCAACGCCGTTGAGAGCGCGCCAATTGAGCTTTTGTAGCTCCAGAAAATCCACTTTGAGTGCAGGAAGGTCAGAATCCAATAGCATCTGCAGTCCTTTTCAGCCTCTGAATCAGATTTTTGCTCAGGTCCCTCAATTTCAGCCAGAAAATACCTGAAATCACAGAAAAACACACAAACTCATAGTAAAGTCCAGAAAAGTGAATTTTAACTAAAAACTAATAAAAATATACTAAAAACTAACTAAAACATACTAAAAACATACTAAAAACAATGCCAAAAAGCGTACAAATTATCCGCTCATCAATGACCTATACAAATTCAAACTATTCTAACTACCTATTCTTCACTTTTTCTTACATATTCATGCATTCTATTCCTTGATTCATAACACTTATGCATTGATTCCTTTTTATTGAACTTCACGTTGGGGCATTTTGTCCCCTTTGGTTGCTTTTTTTTTTCATTTTCTTCTTTCTTTTTCTTCTCTTCTTTTTTTTTTCTTTTCTTTTTATACTTTGTACAAGGGAATCAATTGCATAAGGTCTTATACATTCAATCAATACATGAATATATTCCCAATTCCTAATTATGAAAGTGTACTACCCTTTTTTATCCCATCCAATGTTCCCAAGCCTCACCAACTTTGAATAATAAACACTCTCACTAGCCTAGGCTAATCAAAGATCCAAGCAAGGGACTTTCATTGGTTTTCCGCCTTGGGCTTGTAATGTGCTAAAATGAGAACAAGTTAGTTAAGCATAGGCTCAAAATCGGCTAACAATGGAGAGTAAAAGGTAGGCTATTTGGATAAGTGGGCTTAATGAAATAATGGCCTCAATCATACAAATACATGAATACAAGAAATAAATGGACATATAGAATCAAGCAAATCAAGGATCATAATCATAGATAGAGAACAATTGCACACAAGAATGGAAAATAAGTGGTTATAAAATGTAACCACATTAATAGGCTCAAGTCTCACAAGCTTGTGTTCTTAGTTCAATACATGCTTCACAAAGTGTGAATTCAAGCAAGTTACCTCAAAATATTTTTTTTCAATCAATTGGGTTGGTGCCCTATAATTAAGTTTCTTGGAAAATCTCAATATTTGACTAAGCATTATTGTGACTGAAAAATTCAAAAAATTTTCCTTAGTTTACCCTTTCCTTTTTCATTTAAAACAATTTCTTATGCAAAAAAAAAGGGTGACTAAGTTTTTTTTTGCAATTTAAACATGATTTCTAATCACACTATAAGCTAAAAAGAAGGATATGCAAAAGTATATAAAGAAAAATCCAACTAAAAGTATGGAATCTAGCATCTAAAGTATCTAAAATATCCAAAAGCATCCAAAACATCTAAAATCCAAAATAAGCAGTAAAGGAATCCAGAACGAACCAAAATAGTAAGAGTATCCAAGAAAAACTCAAAATGCATCAAATATATACAAAGGTATGCAAAGTAAGATAACTAGGAAAATGACCAAAATGTTCACCGGTCCTCTGATGATGCTACCGGTGACCTCCCCACACTTAAGATCGAGCATCGTCCTCGATGCTAAATCGGAGGATCAGGGAAAGGGACAACGGTAGGTGCTGACTCTGTCTGAGGCTGTGGGACCGGCTCCTCATGGGGCTGCTGAATCTCTGTGGTGTCAGGAGCAGCTGGAGGTGCATTCTGCTGAGTCGGCTCATCAACATCCTCCTCCTGATGATCCTGCTCATCGGAGGCTGGAGAGTCTGGGAGCGGAGGTAACTCAGTGCCCAGGGAGATGAGTACCTGATCCATCCGATCCAGTCGGTGCATGATCTGGCGCTTTTCGCGCTCCAAAAACCGAAATAGACGCTGAACCAGTAGGTAAGTCAGCTCAGGTGCTAAAGAAGGGGTTGTCAAAGAAGATGGAGCTGCTGCTGTAGAAGAGGACGGGGCCGCTGAAGGTCCAGCTGTCCCTACCACTGCTCTAGCCCTAGATCGGCGTCTAGCCGTGGGCTTCTCGTGTATCCAACCAACCCAAGGAATAGTAACCTCCTTGTCATTGTCATCTGGGGGTGTGTCACATCATCATCCAACTAGGGAACCTCAGCTAAGGCGGCCATACTGGTAATCAAGGTAGGGAACGGAAGTAGGCCACGAATATGGGCTCGCCACATACACTGCCGGATCAATCGAGGAAAATAAACCTCCTTTCCCTCCATAACACAACCAATCAAAAGTAGCATCTCCATAGGGATCTCAGAAAAGTGAGTGGTGGGTAAGACATAGTGGGCAAATATCATCTGCCAAGTCTTGGTCTCTCTAGTCAAATGAACAAAGTGCATCCCTTTAGGCTTAGTGTTGTTTGCGTCCATGACCTAAGGAACATCTGGTATAGCAATCACGCGCCTAAGCGCCTCATAGTCAAAGGTCATGCTGTGAATAGCTATCTCAGCCTGCTGATGAGCGCAGGTGCCATCAGTAAGATGTCGGCACTGCAATGCCTCCTCTATGGCTGACTCAGTGATCATAACCTCTCTACCCCTCAACTGAACTGAATCTAAAGTAGGACGGAAGAAGTTGCAATAGAATTCCTTAACCCAAGAAATGTTGATATCTCCCAAATCTCTATCAACAAAGTCCATACCCAACTCTAGGATGCGACTAGTAATGGCTCGTCTCACATCAATGGGAAGGACAAGCTTCTTCTCAGTATTCAGTTTCGTCGTCCGATACTTGGAAAGGCGAAGCTCACAGTAAAGATTGGGAAATTTTGTTGGATCGGTAGAAGGTAGCAACTGATTTTCCTTTTCTTCGTCATTCAACGGATTCTTAGCATAATTTTGGTAAATGGAGGGAATAGAGGGTGTAGAATGTTTTCTTTTCTTGGAGGTAGTGGCTATAGCTTTTCCTTTATCCGACATCCTGAAAAGTATGATAAAATACAAGCAATGAAGCACTTAGCATGAAACAAAAAAAGCATGTTCAGGATATCAATTGGCTAATAAACAAGTATGATGTGAACTGAACTTTGAGAAAATTGGTGGACAAGTAAGCATAAGTGAGCAAGTAAACCAAGAATGCAATGTTCAACTCTTACTCATTAAGAAATAAAATCATCATACCGTTGAAAGAATGGTTAAAGAGGGTTAAATGTGAGTAGAAGTTAAATGGTTAAAGAAATTAGTGAGTTAGAAAAGTGGATTAGTGGCATGATGATATTTAGGCTCAATAAAAGAGGAGATGTGGCTAGACATAGAAATCATGTTCACAATGTTTGATGCAAATCCCGGAAGTCAAAAGGAAACGGAAATTAGCCCAAATTTGCAATAGAGACTAAAAAGAACATAGATTTCTTGAAAATTGGGTAGCATCCCGGCTTAAAATTGGACGTTCCCGTATAGCAAAGTAGCACAAACAGCAAGAAGGCAACATCAATTAAGCACAGCAGCAGTGGTACAGCATTCAGCAACACAAATTGCATAAAAGAGCAATCCAAACTCAACATACAACAGCCAAGTAAACAAATAGCGAATATGCACAAACGGAGCACTTATCAGGCCTAGAATCCTCTATCCAATCCTAGCTACCTAACCGCAATTATTTCTAACTAACCTAACATGCAAAATTTCAATTCTAACTAACTACAAACAACTAACAGTACTAATTAGTAATAAAAATTTACAGGAGTCAAAGCAGAAACCTGGAGCAGAGTGGAAATGGAAGTAGGGTAGGGGAGTAAGGAAGCAAAGGAGTGAACTGGGCGGAGCGCCGCCGCGGAGGGTAGCGGGCACGGCGGAGCAGTGATAGCGCTCGGTGGCGTAGAGGCAGAGTGAAGGGAAGCTGGCGGTGGTGAGAGAAGGAGAGTGAGAGGAGAATGTGAATGTGGAAAGAGAGGGAGGGGCCGCTGAGTGCTTGTCTCCGGCGGTGATGGCGGAGGTGGTTCGGGCAGGGGTGAGCAGAGCAAGAGAATGAGAGGTTGGAAGCGAGAGAGAGAGACGATGGACGAAGGTTGGGTGGTGGTGATGGCGGCTGCTGTTAGCGGCAGAGGTTGAATAGATGTTGGAGGAGGAAAGAGGAAGAAGATGATGGGGGAAGAAGAGATGTGCGCGACTGCGCAACACCCTCGCGCATTAGGGTTGTCCCCTTATTTTGAATTGGCGCGGGTGCGTACATTGCGCGTCCGCGTACATCGATGAAATTAGGGACCTGCGCGTACGCGTACTGGTAGACGAAATTGTGATCCATGCTCTTTGTAGTTGTATGAAATTTAATAATTGGCTTTATTTGAATTCACAACTCCGTTCAACTAACCAGCAAGTGTACTGGGTCGTCCAAGTAATAAACCTTACGCGAATAAGGGTCAATCCCACAGAGATTGTTGGTATGAAGCAAGCTATGGTCACCTTGTAAATCTCAGTTAGGCAGATTAAATTGGTTTATGGTTTCGAAAATTAATAATAAAAAGAAAATAAAAAGGGATAGAAATACTTATGTAAATCAATAGTGGGAATTTCAGATAAGTGTATGGAGATGCTGTGCTCCTCTTGAATCTCTACTTTCTCATTGCTTTCACCCAATCCTTCTTACTCCCTTCCATGGCAAGCTGTATGTAGGGCATCACCGTTGTCAATGGCTACATCCCATCCTCTCAGTGAAAACGTTCCTATGCTCTGTCACAGCACGGCTAATCATCTGTCGGTTCTCAATCAGGTTGGAATAGAATCCCTTGATTCTTTTGTGTTTGTCATCACACCCAGCCTTCAGGAGTTTGAAGCTCGTCACAGTCATTCAATCCCAGAATCCTACTCGGAATACCATAGACAAGGTTTAGACTTTCCGGATCCTCATGAATGCCGCCATCTATCTAACTTATACCACGAAGATTCTGTTGGGGAATCTAAGAGATATGCGCCCGGCCTAAGGTAGAACGGAAGTGGTTGTCAGTCACGCGCGTTCATAGGTGAGAATGATGATGAGTGTCACGGATCATCACATTCATCAAGTTGAAGTGCAACGTATATCTTGGAATAAGAATAAAGAGAATTGAATAGAAAGTAATAGTAATTGTATTGAAACTTGAGGTACAACAGAGCTCCACCCCCTTAATCTATAGTGTGCAGAAACTCTACCGTTGAAAATACATAAGTGAAAGGTTCAGGCATGGCTGAATGGCCAGCCCCATAAAACGTGATCACAGGATTCAAAATACAATCCAGGATCCAGGATGAGATTATGATAGTAAAAAGTTCTATTTATAATAAACTAGCTCCTAGGGTTTACATGAGTAAGTAATTGATGCATAAATCCACTTCCGGGGCCCACTTGGTGTATGTTTGGGCTGAGCTTGATCTATCCACGAGCTGAGGCTTTTATTGGAGTTGAACTCCAAGTTATGACGTGTTTTGGGCATTCAACTCCGGATCATGACGTGTTTCTGGCGTTTAACTCCAGACAGCAGCATGTACTTGGCGTTCAACGCCAAGTTACGTCGTCAATTTCCGAATAAAGTATAAACTATTATATATTGCTGGAAAGCTCTGGATGTCTACCTTCCAACGCCGTTAAGAGCGCGCCATTTGGAGTTCTGTAGCTCCAGAAAATCCATTTTGAGTGCAGGGAGGTCAGATTCCAACAACATCAGCAGTCCTTTTGTCAACCTTTTTCAGAGTTTTGCTCAAGTCCCTCAATTTCAGCCAGAAATTACCTGAAATCACAGAAAAACACACAAACTCATAGTAAAGTCCAGAAATGTGAATTTAACATAAAAACTAATGAAAACATCCCTAAAAGTAGCTTGAATTTACTAAAAACTACCTAAAAACAATGCCAAAAAGCGTATAAATTATCCGCTCATCACAACACCAAACTTAAATTGTTACTTGCCCCAAGCAACTGAAAATCAAATAGGATAAAAAGAAGAGAATATACTATAAATTCCAAAATATCAATGAATATTAATTCTAATTAGATGAGCGGGACTTGTAGCTTTTTGCTTTTGAACAGTTTTGGCATCTCACTTTTTCCTTTGAAGTTCAGAATGATTGGCTTCTCTAGGAACTTAGAATTTCGGATAGTGTTATTGATTCTCCTAGTTAAGTTTGTTGGTTTTTGAACACAGCTACTGGTGGACGAAATTGGGAGCACATGTTCTTTGTATTTGTATGAATATACTCTTAGGGCACTGTTTATTTTCACAACTCCGTTCAACTAACCAGCAAGTGTACTGGGTCGTCCAAGTAATAAACCTTACGTGAGTAAGGGTCGAATCCACAGAGATTGTTGGTATGAAGTAAGCTATGGTCACCTTGCAAATCTCAGTTAGGCAAATCAAACATTGTTTATGGGTTCGAGGATTAATAATAAAATAGAAATAATAAAAGGGGTAGAATACTTATGCAGATTCATTGGTGGGAATTTCAGATAAGCGGATGGAGATGCTGTAGAGCTCAAGGACGCCTGCTCTCCTACTGCTTCTACTCAATCCTTCTTACTCCTTTCCATGGCAAGTTTTGTATAGGGGTTCACCATCAGCTGTGGCTACTTTCAATCCTCTCGGGAAAATATCCTATGCGACTGTCACTCGCACAGCTAATCAGTCTGGAGGCATCACCCATGGTTGATGGCTACATCCCATCCTCGCAGTGAAAACTAATGCTCACGCACTCTGTCACAGTACGGCTAATCACTGGTTGGTTCCCGCTCCTACTGGAATAGAATCCCTTGATTCTTTTGCGTCTGTCACTAACGCCCAGCAGGTTGCAAGTTTGAAGCACGTCACAGTCATTCATTACCGGAATCCTACTCGGAATACCACAGACAAGGTTAGACTTTTCGGATTCCCAGGATCCTACTCGGAACACCACAGACAAGGTTGGACTTTTCGGATCCTCATAAATGCCTCCATCTATCTAGCTTATACCACGAAGATTCTGTTGGGGAATCTAAGAGATACGCATTCAAGCCTTGTTGCATGTAGAACGGAAGTGGTTGTCAATCACGCGCGTTCATAAGTGAGAATGACAATGAGGGTTATCTAACTCATCACATTCATCATGTTCTTGGGTGCGAATGAATATCTTGGAATAAGAATAAGATAGAGACCGAATAAAAGAAAATAGAACTTCATTAATACTTGAGGTACAGCAGAGCTCCACACCCTTAATCTATGGTGTGCAGAAACTCCACCGTTGAAAATACATAAGTGAAAGGTCCAGGCATGGCCGAATGGCCAGACCCCTAAAACGTGATCAATAGCCTCTTAGGATGAAGATTAAAACAAAACTGAGACCAAAGATATCCAATACATTAGTAAATCATCCTATTTATAATAGACTAGCTCCTAGGGTTTACATGAGTAAGTAATTGATGCATAAATCCACTTCCTGGGCCCACTTGGTGTATGCTTGGGCTGAGCTTGATCAATCCACGAGCTGAGGCTTCTCTTGGAGTTGAACTCCGAGTTATGACGTGTTTTGGGCGTTCAACTCCGGATCATGACGTTTTTCTGGCGTTTAACTCCAGACAGCAGCATGTACTTGGCGTTCAACGCCAAGTTACGTCGTCATTCTTCGGATAAAGTATGGACTATTATATATTGCTGGAAAGCCCTGGATGTCTAATTTCCAACGCCGTTGAGAGCGCGCCAATCGGAGTTCTGTAGCTCCAGAAAATCCATTTCGAGTGCAGGGAGGTCAGAATCCAACAGCATCAGCAGTCCTTTTGTCAGCCTTTTTCAGAGTTTTGCTCAAATCCCTCAATTTCAGTCAGAATTTACCTGAAATCACAGAAAAACACACAAACTCATAGTAAAGTCCAAAAATGTGAATTTAACATAAAAACTAATGAAAACATCCCTAAAAGTAGCTTGAACTTGCTAAAAACTACCTAAAAATAATGCCAAAAAGCGTATAAATTATCCGCTCATCACAACACCAAACTTAAATTGTTGCTTGTCCCCAAGCAACTGAAAATAAAATAGGATAAAAAGAAGAGAATATACTATAAATTCAGAAATATCAATGAATATTAATTATAATTAAATGAGCGGGACTTGTAGCTTTTTGCTTCTGAACAGTTTTGGCATCTCACTTTTTCCTTTGAAGTTTAGAGGGATTGGCGTCTCTGGGGAACTTAGAATTTGGGATAGTGTTATTGACTTTCTTAGTTAAGCATGTTGATTCTTGAACACAGCTACTTATGAGTCTTGGCCGTGGCCCTAAGCACTTTGTTTTCCAGTATTACCACCGGATACATAAATGCCACAGACACATAACTGGGTGAACCTTTTCAGATTGTGACTTAGCTTTGCTAAAGTCCCCAGTTAGTGGTGTCCAGAGCTCTTAAGCACACTCTTTTGCCTTGGATCACGACTTTAACCACTTAGTCTCAAGCTTTTCACTTGGACCTTCGTGACACAAGCACATGGTTAGGGACAGCTTGATTTAGCCGCTTAGGCCTGGATTTTATTTCCTTGGGCCCTCCTATCCATTGATGCTCAAAGCCTTGGATCCTTTTTACCCTTGCCTTTTGGTTTTAAGGGCTATTGGCTTTTTCTACTGCTCCTTCTTTTTCTATATACTCTTTTTAGCTCCATTTTTTTTTCTTTTTTTTTTTTCGAATGCTTCTTCTTTTTCACTGCTTTTTCTTGCTTCAAGAATCAATTTCATGATGTTTTTCAGATCATCAATAACATTTCTCTTTGTTCATCATTCTTTCAAGAACCAACAATTTTAACATTCATAAACAACAAGATCAAAAGACATATGCACTGTTCAATCATTCATTCAGAAAACAAAAAGCATTGTCACCACATCAATATAATTAAATTAAATTCAATAATAATTTCGTAATTCATGTACTTCTTGTTCTTTTGAATTAAAACATTTTTCTTTTAAGAGAGGTGAAGGATTAATGGAATTTATTCATAGCTTTAAGGCATGGTTACATACTAATGATCATGAAATAAAGACACAAAACATAGATAAACACAATAATTAAAAACCGAAAACAGAAAGAAATAAAGAACAAGGAATGAATCCACCTTTAGTGGCGTCTTCTTCTTGAAGGACCAATGATGTTCTTAAGCTCTTCTATGTCCCTTCCTTGCCTTTGTTGCTCCTCCCTCATTGCTCTTTGATCTTCTCTTATTTCTTGGAGAATGATGGAGTGCTCATGATGTTCCACCCTTAGTTGTTCAACATTATGGCTCAAATCTTCTAAGGAGGTGTTGAGTTGCTCCCAATAGTTGTTGGGAGGAAAGTGCATTCCTTGAGGCATTTGTTGATGATGCACTTCCTCATGTTCTTCTTGAAGGCCGTGAGGAACCTCTCTTGTTTGCTCCATCCTTTTCTTTGTGATGGGCTTGTCTTCTTCAATGGAGACATCTCCTTCTATGATAACTCCAGCTGAGTAACATAGATGGCATATAAGGTGGGGGAAGGCTAGCCGTGCCATTGGTGAAGGCTTGTCGGCTATTTTGTAGAGTTCATTGGAGATGACTTCATGAACTTCTATTTCCTCTCCAATCATGATGCTATGAATCATGATGGCCCGATCCACTGTAACTTCAGATCGGTTGCTTGTAGAGATGATGGATCTTTGGATGAACTCTAACCATCCTCTAGCTACAGGCTTGAGGTCCAGTCTTCTTAGTTGGACTGGCTTGCCTTTGGAGTCTACTCTCCATTGGGCGCCTTCCACACATATGTCCATAAGGACTTGGTCCAACCTTTGGTTAAAGTTGACCTTTCTTGTGTAGGGGCGTTCATCACCTTGCATCATGGGTAAGTGAAACGCCAACCTTACATTTTCCGGACTAAAATCCAAGTATTTCCCCCTAACCATTGTGAGATAATTCTTTGGGCTTGGGTTCATACTTTGGTCATGGTTCCTAGTGATCCATGCATTGGCATAGAACTCTTGAACCATTAGAATTCCGACTTGTTGCATGGGGTTGGCTAAGACTTCCCAACCTCTTCTTTGAATTTCATGTCGGATCTCCGGATACTCATTTTTCTTGAGCTTGAAAGGGACCTCAGGGATCACTTTCTTCTTTGCCACAACATCATAGAAGTGGTCTTGATGGCTCTTGGAAATTAATCTTTCCTTCTCCCATGACTCGGAGGTGGAAGCTTTTGCTTTCCCTTTCCCTTTTCTTGAGGAAGCTCCGGCCTTAGGTGCCATTGGTAATGGAAAAACAAAAAGCTTATGCTTTTACCACACCAAACTTAAAATTTGCTCGTCCTCGAGCAAGAGAAGAAAAGAAAAGTAGAAGAAAAAGAAGAGAATATGGTGGAGAGGGAGAGATAGGTTCGGCTATGTGGGAGAAGAAGGGGTTGTGTTGTGTGAAAAGGAAGAGGAATTGAAGGTTATTTATAGGGAGAGGGAGGGAGGGTGTTCGGCCATTTTGGGTGGGAATGGGTGGGAAATTGAATTTGAATTTTATGAGGGTAGGTGGGGTTTATGGGGAAGGGGAGGTTGATGTGAATGGTGAATGGGGTAATTGGGAAGAGGATTTGAGGTGATTGGTGAAGGTTTTTGGGAAGTGTGATATGGGGAAGAGTGAAATGAGATTTGGATTAGGAGAGTGTGATTAGGATTAAAAGGTAGGGTGGGAATATGGTAGGTGGGGATCCTGTGGGGTCCACAGATCCTGAGGTGAGGATCCTGTGGGGTCCACAGATCCTGAGGTGAAAACAAATACCATTCCTTCACCATTTAGGCATGTAAAATGCCTTCATGCATCATTCTGGCGTTCAAACGCCCATTGGTGCATGTTCTGGGCGTTCAACGCCCATGTAATGCATGTTTCTGGCGTTGAACGCCAGTTTCATGCTTGTTCCTGGCGTTCAGCGCCAGTTTGTCCTCTGTGTGCACATCCTGGCGTTTAACGCCAGGTTATTGCTTGTATTGGGCGTTCAGCGCCAGAATGGTGCTCTGTTCTGGCGTTGAACGCCAGACAGATGCATCTTACTGGCGTTGAACGCCAGTCTGCGCTACCTGGTGCATGAAATTGCAATCACACTTTTGCAACTCCGCACAACTAACCAGCAAGTGCACTGGGTCGTCCAAGTAATACCTTGCGTGAGCAAGGGTCGATCCCACGGAGATTGTCGGCTTGAAGCAAGCTATGGTTATCTTGTAAATCTTAGTCAGGATATCAGAAATTATCAGGATTGATTGTAAAAATCAAAAGAACATGAAAAAGGTACTTGTTTTGCAGTAATGGGGAATAGGTTGAGGTTTGGAGATGCTCCATCTTCTGAATCTCTGCTTTCCTATTGTCTTCTTCTTCAAACACGCAAGTCTCCTTCCATGGCAAGCTGTGTGTAGGGTTTCACCGTTGTCAGTGGCTACCTCCCATCCTCTCAGTGAAAGCGATTGCATATGCTCTGTCACAGCATAGCGGAATTCATCTGTCGGTTCTCAATCAGGCCGGAATAGAATCCAGTGATTCTTTTGTGTCTGTCACTAACGCCCCGCCTTCAGGAGATTGAAGCACGTCACAGTCATTCAGTCATTGAATCCTACTCAGAATACCACAGACAAGGTTTAGACCTTCCGGATTCTCTTGAATGCCGCCATCAGTCCTAGCTTATACCACGAAGATTCCGATTAAAGAATCCAAGAGATAACTACTTAATCTAAGATAGAACAGAGGTGGTTGTCAGGCACATGTTCATAGTTGAGAATGATGACGATTGTCACTGATCATCACATTCATCCGGATTAAGAACAAGTGTTATCTTGGAATAGAAGCAAGCATGATTGAATAAGAAACAGTAGTAATTGCATTAATCCATCAGGACACAGCAGAGCTCCTCACCCCCAACCATGGGGTTTAGAGGCTCATGCTGTGGAAGGTACACAATGAAACGTCTAAAATGTTATGCGGTCATAAGGTATGGATACAATGTCAAAAGATCCTATTAATAGTAAACTAGTGTCCTAAGGTTTTACAGAAATAAGTAAATTACAGAAAAATCCACTTCCGGGCCCACTTGGTGTGTGCTTGGGCTGAGCAATGAAGCATTTTCGTGTAGAGACCTTTTCTGGAGTTAAACGCCAGCTTTCATGCCAGTTTGGGCGTTTAACTCCAAGTTTTATGCCAGTTCCGGCGTTTAACGCTGGAATTTCTGAGGCCGGATTGCTACGCCGGTTTGGGCCATCAAATCTTGGGCAAAGTATGGACTATTATATATTGCTGGAAAGCCCAGGATGTCTACTTTCCAATGCCGTTAAGAGCGCGCCAATTGGGCTTCTGTAGCTCCAGAAAATCCACTTCGAGTGCAGGGAGGTCAGAATCCAACAGCATCTGCAGTCCTTTTCAGTCTCTGGATCAGATTTTTGCTCAGGACCCTCAATTTCAGTCAGAAAATACCTGAAATCACAGAAAAACACACAAACTCATAGTAAAGTCCAGAAAAGTGAATTTTTACTAAAAACTAATAAAAATATAATAAAAACTAACTAAAAGATACCAAAAACATACCAAAAATAATGCCAAAAAGCGTATAAATTATCCGCTCATCACAACACCAAACTTAAATTGTTGCTTGTCCCCAAGCAACTGAAAATCAAAATAGGATAAAAAGAAGAGAATATACTATAGATCCCAAAATATCAAAGAAACATAGCTCCAATTAGATGAGCGGGACTAGTAGCTTTTTGCCTCCGAACAGTTTTGGCATCTCACTCTATCCTTTGAAGTTCAGAATGATTGGCATCTATGAGAACTCAGAACTCAGATAGTGTTATTGATTCTCCTAGTTAAGTATAATGATTCTTGAACATAGCTAGTGTATGAGTTTTGGCTGTGGCCCAAAGCACTCTGTCTTCCAGTATTACCACCGGATACATACATGCCACAGACACATAATTGGGTGAACCTTTTTTAGATTGTGACTCAGCTTTGCTAAAGTCCCCAATTAGAGGTGTCCAGGGTTCTTAAGCACACTCTTTTTGCTTTGGTTCACAACTTTATTCTTTCTTTTTCTTTCTTTTTCTTTTTCTTTTCTCTTTTTTTTCGAAATTTTTTTTTGTATTCACTGCTTTTTCTTGCTTCAAGAATCAATTTGATGATTTTTCAGATCCTCAATAATAGTTCTCCTTTCTCCTCATTCTTTCAAGAGCCAACAATTTTAACATTCTCAAAACAACAAATTCAAAAGACACATGCACTGTTCAAGCATTCATTCAGAAAACAAAAAGTATTGTCACCACATCAAACTAATTCAACTAGTTTCAGAGATAAATTTCGAAATCCTGTACTTCTTGTTCTTTTGTGATTAAAGCATTTTTCTTTTAAGAGAGGTGATGGATTCATAGGACATTCATAGCTTTAAGGCATAAACTTAAATTTTATTAATTATGAATTAAGAACAAGACTCAGAAAATAAATATAAGATGAAACTAAAAATAGAAAAAAAAACGAATTAATAAAAAAAACGAAAAAGAATAGGCTCCTAATGATAGAGGTTTTCACAGAGTTAGGACTCAACAACCTTGATTTTGAGAAGTGGATGCTCCTTCAGCTTGATAGGAGAGCTTTTGGCGTTTCATCTCTTGAATTTCACGCCCCTGCTTCTCTTGTTCCTTCAGCAATTTGCAGAGCATGCAGTTTTGATTCTGCTGTTCTTCCTTCAGTTGCTCCATAGTCTCTTGCAGCTTGTTAATAGATGCTTCTAGGTTGGCCCAGTAGCCAATTTCAGGGAATTCAGGGAGGAACTCATGCGCCCTCCTTTTGATAGAGTTGTCTTGCACTTGTCCTTCCATTGACTTCTTGGTGATTGGGTGTTCAATGGGTATGAATTCATCTACCCCCATCTTCACCCCAGCCTCTTTACAGAGCAAGGAAATCAAGCTTGGGTAAGCCAGTTTGGCTTCAGTGGAATTTTTATTTGCAATTGTGTAAATCTCACAAGCAATCACATGATGAACCTCCACTTCTTTTCCAAGCATAATGCAATGAATCATCACTGCTCTCTTGATGGTGACCTCAGAACGGTTGCTAGTGGGCAATATGGAGCGCCCAATGAAGTCTAGCCAACCTCTTGCAATTGGCTTGAGGTCTCCCCTCTTGAGTTGGTTTGGGACACCCTTTGAATTGGTTATCCACTTAGTCCCAGGGAGACATATGTCTTCTAGAACTTGATCCAACCCCTTATCTACTCTCACCATCCTCCTATTAAAGGAGTCAGGATCATCTTGCAGTTGAGGCAATTTAAAGATTTCTCTTATTTTGTCCAGATGGAAGTACATGACTTTCCCTCTGACCATAGTTCTGTAGGTATGGTAAGCGGTTCCAGTCATTCTCTGCTTATCTGTCAGCCACAGATTTGAGTAGAATTCCTGAACCATGTTCCTTCCAACCTTTGTCTCAGGATTGGTTAGAACTTCCCATCCTCTGTTTCAAATTTGCTCTTGGATCCCCGGATATTCATCTTCTTTCAGATCAAATTTCACTTCCGGGATCACTGACCTCAGACCCATTATTTTGTGATAATGGTCTTCATGTTCTTTAGTTAAGAACTTCTCTTGATTCCAAAGATTCTTTGGATTATTCTCTTTCTTGCCTCTTAAATTGGTTTGTTTTCCCTTAGGAGCCATGATATTGATGAATCTTGGCTTAGTGATCACGGAAAAGCACACCAAACTTAGAGGTTTGCTTGTCCTCAAGCAAAAGAAAAGAGAGAAGAGAGGGGGAGGAAGAGGAAATTCGAATGGTGTGGTTGGAAGAGGGGGAACAAACGTGTATTTATAAGGTGAGGAGGGGAGTTTTCGAAAAAAAAGGAATTTGAAAGAAGATTTGAGAAGATATGAAAAGAAACTGAGAAAAGGGTGAAATTTTTGAACAATGTTTGTAATTGATTTGAAATAGATTTGAAGAATGGTTTTAATTTTTGAAGATTTGAAAGTGAATGATGAATGATTGAAGTGTGATTTTGTAGAAAAGTATGGGTGAGAAAAGGAAAGTTTGAAAAAAATTTGATTAGAAAGCAAAATTGTGGTCCCCCCACCTTGCTGGCGTTAAACGCCCAGAATGGCACCCATTCTGGCGTTTAACGCCCATTTGTTGCCCAATTTGGGCGTTTAACGCCCAGCCAGGTGCCCTGGCTGGCGTTAAACGCCAGAAATCCTTTGTCACTGGGCGTTTTTCCAAAACGCCCAGGATGCTGCACACCTGGCGTTAAACGCCCAGAATGGTGCCCATTCTGGCGTTTAACGCCCAAAATGGTACCATTACTGGCGTTAAACGCCCAGAATGGTGCCCATTCTGGCGTTTAACGCCCAAAATGCCCCTTACTGGCGTTTTTTCGCCAGTAAGCTCTTTTTTTCTGCTTTTTGAGCTGAATCCTTCTGTAACTCTGTGAATTCCTTCATTTTTGATACTTGCCTCTGTAAGAACAATTCATACAACCTTCTAATGACTGGGTTGCCTCCCAGCAAGCTTCTTTACTGTCTTTAGCTGGACTTTCACTGAGAATCACTCAAGTCTCAGTTTTGAGCATTCCTGCTCAAAATTTCCTTCAAGATAGTGCTTGATTCTCTGTCCATTTACAATGAACTTTTTGTCAGAATCAGTATCCTGAAGCTCAACATATCCATATGGTGAGACTCCTGTAATCACATACGGACCCCTCCACCGGGATTTGAGTTTTCCTGGAAACAGTTTGAGCCTAGAGTTAAAGAGCAGAACTTTTTGTCCTGGCTCAAAGACTCTGGTTGACAACTTCTTGTCATGCCATTTCTTTGCCTTTTCCTTATAAATTTTTGCATTTTCAAAGGCATTGAGTCTGAACTCCTCTAGCTCATTTAGCTGGAGCAATCTTTTTTCACCAGCTAACTGTGCATCCATATTTAGGAATCTGGTTGCCCAGTAAGCTTTGTGTTCCAGTTCCACAGGCAAATGACAGGCCTTCCCATACACCAATTGGTATGGAGAGGTTCCTATAGGAGTCTTGAATGCTGTTCTGTATGCCCACAGAGCATCATCCAAGCTCTTTGCCCAATCCTTTCTTCGGGCTATCACAGTCCGTTCTAGGATTCTCTTTAGTTCTCTGTTAGAGACTTCAGCTTGCCCATTTGTCTGTGGATGATATGCAGTTGCCACTTTATGGCTAATTCCATATCTAACCATAGCAGAGTATAGCTGTTTGTTACAGAAATGAGAGCCCCATCACTGATTAGTACTCTGGGGACGCCAAACCTGCTGAAAATGTTTTTCTGGAGGAATTTCAGTACGGTCTTGGTATCATTAGTGGGTGTAGCAATTGCTTCTACCCACTTAGATACATAGTCCACTGCCACCAGAATATAAGTGTTTGAGTATGATGGTGGGAATGGTCCCATGAAATCAATTCCCCATACATCAAACAATTCTATCTCTAATATCCCTTGTTGAGGCATGGCATATCCGTGAGGCAGGTTACCAGCTCTTTGGCAACTGTCACAGTTACGCACAAACTCTCGGGAATCTTTATAGAGAGTAGGCCAGTAGAAGCCGCACTGGAGAACTTTAGTGGCTGTTCGCTCACTTCCAAAATGTCCCCCATACTGTGATCCATGGCAGTGCCATAGGATCCTTTGTGCTTCTTCTCTGGGTACACACCTGCGGATCACTCCGTCAGCACATCTCTTAAAGAGATATGGTTCATCCCAAAGGTAGTACTTGGCATCTGAAATTAGTTTCTTTCTCTGCACATAACTGTACTCTTTGGGCATGAACCTCACAGCTTTATAGTTTGCAATATCTGCAAACCATGGAGCTTCCTGAATGGCAAAGAGTTGCTCATCTGGGAAAGTCTCAGAGATCTCAGTAGAAGGGAGGGACGTCCCAGCTACTGGTTCTATCCGGGACAGATGATCAGCCACTTGGTTCTCTGTCCCTTTTCTGTCTCTTATTTCTATATCAAACTCTTGCAGAAGCAACACCCATCTTATAAGCCTGGGTTTTGAATCCTGCTTTGTGAGTAAGTATTTAAGAGCAGCATGGTCAGTGTACACAATCACCTTTGATCCCACTAAGTAGGATCTAAACTTGTCAATGGCATAGACCACTGCAAGTAATTCTTTTTCTGTGGTTGTGTAATTCTTCTGTGCATCATTTAGAACACGGCTAGCATAATAAATGACATGCAGAAGTTTGTTATGCCTCTGTCCCAACACTGCACCAATGGCATGATCACTGGCATCACACATTAATTCAAATGGTAATGCCCAATCTGGTGCAGAGATGACTGGTGCTGTGACCAGCTTAGCTTTCAGGGTCTCAAATGCCTGCAGACACTGTGTGTCAAACACAAATGGTGTGTCAGCAGCTAACAGGTTACTCAAAGGTTTAGCAATTTTCGAAAAATCCTTAATAAACCTTCTGTAGAATCCTACATGCCCCAGAAAGCTTCTGATTGCCTTAACATTGGCAGGTGGTGGTAATTTTTCAATTACCTCTACCTTTGCCTTATCCACCTCTATTCCCCTGCTTGAAATTTTGTGCCTAAGGACAATTCCTTCAGTCACCATAAAGTGACATTTCTCCCAGTTTAAAACCAGGTTAGTCTCTTGGCATCTTTTCAGGACAAGTGATAGGTGGTTAAGACAGGAGCTGAATGAATCTCCATATACTGAAAAGTCATCCATGAAGACTTCCAGAAATTTCTCTACCATATCTGAAAAAATAGAGAGCATGCACCTCTGAAAGGTTGCAGGTGCATTGCACAGACCAAAAGGCATCCTTCTGTAGGCAAACACGCCAGAAGGGCAAGTAAATGCTGTTTTCTCTTGGTCCTGAGGATCTACTGCAATTTGGTTGTAGCCTGAATAGCCATCCAAAAAGCAGTAATAATCATGACCAGCTAGTCTTTCTAGCATTTGGTCTATGAATGGTAAAGGAAAATGATCCTTTCTGGTGGCTTTATTGAGCCTTCTGTAGTCAATACACATGCGCCACCCTGTGACTGTCCTTGTAGGAACCAGTTCATTTTTTTCATTATGAACCACTGTCATGCCTCCCTTTTTGGGAACAACTTGGACAGGGCTCACCCAGGGGCTATCAGAAATAGGATAAATAATCCCAGCCTCTAGTAATTTAGTGACCTCTTTCTGCACCACCTCCTTCATGGCTGGATTTAGCCTCCTCTGTGGTTGAACCACTGGTTTGGCATTATCCTCCAACAAGATCTTGTGCATGCATCTAGCTGGGCTAATACCCTTGAGATCACTGATGGACCACCCAAGAGCTGTCTTGTGTGTCCTTAGCACTTGAATCAGTGCTTCCTCTTCCTGTGAATTTAAAGCAGAGCTTATAATCACTGGAAAAGTGTCACCCTCTCCAGAAATGCATATTTCAGGGATGGTGGTAGTGGTTTGAGTTCAGGCTTAGGAGGCTTATCCTCCTCCTGAGGAATTTTCGAAAATTCCTTTGCCTCCTCTGGCTCTTCCTGATCAGTTTGAGCATCTTTGAAGATGTCCTCAAGCTCTGATTCTAGGCTTTCAACCATATTGATCTCTTCTACCAGAGAGTCAATAATGTCAGCGCCCATGCAGTCATTTGGTGTGTCTGGATGCTGCATAGCTTTTACAGCATTCATCTTGAACTCATCCTCATTGACTCTCAAGGTTACTTCCCCCTTTTGTACATCAATGAGAGTTCGTCCAGTTGCTAGGAAAGGTCTTCCTAGAATGAGAGTTGCACTCTTGTGCTCCTCCATTTCCAGCACCACAAAGTCAGTTGGAAAGGCAAATGGCCCAACTTTGACAATCATGTCCTCTATTATGCCTGATGGGTGTTTAATGGAGCCATCAGCAAGTTGGAGGCATATCCTGGTTGGTTTGACTTCTCCAATCAACCCAAGCTTTCTGATAGTGGATGCAGGTATTAGATTGATGCTTGCTCCAAGATCACATAAAGCTGTCTTGGTGCAATTGCCTTCTAATGTGCATGGCATCAGAAAGCTTCCAGGATCTTGAAGCTTTTCTGGTAAGCTTTTTAGAATGACTGCACTGCATTCTTCAGTGAGAAACACTTTTTCAGTTTCTCTCCAATCCTTCTTATGACTTAAGATTTCCTTCATGAACTTAGCATAAGAAGGTATTTGCTCAAGTGCCTCTGCAAAAGGAATCTTTATTTCAAGAGTCCTTAAATAGTCTGCAAAGCGGGCAAATTGCTTATCATGTTCCGCTTTGCGGAGTTTCTGAGGATAAGGCATCTTGGCTTGATATTCTTCAACCTTAGCTGCTGCAGGTTTATTCCTTACAGAAGTGGTTGAAGAAGCCTTGTTAGAGGGATTACTGTCAGCACTCTCAGGTGTCTGATTTTCCCTTGGCGTTTGGACGCCAGGATTGGGTGGAAAATGGGCGTTTAACGCCAACTTTTCCCCCTTTTCTGGCGTTTGAACGCCAGAACTGGGCAAGGAATGGGCGTTTAATGCCAGCTTTCCTTCCCTTTCTGGCGTTTGAATGCCAATATTCCTCTCTGGGCTCTTATTGTCCTCAGAGGGATTTTTAACAGTGGTTTGGTTGTCCTCTGTCATTTGTTCCTTGTTTGGCTTTTTACTCTTTTGAACATTGTTATTCAAGGTCTTTCCACTCCTCAATTGAACTGCTTGACACTCCTCTGTTATTTGTTTAGATATTTGCTGTTTTGCTTGATTCAACTGTAGTTCTATGCTCTTATTAGCAACTTTAGTTTCATGGAGCATCTCTTTGAATTCTGCTAACTGTTCTGTCATCAGGAGCAATTGTTGATTAAGCTCATTCATCTGTTCTTGAGGATTAGGATCAGTGACTAATGCCATGACTTCCTCCTTTGGAACGAACTCATTGCTAGAATACAAGTATTGGTTTCTAGCAACAGTGTCTATAAGCTCTTGAGCTTCTTCAATTGTCTTTCTCATGTGTATAGATCCACCAGCTGAGTGGTCTAAAGACATCTGAGCTTTTTCTGTAAGCCCATAGTAGAAAATGTCTAACTGGACCCACTCTGAAAACATTTCAGAGGGACATTTCCTTAGCATACCTCTATACCTCTCCCAGGCATTATAAAGGGATTCATTATCCTCTTGTTTAAAGCCTTGGATATCCAGCCTTAGCTGTGTCATCCTCTTTGGAGGGTAAAAATGATTCAGGAATTTATCTGACAACTGTTTCCATGTCTTTATGCTTGCTGTAGGTTGATTATTTAACCACCTTTTAGCTTGATCTTTTACAGCAAATGGAAACAGTAATAGTCTGTAGACATCCTGATCCACCTCTTTATCATGTACTGTGTCAGCAATTTGTAAAAATTGTGCCAGAAACTCAGTAGGTTCTTCCTGTGGAAGACCGGAATACTGGCAATTTTGCTGCACTATGATAATGAGTTGAGGGTTTAGCTCAAAGCTGCTTGCTTTGATGGGAGGTGTACAGATGCTACTCCCATATGCAGCTGTAATGGGGTTAGCATATGACCCCAGAGTCCTTTTGGACTGATTAATTCCACTTAAGTCCATGATGGACAAAAGGGAAATGATAATAATTGCAAAGAGATGAATTTTGTTTATTTTTATTTTTTTTTTGAAATAACCGAAAAAAAATTAAAATAAAATAAAATAAAACAAAAGGAAAATAAAATAAAAAAATTCGAAAATCAAAGGGAAAATGAGATCAAAGCAAATTGAGAACTGAATCAATTAGTTAATAAAAAAGATTTTGAAAATAGCAATTAAAAAGATATGATTGAAAAATTTTTATGAAAAAGATTTGATTTTTAAAAAGAGGAAAGAGAAAAACACAAAAAGACACCAAACTTAAAATTTTTAGAAATCAAACACTAAATTTTTTTTCGAAAATTTTAAAGGAAAAACACAAAGAGGATACCAAACTTAGAATTTTTATGAATCAAAAAGGGACTAAGAACATGCAAAATCGAAATTTAAAAGAAAAACAAAAGCATGCAATTGACACCAAACTTAGAATATGAAACTAGACTCAACTAAAAGACTCTAAACCAACAAAAATATTCCTAATCTAAGCAACAAGATAAGCCGTCAGTTGTCCAAACTCGAACAATCCCCGGCAACGGCGCCAAAAACTTGGTGCACGAAATTGCAATCACACTTTTGCAACTCCGCACAACTAACCAGCAAGTGCACTGGGTCGTCCAAGTAATACCTTGCGTGAGCAAGGGTCGATCCCACGGAGATTGTCGGCTTGAAGCAAGCTATGGTTATCTTGTAAATCTTAGTCAGGATATCAGAAATTATCAGGATTGATTGTAAAAAGCAAAAGAACATGAAAAAGGTACTTGTTTTGCAGTAATGGGGAATAGGTTGAGGTTTGGAGATGCTCCATCTTCTGAATCTCTGCTTTCCTATTGTCTTCTTCTTCAAACACGCAAGTCTCCTTCCATGGCAAGCTGTGTGTAGGGTTTCACCGTTGTCAGTGGCTACCTCCCATCCTCTCAGTGAAAGCGATTGCATATGCTCTGTCACAGCATAGCGGAATTCATCTGTCGGTTCTCAATCAGGCCGGAATAGAATCCAGTGATTCTTTTGCGTCTGTCACTAACGCCCCGCCTTCAGGAGATTGAAGCACGTCACAGTCATTCAGTCATTGAATCCTACTCAGAATACCACAGACAAGTTTTAGACCTTCCGGATTCTCTTGAATGCCGCCATCAGTCCTAGCTTATACCACGAAGATTCCGATTAAAGAATCCAAGAGATAACTACTTAATCTAAGATAGAACAGAGGTGGTTGTCAGGCACATGTTCATAGTTGAGAATGATGACGATTGTCACTGATCATCACATTCATCCGGATTAAGAACAAGTGTTATCTTGGAATAGAAGCAAGCATGATTGAATAAGAAACAGTAGTAATTGCATTAATCCATCAGGACACAGCAGAGCTCCTCACCCCCAACCATGGGGTTTAGAGGCTCATGCTGTGGAAGGTACACAATGAAACGTCTAAAATGTTATGCGGTCATAAGGTATGGATACAATGTCAAAAGATCCTATTAATAGTAAACTAGTGTCCTAAGGTTTTACAGAAATAAGTAAATTACAGAAAAATCCACTTCCGGGCCCACTTGGTGTGTGCTTGGGCTGAGCAATGAAGCATTTTCGTGTAGAGACCTTTTCTGGAGTTAAACGCCAGCTTTCATGCCAGTTTGGGCGTTTAACTCCAAGTTTTATGCCAGTTCCGGCGTTTAACGCTGGAATTTCTGAGGCCGGATTGCTACGCCGGTTTGGGCCATCAAATCTTGGGCAAAGTATGGACTATTATATATTGCTGGAAAGCCCAGGATGTCTACTTTCCAATGCCGTTAAGAGCGCGCCAATTGGGCTTCTGTAGCTCCAGAAAATCCACTTCGAGTGCAGGGAGGTCAGAATCCAACAGCATCTGCAGTCCTTTTCAGTCTCTGGATCAGATTTTTGCTCAGGACCCTCAATTTCAGTCAGAAAATACCTGAAATCACAGAAAAACACACAAACTCATAGTAAAGTCCAGAAAAGTGAATTTTTACTAAAAACTAATAAAAATATAATAAAAACTAACTAAAAGATACCAAAAACATACCAAAAATAATGCCAAAAAGCGTATAAATTATCCGCTCATCACTACCTCCAGGGTGAAAAATTTTTTTCTTCTGTTTTTGACTCTGTTTTTAATTTTTTTTTATTTTTTCGTGACTCCTCATGATCATGTACCTAATAAAACACAAAAATAACAAAGAAACAAAATAGAATAAAATTAGATAAATAAAATTGGGTTGCCTCCCAACAAGCGCTTCTTTAATGTCAATAGCTTGACAGTGGCTCTCATGGAGCCACATGGTGATCAGGTCAATTTAGTGTGTAGTCCCAACACCAAACTTAGAGTTTGGATATGGGGTTTGAACACCAAACTTAGAGTTTGGTTGTGGCCTCACAACACCAAACTTAGAGTTTGACTGTGTGGGCTCTTCTTGACTCTGAACTGAGAGAAGCTCTTCATGCTTACTCTCTTTTGTCACAGAGGGATGGCCATGTGCCTTAAATACAAGGTAGTCCCCATTCAATTGAAGGACTAACTCACCTCTGTTGACATCTATCACAGCTCCTGCTGTGGCTAGGAAAGGTCTTCCTAGGATGATGCATTCATCATCTTCCTTTCTAGTGTCTAGGATTATGAAATCAGTAGGGATGTAAAGGCCTTCAACCTTTACTAGCACGTCCTCCACTATTTCATGGGCTTGTCTTATAGACTTATCTGCCAATTGTAATGAGAACAAGGCAGGTTGTACCTCAATGATCCCCAGCTTCTCCATTACAGAGAGTGGCATTAGATTTATCCCTGACCCAAGATCACACAGAGCTTTTTCAAAGCTCATGGTGCCAATGGTGCAAGGTATTAAGAACTTGCCAGGATCTTGTTTCTTTTGAGGTAGAGTTCTCTGAATCCAAGTATCTAGTTCACTAATGAGCAAGGGAGGTTCACTTTCCCAAGTCTCATTACCAAACAGCTTGGCATTCAGCTTCATGATAGCTCCTAAGTATTGAGCAACTTGCTCTCCAGTCACATCTTCATTCTCTTCAGAGGATGAATATTCTTCAGAGCTCATGAATGGCAGAAGGAGATTGAAAGGAATCTCTATGGTCTCTAGATGAGCCTCAGATTCCTCAGGATCCTTAATAGGAAACTCCTTCTTGCTTGAGGGACGTCCCAGGAGGTCTTCCTCACTAGAATTTTCGTCCTCCTCCTCCTTTGTGCATTCGGCCATATTGACTATGTCAATGGCCTTGCACTCTCCTTTTGGATTCTCTTCTGTATTGCTTGGGAGAATACTGGGAGGAGTTTCAATTACTTTCTTACTCAGCTGGCCCACTTGTGCCTCCAGATTTCTAATGGAGGATCTTGTTTCATTCATGAAACTGAAAGTGGCCTTTGACAGATCAGAGACTATATTGGCTAAATTAGAAGTATTTTGTTCAGAATTCTCTGTCTGTTGCTGAGAAGATGATGGATATGGCTTGCTATTGCCCAGCCTATTGCGTCCACCATTGTTAAAGCCTTGTTGAGGCTTTTGTTGATCCTTCCAGGAGAGATTTGGATGATTTCTCCATGATGAGTTATAGGTGTTTCCATAAGGTTCACCCATGTAATTAACCTCTGCCATGGCAGGGTTCTCAGGATCATAAGCTTCTTCAGAAGCTGCCTCTCTTGTACTGTTGGATGCATGTTGCAATCCATTCAGATTTTGAGAGATCATGTTGACCTGCTGCGTCAACACTTTGTTCTGAGCCAGTATGGCATTCAGAGCATCAATTTCAAGAACTCCTTTCTTCTGAGGTACCCCATTATTCACGGAATTCCTCTCAGAAGTATACATGAACCGGTTGTTTGCAACCATGTCAATGAGTTCTTGAGCCTCTTCAGGTGTTTTCTTCAGGTGAATAGATCCACCTGCAGAATGGTCCAATGACTTTTTCGAAAATTCAGAGAGACCATAATAGAATATATCCAATATGGTCCATTCTGAGAACATGTCAGATGGACATCTCTTGGTCAGCTGCTTGTATCTTTCCCAAGCTTCATAGAGGGATTCACCATCTTTTTGTTTGAAGGTTTGAACATCCACTCTCAGCTTGCTCAGCTTTTGAGGAGGAAATAATTTATCTAAGAAGGTAGTGACCAGCTTATCCCATGAGTCCAGGCTATCCTTGGGTTGTGAATCCAACTATATTCTAGCTCTGTCTCTTACAGCAAAAGGGAAAAGCATGAGTCTGTAGACTTCAGGATCAACTCCATTCGTCTTTACAGTCTCACAGATCTGCAAGAACTCAGTTAAAAACTGGTAAGGATCTTCAGATGGAAGTCCATAAAACTTGCAGTTTTGTTGCATTAAAGCAACTAGTTGAGGCTTAAGCTCAAAGTTATTGGCTCCAATGGTAGAAATGGAGATGCTTCTTCCATCAAACTTGGACGTTGGCTTAGTGAAGTCACCAAGCATTCTCCTTGCATTATTATTATTATTTTCAGCTGCCATCTCTTTTTCTTGTTCGAAAATTTCTAGAAGGTCTCTTCTGGATTGTTGCAATTTAGCTTCTCTTAATTTTCTCTTCAGAGTCCTTTCAGGTTCTGGATCAATTTCAACAAGAGTGCCTTTATCCCTGTTCCTGCTCATATGAAAGAGAAGAAAACAAGAAAAGAAAGCGGAATCCTCTATGTCACAGTATAGAGATTCCTTTATGTTAGTAGAAAAAGAAAGGGGGTAGAAGAATGAAGAAGAGGGTTCGGATTTTTGGATGAGGAGAGGTGAAGAGAAGTGTTAGTAATTAAATAATTAAATAGAAGAAGAAAAGAGGAGGGAGAATTCGAAAATAATTTTGAAAAAGAATTAGTGATTTTCAAAAATTAAAGATAAATGTAATAAAAATTAAAATTTGAAACAATTAGTTAATTAAAAAGAATTTTTGAAAAAGAGTGAGATATTTTCGAAAAATTAGAGATGGAAAAGTAGTTAGGTGATTTTGAAAAAGATAAGAAACAAACAAAACAAGTTAGTTAGTTGATTGAAAAAGATTTGAAATCAAAATTGAAAAAGATAAGAAGATAGCAAGTTAGATAAGATTTTTTGAAATCAAATTTTGAAAAAGATAAAGTTTTTGATAAGATAAAAGATAAAAAGATTTTAAAAAAAAGATATTTTGAAAAAGATTTAATTTTTAAAATTACTTAGCTAACAAGAAACTACAAGATAAGATTCTAGAACTTAAAGATTGAACCTTTCTTAACAAGAAAGTAACAAACTTCAAATTTTTGAACCAATCACATTAATTGTTAGCTAATTTTCGAAAATTTGATATAAAGATGAGAAAAAGATTTTGAAAATATTTTGAAAAAGATTTTTAAAATTTTCGAAAAATAAAAATAAAAAAAATGAAAAAAGATATGATTTTTGAAAAAGATTTTGAAAAGATAAGATTTTTTTAAAAGTTTGAAATTTTGACTTGACTTGTAAGAAACAACTAATTTTGAAAATTTTTGACCAAGTCAATCCCAAAATTTCGAAATTTTGGAGGGAAATAAGGAAAAGATATTTTTTATTTTAAAATTTTTTAAAGAAAAACACAAAAATGACCCAAAACATGAAAATTTTGGATCAAGACACAAGATGCATGCAAGAACACTATGAATGTCAAGATGAACACCAAGAACACTTTGATGATCATGATGAACATCAAGAACATAATTTTGAAAAATTTTTGATGCAAAGAAAACATGCATGACACCAAACTTAGAAATCTTTAATGCATGAAAAATATGAATGCAAAAATGCACATGAAAAACAACAAACAACACAAAACAAGAAAACATCAAGATCAAACAAGAGGACTTATCAAGAACAACTTGAAGATCATGAAGAACACTATGAATGCATGGGATTTTCGAAAAAAAAATGCAAAAATTTTTTAAAGCATGCAATTGACACCAAACTTAAAAATTTACTCAAGACTCAAACAAGAAACACAAAATATTTTTGGTTTTTATGATTTTCTAATTTTTTTGTATTTTTATTAATTTTTTCGAAAATAATGTGAAGAAAAACGAAAAATAAAAGAAAAATTTTTAAAAAGATTTTTGAAAAGAAAATTACCTAATCTGAGCAACAAGATGAACCGTCAGTTGTCCATACTCGAACAATCCCCGGCAACGGCGCCAAAAACTTGGTGGACGAAATTGGGAGCACATGTTCTTTGTATTTGTATGAATATACTCTTAGGGCACTGTTTATTTTCACAACTCCGTTCAACTAACCAGCAAGTGTACTGGGTCGTCCAAGTAATAAACCTTACGTGAGTAAGGGTCGAATCCACAGAGATTGTTGGTATGAAGCAAGCTATGGTCACCTTGCAAATCTCAGTTAGGCAGATCAAACATTGTTTATGGGTTCGAGGATTAATAATAAAATAGAAATAATAAAAGGGGTAGAATACTTATGCAGATTCATTGGTGGGAATTTCAGATAAGCGGATGGAGATGCTGTAGAGCTCAAGGACGCCTGCTCTCCTACTGCTTCTACTCAATCCTTCTTACTCCTTTCCATGGCAAGCTTTGTATAGGGGTTCACCATCAGCTATGGCTACTTTCAATCCTCTCGGGAAAATATCCTATGCGGCTGTCACTCGCACAGCTAATCAGTCTGGAGGCATCACCCATGGTTGATGGCTACATCCCATCCTCGCAGTGAAAACTAATGCTCACGCACTCTGTCACAGTACGGCTAATCACTGGTTGGTTCCCGCTCCTACTGGAATAGAATCCCTTGATTCTTTTGCGTCTGTCACTAACGCCCAGCAGGTTGCAAGTTTGAAGCACGTCACAGTCATTCATTACCGGAATCCTACTCGGAATACCACAGACAAGGTTAGACTTTCTGGATTCCCAGGATCCTACTCGGAACACCACAGACAAGGTTGGACTTTCCGGATCCTCATAAATGCCGCCATCTATCTATCTTATATCACGAAGATTCTGTTGGGGAATCTAAGAGATACGCATTCAAGCCTTGTTGCATGTAGAACGGAAGTGGTTGTCAATCACGCGCGTTCATAAGTGAGAATGACAATGAGGGTTATCTAACTCATCACATTCATCATGTTCTTGGGTGCGAATGAATATCTTGGAATAAGAATAAGATAGAGACCGAATAAAAGAAAATAGAACTTCATTAATACTTGAGGTACAGCAGAGCTCTACACCCTTAATCTATGGTGTGCAGAAACTCCACCGTTGAAAATACATAAGTGAAAGGTCCAGGCATGGCCGAATGGCCAGCCCCCTAAAACGTGATCAATAGCCTCTTAGGATGAAGATTAAAACAAAACTGAGACCAAAGATATCCAATACATTAGTAAATCATCCTATTTATAATAGACTAGCTCCTAGGGTTTACATGAGTAAGTAATTGATGCATAAATCCACTTCCTGGGCCCACTTGGTGTATGCTTGGGCTGAGCTTGATCAATCCACGAGCTGAGGCTTCTCTTGGAGTTGAACTCCGAGTTATGACGTGTTTTGGGCGTTCAACTCCGGATCATGACGTTTTTCTGGCGTTTAACTCCAGACAGCAGCATGTACTTGGCGTTCAACGCCAAGTTACGTCGTCATTCTTCGGATAAAGTATAAACTATTATATATTGCTGGAAAGCCCTGGATGTCTAATTTCCAACGCCGTTGAGAGCGCACCAATCGGAGTTCTGTAGCTCCAGAAAATCCATTTCGAGTGCAGGGAGGTCAGAATCCAACAGCATCAGCAGTCCTTTTGTCAGCCTTTTTAAGAGTTTTGCTCAAATCCCTCAATTTCAGTCAGAATTTACCTGAAATCACAGAAAAACACACAAACTCATAGTAAAGTCCAGAAATGTGAATTTAACATAAAAACTAATGAAAACATCCCTAAAAGTAGCTTGAACTTGCTAAAAACTACCTAAAAATAATGCCAAAAAGCGTATAAATTATCCGCTCATCAGCTACTTTTATGAGTCTTGGCCGTGGCCCTAAGCACTTTGTTTTCCAGTATTACCACCGGATACATAAATGCCACAGACACATGACTGGGTGAACCTTTTCAGATTGTGACTCAGCTTTGCTAGAGTCCCCAGTTAGAGGTGTCCAGAGCTCTTAAGCACACTCTTTTTGCTTTGGATCACGACTTTAACCACTCAGTCTCAAGCTTTTCACTTGGACCTTCATGACACAAGCACATGGTTAGGGACATCTTGATTTAGCCGCTTAGGCCTGGATTTTATTTCCTTGGGCCCTCCTATCCATTGATGCTCAAAGCCTTGGATCCATTTTACCCTTGCCTTTTGGTTTTAAGGGCTATTGACTTTTTCTGCTTGCTTTTTCTTTTTCTTTCTATTTTTTTTTGCCAATATTTTTTTATTTTTTTCTATTTTTTTGCAAGCTTTTGTTTTTCACTGCTTTTTCTTGCTTCAAGAATCAATTTCATGATTTTTCAGATCATCAATAACATTTCTCCTTGTTCATCATTCTTTCAAGAGCCAACAATTTTAACATTCATAAACAACAAGATCAAAATTATGCACTGTTCAAGCATTCATTCAGAAAACAAAAAGTATTGTCACCACATCAATATAATTAAATTAAATTCAAGGATAAATTCGAAATTTATGTACTTCTTGTTCTTTTGAATTAAAGCATTTTTCATTTAAGAAAGGTGAAGGATTAATGGAATTATTCATAACTTTAAGACATAGTTACTACATACTAATGATCATGAAGTAGAGACACAAAACATAGATAAACACAGCATAAAAACCGAAAAGAAGAAAGAAATAAGAACAAGGAATGAATCCACCTGAGTGAGGGTGGCGCCTTCTTGAAGGTCCAATGGTACTTTTTGAGCTCCTTTATGTCTCTTCCCTGCTTCTGTTGCATGATTCCTAGTAATTTTGGTGTTCCTATCCTTAGTTGCTCCCAATAATTGTGTGGAGGACAATTTATCCCCTGAGGTATCTCAGGGATCTCTTGATTTGCAGTCAAATGTTCTACCACTGAGCTATAAACCTTTACATGAGTCTTTCCATCTCCCATGACTCGGAGGTGGAAGCTTTTGTCTTCCCTTTTCCTTTTCTAGAGGATTCTCCGGCCTTAGGTGCCATTGATGGTAATGGAAAAACAAAAAGCTTATGCTTTTACCACACCAAACTTAAAATATTGCTCGTCCTCGAGCAAGAGAAGAAAGAAGAGAAGAAGAAGAAGAAGAGAATATGGTAGAGAGGGAGAGATGTGGGTTCGGCCAAGGTGAAGAAGAGGGGGTTGTGTTGTGTGAAAATGAAGTAGAATTGAAGGGTATATATAGGAAGAGGGGGGGAGTGAATGTTCGGCCATTTAGGGTGGGAATGGGTGGGAAAATGTTTTTGAATTTTTGAAGGTAGGTGGGGTTTATGGGGAAGAGTGGATGGATGTGAGTGGTGAAGGGGGTGATTGGGGAGAGGAATTGAGGTGATTGGTGAAGAGTGTTGGGAAGTGTGACATGGGGAATAGTCATCACAAAAACTAGGATTAGGAGGTAAGGTAGGAATATGTTAGGTGGGGATCCTGTGGGGTCCACAGATCCTGAGGTGATCCTGTGGGGTCCACAGGTCCTGAGGTGTCAAGGAATTCCATCCCTGCACCAAATGAGAATGTAAAATGCCTTTGCACACCATTCTGGCGTTTAAACGCCGTGTGGTGCACATTCTGGGCGTTCAACGCCCATGTAAAGCATGTTTCTGGCGTTGAACGCTAGTTTCATGCTTGTTACTGGCGTTCAGCGCCAGCTTTTCTTCTCTAGGCACATTCCTGGCGTTCAGCGCCAGAATGTTGCTTGTTTCTGGCGTTCAGCGCCAGAATGATGCTCTGTTCTGGCGTTGAACGCCGGCCAGATGCATCTTACTGGCGTTGAACGCCAGCCTGTGCTTCCTCCAGGGTGTGATTTTTTTCTTCTGCTGTTTTTGATTCTGTTTTTAATTTTTATGATTTTTTCGTGACTCCTCATGATCATGTACCTAATAAAACACAAAATAACAATAAAATAAAAATTAGATAAATAAAATTGGGTTGCCTCCCAACAAGCGCTTCTTTAATGTCAATAGCTTGACAGTGGCTCTCATGGAGCCACAAAGGTGATCAGGTCAATGTTGTATAGTCCCAACACCAAACTTAGAGTTTGGATATGGGGTCTTGAAACCAAACTTAGAGTTTGGTTGTGGCCTCCCAACACCAAACTTAGAGTTTGACTGTGGGGGCTCTTCTTGACTCTGAACTGAGAGAAGCTCTTCATGCTTACTCTCTTTTGTCACAGAGGGATGGCCATGTGCCTTAAACACAAGGTAGTCCCCATTCAATTGAAGGATTAATTCACCTCTGTTGACATCTATCACAGCTCCTGCTGTGGCTAGGAAAGGTCTTCCAAGGATGATGCATTCATCATCTTCCTTCCTAGTGTCTAAGATTATGAAATCAGCAGGGATGTAAAGGCCTTCAACCTTTACTAACACGTCCTCTACTATTCCATAAGCTTGTCTCAATGACTTATCTGCCAATTGTAATGAGAACAAGGCAGGTTGTACCTCAATGATCCCCAGCTTCTCCATTACAGAGAGTGGCATAAGATTTATCCCTGACCCCAGATCACACAGAGCTTTTGCAAAGGTTATGGTGCCTATAGTACAAGGTATTAAGAACTTGCCAGGATCTTGTCTCTTTTGAGGTAAAATTTGCTGAATCCAGGTATCTAGTTCATTAATGAGCAAGGGAGGTTCACTTTCCCAAGTCTCATTACCAAACAACTTGGCATTCAGCTTCATGATAGCTCCTAAGTATTGAGCAACTTGCTCTCCAGTTACATCTTCATCCTCTTCAGAGGAAGAATAGTCTTCAGAGCTCATGAATGGCAGAAGGAGATTTAATGGAATCTCTATGGTCTCTATATGAGCCTCAGATTCCTGTGGATCCTTAATAGGAAACTCCTTCTTGCTTGAGGGACGTCCCAGGAGGTCTTCCTCACTAGGATTTTTGCCCTCCTCCTCCCTTGTGCATTCGGCCATATTGATTATATCAATGGCCTTGCACTCTCCTTTTGGATTCTCTTCTGTATTGCTTGGGAGAATACTGGGAGGAGTTTCAATGATTTTCTTACTCAGCTGGCCCACTTGTGCCTCCAGATTTCTGATGCAGGATCTTGTTTCACTCATGAAACTGAAAGTGGCCTTTGACAAATCAGAGACTATATTGGCTAAATTAGAAGTGTTTTATTCAGAATTCTCTGTCTGTTGCTGAGAAGATGATGGATATGGCTTGCTATTGCTCAGCCTATTGCGTCCACCATTGTTAAAGCCTTGTTGAGGCTTTTGTTGATCCTTCCATAAGAAATTTGGATGATTTCTCCATGATGAATTATAGGTGTTTCCATAAGGTTCACCCATATAATTGACCTCTGCCATGGCAGGGTTCTCAGGATCATAAGCTTCTTCAGAAGCTGCCTCTCTAGTACTGTTGGATGCATGTTGCCATCCATTCAGATTTTGAGAGATCATGTTGACCTGTTGAGTCAACACTTTGTTCTGAGCCAATATGGCATTCAGAGCATCAATTTCAAGAACTCCTTTCTTCTGAGGTATCCCGTTATTCACGGAATTCCTCTCAGAAGTGTACATGAATTGGTTGTTTGCAACCATATCAATGAGTTCTTGAGCCTCTTCAGGCATTTTCTTTAGGTGAATAGATCCACCTGCAGAATGGTCCAATGACATTTTCGAAAATTCAGAGAGACCATAATAGAATATATCTAATATGGTCCATTCTGAAAACATGTCAGATGGACATCTTTTGGTCAGCTGCTTGTATCTTTCCCAATCTTCATAGAGGGATTCACCATCTTTTTGTTTGAAGGTTTGAACATCCACTCTCAGCTTGCTCAGCTTTTGAGGAGGAAAGAATTTATCCAAGAAGGCTGTGACCAGCTTATCCCAGGAGTCCAAGCTATACTTAGGTTGTGAATCCAACCATATTCTAGCTCTGTCTCTTACAGCAAAAGGGAAAAGCATGAGTCTGTAGACTTCAAGATCAACTCCATTCGTCTTTACAGTCTCACAGATCTGCAAGAACTCAGTTAAAAACTGATAAGGATCTTCAGATGGAAGTCCATAAAACTTGCAATTTTGTTGCATTAAGGCAACTAGCTGAGGTTTTAGCTCAAAGTTGTTGGCTCCAATGGCAGGAATGGAGATGCTTCTTCCATCAAATTTGGACGTTGGCTTTGTGAAGTCACCAAGCATTCTCCTTGCATTATTATTATTGGGTTCGGCTGCCATCTCCTTCTTTTGTTCGAAATTTTCTGAAAGGTTACTTTTGGATTGTTGTAATTTAGCTTCTCTTAGTTTTCTTTTCAGAGTCCTTTCAGGTTCTGGATCAATTTCAACAAGAGTGCCTTTTTCCCTGTTCCTGCTCATATGAAAGAGAAGAAAACAAGAAAAGAAGAGGAATCATCTATGTCACAGTATAGAGATTCCTTTATGTTAGTAGAAAAAGAAAGGGGATAAGGAAAGGAGAATGGTTTGGATTTTTAGATGAAGAGAGGTGAAGAGAAGTGTTAGTAATTAAATAATTAAATAGAATAAGAAAAGAGGAAGAGAATTGGAAAATAATTTTAAAAAAAGGGTTAGTAATTTTTGAAAATTAAAGATAAAATATAATTGAAATTAAAATTTAAAACAATTAATTAATTAAAAATAATTTTTGAAAAAGAGAGAGATATTTTCAAAAATTGAAGAGGGAAAAGTAGTTAGGTGGTTTTGAAAAGATAAGAAACAAACAAAAAGTTAGTTAGTTGATTGAAAAAGATTTGAAATCAAATTTTTGAAAGATAAGAAGATAAGAAGTTAGATAAGATATTTTGAAATCAAATTTTGAAAAAGATAAAATTTTGAGAAGGATAAGATAAAAAGATAAGATAAAAATTTTAATAAAAAGATATTTTGAAAAAGATTTAATTTTTAAAATGACTTGACTAACAAGAAACTACAAGATAAGATTCTAGAATTTAAAGATTGAACATTTCTTAACAAGAAAGTAACAAACTTCAAATTTTTGAATCAATCACATTAATTATTAGCATATTTTTGAAAATATGATATAAAGATAAGAAAAAAATTTTGAAAATATTTTGAAAAAGATTTTTGAAATTTTTGAAAATAATAAAAAAATGAAAAAGATATGATTTTTTTGAAAAAGATTTTGAAAAGATAAGATTTTTAAATTTTTGAAATTTTGACTTGACTTGTAAGAAACAACTAATTTTAAAATTTTTTTGACCAAGTAAACCCAAAATTTCGAAAATTTGGAGAGAAATAAGGAAAAGATATTTTTTTTATTTTTTTAATTATGAGAGAGAAAAACAACAAAAATACTTAATGCATGAAATTTTTAGATCAAAACAATGAATGCATGCAAGAATGCTATGAATGTCAAGATGAACACCAAGAACACTTTGAAGATCATGATGAACATCAAGAACATAATTTTGAAAATTTTTTATGCAATGAAAACATGCAAGACACCAAACTTAGAAATCTTTAATGCATGGACTCTAATAAACGAAAAATGCATAAGAAAAACAACAAACAACACAAAGCAAGAAAACATCAAGATCAAACAAGAGGACTTATCAAGAACAACTTGAAGATCATGAAGAACACTATGAATGCATGGAATTTTCGAAAAATGCAAGAAAAATTTTTAAAGCATGCAATTGACACCAAACTTAAAAATTGACTCATGACTCAAATAAGAAACACAAAATATTTTTGATTTTTATGATTTTCTAATTTTTTTTGGATTTTTATTAAATTTTTTCGAAAATAAAGTTGGAAAAACGAAAAAGAAAAGAAAAATTTTGAAAAAGTTTTTGAAAAGAAAATTACCTAATCTGAGCAACAAGATGAACCGTCAGTTGTCCATACTCGAACAATCCCCAGCAACGGCGCCAAAAACTTGGTGGACGAAATTGTGATCCATGCTCTTTGTAGTTGTATGAAATTTAATAATTGGCTCTATTTGAATTCACAACTCCGTTCAACTAACCAGCAAGTGTACTGGGTCGTCCAAGTAATAAACCTTACGCGAGTAAGGGTCGATCCCACAGAGATTGTTGGTATGAAGCAAGCTATGGTCACCTTGTAAATCTCAGTTAGGCAGATTAAATTGGTTTATGGTTTCGAAAATTAATAATAAAAAGAAAATAAAAAGGGATAGAAATACTTATGTAAATCAATAGTGGGAATTTCAGATAAGTGTATGGAGATGCTGTGCTCCTCTTGAATCTCTACTTTCTCATTGCTTTCACCCAATCCTTCTTACTCCCTTCCATGGCAAGCTGTATGTAGGGCATCACCGTTGTCAATGGCTACATCCCATCCTCTCAGTGAAAATGTTCCTATGCTCTGTCACAGCACGGCTAATCATCTGTCGGTTCTCAATCAGGTTGGAATAGAATCCCTTGATTCTTTTGCGTTTGTCATCACGCCCAGCCTTCAGGAGTTTGAAGCTCGTCACAGTCATTCAATCCCAGAATCCTACTCGGAATACCATAGACAAGGTTTAGACTTTCCGGATCCTCATGAATGCCGCCATCTATCTAACTTATACCACGAAGATTCTGTTGGGAAATCTAAGAGATATGCGCCCGGCCTAAGGTAGAACGGAAGTGGTTGTCAGTCACGCGCGTTCATAGGTGAGAATGATGATGAGTGTCACGGATCATCACATTCATCAAGTTGAAGTGCAACGTATATCTTGGAATAAGAATAAAGAGAATTGAATAGAAAGTAATAGTAATTGTATTGAAACTTGAGGTACAGCAGAGCTCCACACCCTTAATCTATGGTGTGCAGAAACTCTACCGTTGAAAATACATAAGTGAAAGGTTCAGGCATGGCCGAATGGCCAGCCCCATAAAACGTGATCACATGATTCAAAATACAATCCAGGATCCAGGATGAGATTATGATAGTAAAAAGTTCTATTTATAATAAACTAGCTCCTAGGGTTTACATGAGTAAGTAATTGATGCATAAATCCACTTCCGGGGCCCACTTGGTGTATGTTTGGGCTGAGCTTGATCTATCCACGAGCTGAGGCTTTTATTGGAGTTGAACTCCAAGTTATGACGTGTTTTGGGCGTTCAACTCCGGATCATGACGTGTTTCTGGCGTTTAACTCCAGACAGCAGCATGTACTTGGCGTTCAACGCCAAGTTACGTCGTCAATTTCCGAATAAAGTATGGACTATTATATATTGCTGGAAAGCTCTGGATGTCTACCTTCCAACGCCGTTGAGAGCGCGCCATTTGGAGTTCTGTAGCTCCAGAAAATCCATTTTGAGTGCAGGGAGGTCAGATTCCAACAGCATCAGCAGTCCTTTTGTCAGCCTTTTTCAGAGTTTTGCTCAAGTCCCTCAATTTCAGCTAGAAATTACCTGAAATCACAAAAAAACACACAAACTCATAGTAAAGTCTAGAAATGTGAATTTAACATAAAAACTAATGAAAACATCCCTAAAAGTAGCTTGAATTTACTAAAAACTACATAAAAACAATGCCAAAAAGCGTATAAATTATCCGCTCATCACGTACCACGCGCTCAAGCGTGGTTAGGGAAACTATATAGGTGCGCGTGTGCATACAGGGCGCGCACGCGTACATTGAGTTGGGCTGGATGCTTAGAGTGGGCTCAGCGCGCGCCCAAGTCTCTGGACATAGGCCTGTAATGACGGCATCAGCTAGGGGGCGCGCACGCGGCATGTGCGAGGCCGCGTACATTGGTAGTTTATCATAAGGCGCGCAAGCGCGATGCGTGCGCTTGCGTCCTGTCCTTCTCTTGGCATAAGGGCGCGCACGCGGCATGTGCGCGTCCGCGCGAAATGAGTTGAGCTAGGGCTTAAAGTTGGCCCAGATCCAGCGCAACTCTCTGGATATTGGCTCAGAAGTTGCAGCAGCAGATCGACGCGGACGTGGCAGGTGTGCGTCCGCGTGCACTTCCTTGTTCTCGTGATCGGTGCGTACGCACGTAGTGCGCGTCAGTGTAGGTTGTGTTGGGCTCAGGGCATAGTGTTCGCCCAAGAGAGGCCCAACTCTCTGGAATTTGGGTGATGATGCAGCTACTCAGGGACGCGTGCGCGTACATCGTGCGCGCGCGTCTAACCCCCCTCTCTTTTTTATTTTTTTATTTTTTTATTTTTTTATTATTGCCCTTTAAGCAGAAAAATTGTGCTCAGGTGCTCTCTATACTGCTCACAACTCTTTATTCAATCAACCATCATACAATTCACAAAAATGCAATTTTATATTATTCATCTACTACTAAACACAACATACATGTGACTATGCTAACAATTAAGTTGTACAAGCAAATTTGTATGAAACATCTACCTACAATGGCAACTCAAATCACTTATTAAGCAAAATTAAAAGAGAGTGGAAAGAGTTTACCATGGTGGGGTGTCTCTCACCTAGCACTTTTATTTTAAGTCCTTAAGTTGGACATGTTGAGAGACTCATTGTCATGGTGGCTTGTGCTTGTACTCGTCTTGGAACTCCCACCAATGTTTGGTTCTCCATTGTGCCCCAAGATTCCTCATGGATTGAGCCAAGTGTTGATGGAGTTCTTCACCAGCTTGGGGCTCCCAAAGTTGATCCTCTTCTTGTGATCCGGGGTCCCACACTTTGTTTTCACACCCGTCTTGAGGTTGATCATCATTATTGGTCCATCCGGGTGGTGAACAAGATGAATTCTCTATGAGGTGCCCAACAAACCTCCTAGACCCATCTATTTGAGCACTATTCCCACCTTTGTATTCAACTCTTGAAGTATCAACCAAAATGAGCCTTGATTTGCAACGCCAACCACGAAACATCTTTCGCTTACACTTCATCCCACAAAGCATCCTAAGTTGACCATCCGTTTCAAGCAAGCCATACTCAAGTGGGACAATAAAGCTAATAGAAATGAATTTCACCCACTTAAGTGAAAGAGTAGATGGCAACCTAGGCAAAGATTCTTCAAAAGATCTTGACAAAGCGTATTCCACTCCCATCCTTCTATTTCTAAGGACTTCCACCTCTTCACAAGATTTCTCTAATTCGATCCTTTGTTCATTAATACTATTTAAGCCTTTTCCCTTAATCAAACTATAATTGGGAGGGTGAAAGAAGTTTACCTCTACAATATTTTCAAATGCACCGGGAGAAGGTTCTTCAAGTTCAAAGGATTCTCCACCACTAGGACTTGATGCTTGCTCTTCATTGCCATGGGAACTCAATTCTTGCTCTATCCCATCCAAGTCTTCATATGGAATATGCCTTGGAAGGTGTGCACTTTCCTCCCTAGCATCAATTTCAATCATCTTGGAGGGGTTTTCTTCAACTCTATGTTCCCATGGAGGCTCCGCATCTCCTAAGTCTTCTACCACTTCTTCCGTGTCTTCAACAATTAAAGCTTCCTCCAATTGTTCCAATACAAAGCAACTTCCCTCATTTTCCCCGGAGTTTCCAATCTCTCCTTCATGCTATGTTCTTCATTTGATTCTCCACATGTAGCCATGGGAGTTCCTTGAGTGTTCAAGCATTGGGAGGCTAATTGATTTGTTACCGCATCCAAGGCGGCCATAAAATTTTGCACATCCCTTTTCATCTCTTCTTGCCCTTGAACAAGAACACCAAGGGTTTCATCCGTTAGAGATTGGGGTGGGTGGAAGGGTTCCTCATTTTGGGGAAAGGGTTCATAATGGGAAGGTGATTCTTCATAATTGGGGTGTAGTGGTTCAACATTCTCCACTTTTTCCACTTGTTGAACAACATGCTCCATGGTTGCTTGAAATTGATCCCATGCTTCCTTGAGACGATCCCTTGATTCTTGTTTCGCTTGGATATCATGATTAGGATCATATTGCTCTTGGATCAATGGACATGAATATTCTTCCATGGGAGGTTGTGGTGGAAGGTAGAATTCATCTTGTGGTTGAAAATTTTCATTTAATGGAGGTGGTTCATCTTGATCATGGTATGGAGTTGGCTCTTGAAAGGGTTGATATTGTGGTGGTTCCACATATGGCTCATATGGCTCAAAAGTTGGTTGGTGTGATGAATATGGGTTGGGGTCATATGGAAGTGCTTGGTGAAAATAGGCTTGTGAGTGTGGTTGAGGTTGATGTTGAGGATATGACTCATAGACATATGGTGGTGGTTCTTGAAAGTCACAAGGTGAGTCACCATAGCCATTGGATTGGTATGCATCATAGAATGGCTCTTCTTCATAGTGCATTGGTGGAGGTTGTTGCCATGAAGACTAATCATATGCATATGGCTCCTCCCACCTTTGATTATCCCATCCTTGATACACATCCTCATTGAAGTTCTCATTTTCTACAACATAATTAGAACCAAACTCATAGCCAAAGTGAGAATTCATAATGGAAAAGCAAAATAAAACTAACAAAAACTAGAAAATAAAGCAAAAAGCAAGATATTCACACTATTCATAAATTTATAAACTGAAGGATTGAAACCTCGGGTCGTTCTCCCTAGGAATTGCAATAAAGTGTCTTGTTATTGGTTGTGAGTTATTTTGGGGTTTTGATATGAAGCATGAAAGATAAATGGCAAGAAAATAAACTAACAACTAATAAAGCTCTTGGCAAGATATGAGAACTAGAAGTCCTATCCTAGTTATCTTTCTCAATTGTGATGAGAATTGTGTATTGCTCCCACTTAGTTAACCTCTAACCATGGAAGAAAGTCAAGTGGATGAATCAATTTGATTCCTCAAGTCCTAATCAACTCCTAAAGGAAAGACTAGCTTTAGAGGCATTCAAATCAATTAGCAACTTCTAATTATCAATCAACAAAGGAATTAGATAACTCAAGAGTCACTAATTACTCTACCTAGGCCAAGAGGAACAAAATCTTTACTAAAATCCAACCAAGCATTTTATTAAACACTTGGAAGGCACAAAAAAAAGCAAAGCAAATCAACAACAAGAATAAAATCTAACAACAATTATTGCAAAGAAATTAACAACAATAATCAAGGAAATCACAATTATCATGAATTACCTCAAATTGCATTATTGAAAGAAAATAAAAGAACAACAATCTATCCAAAACAAAATGAAGAATTACAATTATTAAAGCACATAACTAGAAAGAGGAAAAGGAGAAGATTAAGACTTGATAGAGGAGAAGTGAATCAAAGCATGAATTAAACCTAGATCTAAGAAGAGAGATTAACCTAAACCTAATCCTAATTCTAGAGAGAAGTGAAAGCTTCTCTCTCTCTAAAACTACTCTAAACTAAAATTATGACTAATGGTAACTAACTTCCAATTCGATCTCCTCTTCATTGCTTACCAACGGTATGGGAGGTTGTGCATCTTCTTCCTTGATCTCAATTTCAAGCCCAGTGGGAGGGGATTCAATTGCAGATAAGAAATTCTCAATGATTGAATCCATCTCTCGATCAACCTCTTCCAATGTTTCATTACTCATACTATGCCTTGGAGGTTGCGCATCATCCTCCTCAACATCATTTTCAAGTTTAATGGGAGAGACTTCAACAACTTCTACAAGATCATCAACAATATCACTTGGTGTGGAAGTGTTCTCAAGCTTAAAATCCACTTCTTGTTTAACTTCCTTTAACTCTTTAACCATTTCTTCTTTCTCAATGATCTCTTCCTCCTCCACTTGTTGCAAGACATATCTCATCTCCTTGTCCTTGTGTTGGGATCCTAAAATCTCCTTCATGCTCATCTCTTCGGTTGATTTCTCACATTCATCCCTGGAGAAGCTTTGCTTGTTGTATGAATCCCAAGAATCCATCTTTTGACGGATGGTTGCTTGAAGTCGATCTATTTCTTCCTTGAAATGATCCCTTGATTCTTGATCCGCCTTGCTAACATAAGTAGGATCGTATTGCTCTTGGATTGATGGACAATGATATGCTTCCATGGAGGTTTGTGGCGGAGAGGGGCAATCATGATATAGTTTGAAAGGAGGTTCATTAAAGCTTGGAGGTGGAAGGTTATTTTGGTTATTGGTAAAAGGTGGAATTATACGGGACATAGATTCTTGGAGGGTAGAGGTGAAACTAGTGAGTGCGGTTTGGAGCTCTTCTTGCTCTTGAAGAATGATACCAAGTGTATCATTCATGGGGACTTGGTTTGGAGGGTAAAGATGTTGGAGTGGTGGTGATTCAAGGGTTGCTTGTTCATAATCGTCACAAGGGTATGCATAAGGGGAATATAGATTTGGGTCATATGTAGGCGATTGGTGGAAATAAGATGTGGGTTGAGAATATGGTGCATAGAATGATGGTGGTTGAGTGGTATAACCATGATAAGAATCATCATACCCATAAGAATGATATACATTATAGGAAGGATTACCATCATAGTAACTTGAAGGGGAAGGTTGCCATGATGATTGCTCATATGGATATGGCTCCCTTCCTAAGAATTCATCTCTCCCATAATGTGAGCCATCATTCAAGTTTTCATCGCCTACAACATAGTCATAGTCATATCCAAAACCACAAGGACGAGAATTCATAGTGGCAAATAGGAACAAAACTAATGGAGATCTAAAGCTAATGAAAACTAACAAACAAACAAAAGACAAACATATTCACAATATTCACATATTTATATTAACCAAAAACATGGCACTCATGTGCATTCCCCGGCAACGGCGCCATTTTGATAAATGAATTTCTGCCGGTATAGAAATCATCAAGTAACCAATCGTAGCATAGTCTAAACCGACACAAAATCCATTATCAAAGTAATTCTACAATCTATAATCGAGAGTATTAATCTCCCGAGTCGTTCTTTCCTAGGAATGCTACAAGGATGCATGCTATTGGTTAAGTGGTCTTTTGTGGCTTGAAGAGTGTGGCATAAAAGTGCTAATAAAAGAGAACAAAAATCAATCAATATTAAAAGCCTTGGCCAAGGTTGAAGGTTGGAAGTTCCATTACTATAGCTTCCTTCAATTGTGATAACAAAGGAGTGTTGCTTCACTTAGTTAACCCCTAATCATAGAGGAAAGTCAAGTAAAAGTAACTAACTTGAGTCACAAGTCCTAGTCTTACCCTAGGGAAGTCTAGCTTTAGTGCACTCTAAGTCAATTAGCAATTCTCAATTCTTAATCAACAATTGACATCCATTATTCAAGTGTCTCCAATGACTCAACCACTAGGCCAAGTGAGGGGATGCTACTCCATATCTAAAGTTGGCATTTTCTCAAACATTTGGAGAGCAAGAATGAAAGACATAGTAAAATTGAGAAGAGATTTAGAATCAAAGTAATTCAACACAAGAGATTAACAACAATCAACAATGAACAACAATGAAAATGAGATCTTCAATGAATTAATAGAATCCAAAACAACAAAGTTAAATCTAAGATCTATGAGAGTTGAACAATTACAAACACTAATTGAGATTAGAGAAGAGGATCTACAACATGAACAAAGTAAATTGAGAGTTGCAATAGATCTCACCAAGGAATGGTTGAGAATTGAGAAAATGAAGATGAATCCTAGAGAGAGGTTGGAGTCTCTCTCTCTACAAATGTAACTAACTAAAAATATCTAAAAAATGTAAAATGAGTCTATGGATGTGAATGTGTGTCAATCCCCTTCAATCCTTGGTTCTTATATGCAGTTTGGCGCCAAAGTTGGTTGCTGAAACCTTCCAAAATCGCCAGGCACGTGTTGCAATAACAGAATCACGTGTGGACTACGACGCGTGCGCGCACAGTACGCGTGTGCGTCCCTGGCTAATTCCGCAATGTGCGCGCGAGCGCCTTATGCGCGTGCGCGTGCTTGGCCGAGATCAATTCTTTGGCTTTTGTGCTTCTCTCCACTTGCATGCTTCGTTCCTTGCTCCTTTGATCCATGCCTAGCCTATTTCAACCTGAGATTACTAGCAAACACATCAAGGCATCTTATGGAATCAAGGATGAATTAAAATTATCAAATTAAAGGTTTAAAAAGCATGTTTTTACACTTAAGCATAAATACGGGAGAGATAACAAAACCATGCTAATTCATAGGCTAAATGCGAGAAAAGGTCATCAAAATACTATAAAATTAATACAAGATAAACCCTAAAAATGAGGTTTATCACGTATGGAGATGCTTTGACCCTTCCGTCTCTCTGCTTTCCTACTGTCTTCATCTAATCCTTCTTACTCCTTTCCATGGCAAGCTCTATGTTGGGCATCACCGTTGTCAGTGGCTACAGTCCCGTCCTCTCAGTGAAAATGTTCAACATGCTCTGTCACAGCACGGCTAATCATCTGTCGGTTCTCAATCAGGTTGGAATAGAATCCAGTGATTCTTTAGCGTCTGTCACTAACGCCCAGCCTTCAGGAGTTTGAAGCTCGTCACAGTCATTCAATCTTTGAATCCTACTCAGAATACCACAGACAAGGTTTAGACCTTCCGGATTCTCTTGAATGCCGCCATCAATTCTAGCTTATGCCACGAAGATTCCAATTAAGGGATCCAAGAGATATCCACTCAATCTAAGGTAGAACGGAGGTGGTTGTCAGGCACACGTTCATAGGTGAGAATGATGATGAGTGTCACGGATAATCACATTCATCAAGTTGAGGAACAAGTGATATCTTAGAACAAGAACAAGCCGAATTGAATAGAAGAACAATAGTAATTGCATTAATACTCGAGGTACAGCAGAGCTCCACACCTTAATCTATGGTGTGTAGAAACTCCACCGTTGAAAATACATAAGAACAAGGTCTAGGCATGACCGAATGGCCAGCCCCCAAAATGTGATCAAAATATTCAAAGATCTAAAGATAATCAAAGATCCAAAGATCCAAAGATCCAAAGATGTAAAATACAATAGCAAAAGGTCCTATTTGTAGAGAACTAGTAGCCTAGGATTTACAAAGATGAGTAAATGACATAAAAATCCACTTCCGGGCCCACTTGGTGTGTGCTTGGGCTGAGCATTAAAGCTTTCATGTGTAGAGACTTTTCTTGGAGTTAAACACCAGCTTTTGTGCCAGTTTGGGCGTTTAACTCCCATTCTTGTGCCAGTTCCGGCGTTTAACGCCGGGCAGTTTTGATCTGATATGGAACGCCGGTTTGGGCCATAAAATCTCGGGCAAAGTATAGACTATTATACATTGCTGGAAAGCCCAGGATGTCTACTTTCCAACGCAGTTGAGAGTGCGCCAATTGGGCTTTGGTAGCTCTAGAAAATCCACTTCGAGTGCAGGGAGGTCAGAATCCAACAGCATCTGCAGTCCTTTTCAGCCTCTGAATCAGATTTTTGCTCAGGTCCCTCAATTTCAGCCAGAAAATACCTGAAATCACAGAAAAATACACAAACTCATAGTAAAGTCTAGAAAAGTGAATTTTAACTAAAAACTAATAAAAATATAATAAAAACTAACTAAAACATACTAAAAACATACTAAAAATAATGCCAAAAAGCGTATAAATTATCCGCTCATCACAACACCAAACTTAAATTGTTGCTTGTTCCCAAGCAACTGAAAATCAAATAAGATAAAAAGAAGAGAATATGCAATGAATTCCAAAAACATCTATGAAGATCAGTATTAATTAGATGAGCGGGGCTTTTAGCTTTTTGCCTCTGAATAGTTTTGGCATCTTACTCTATCCTTTGAAATTCAGAATTATTGGCTTCTATAGGAACTCAGAATCCAAATAGTTTTATTGATTCTCCTAGTTAAGTATGATGATTCTTGAACACAGCTACTTTATGAGTCTTGGTCGTGGCCCAAAGCACTCTGTCTTCCAGTATTACCACCGGATACATACATGCCACAGACACATAATTGGGTGAACCTTTTCAGATTGTGACTCAGCTTTGCTAGAGTCCCCAATTAGAGGTTTCCAGGGTTCTAAGCACACTCTTTTTGCCTTGGATCACAACTTTATTTCTTTCTCTTCCTTTTTTTTTTTGTTCATTTTTTTTTGAATATTCACTGCTTTTTCTTGCTTCAAGAATCATTTTTTTTATTTTTCAGATCTTCAGTAACATGTCTCCTTTTTCATCATTCTTTCAAGAGCCAATCATTCATGAACAACAAATTCAAAAGACATATGCACTGTTCAAGCATACATTTAGAAGTCAAAGGCATTGCCACCACATCGAAATAATTAATCTGTTATAAAATTCAAAATTCATACAATTCTTCTCTTTTTCAATTAAGAACATTTTTCATTTAAGAAAGGTGATGGATTCATAGGACATTCATAACTTTAAGGCATAGACACTAAGACACTAAGGATCATAAGACACAGACATAGATAAACATAAGCATGATTTTTCGAAAAAAACAGAAAAATAAAGAACAAGGAAATTAAAGAACGGGTCCACCTTAGTGATGGCGGCTTGTTCTTCCTCTTGAAGATCTTATGGAGTGCTTGAGCTCCTCAATGTCTCTTCCTTGCCTTTGTTGCTCCTCTCTCATGATTCTTTGATCTTCTCTAATTTCATGGAGGAGGATGGAATGTTCTTGGTGCTCCACCCTTAGTTGTCCCATGTTGGAACTCAATTCTCCTAGGGAGGTGTTGATTTGCTCCCAATAGTTTTGTGGAGGAAAGTGCATCCCTTGAGATATCTCAGGGATTTCATGATGAGTGGGATCTCTTGTTTGGTCCATCCTTTTCTTAGTGATGGACTTGTCCTCATCAATGAGGATGTCTCCCTCTATGTCAATTCTAACTGAATAACAGAGGTGACAAATGAGATGAGGAAAGGCTAACCTTGCCAAGGTAGAGGACTTGTCCGCCACCTTATAAAGTTCTTGGGCTATAACCTCATGAACTTCTACTTCCTCTCTAATCATGATGCTATGAATCATGATAGCCCGGTCTATAGTAACTTCGGACCGGTTGCTAGTGGGAATGATTGAGCGTTGGATAAACTCCAACCATCCCCTAGCCACGGGCTTGAGGTCATGCCTTCAAAGTTGAACCGGCTTCCCTCTTGAATCTCTATTCCATTGAGTGCCCTCTTAACAAATGTCTATGAGGACTTGGTCCAACCTTTGATCAAAGTTGACCCTTCTAGTGTAAGGGTGTTCATCTCCTTGCATCATGGGCAAGTTGAATGCCAACCTTACATTTTTCGGACTAAAATCTAAGTATTTCCCCCCGAACCATTGTAAGCCAATTCTTTGGATCCGGGTTCATACTTTGATCATGGTTCTTGGTGATTCATGCATTGGCATAGAACTCTTGAACCATTAAGATTCCGACTTGTTGAATGGGGTTGGTAAGAACTTCCTAACCTCTTCTTTGGATCTAATGTTGGATCTCCGGATATTCACTCTTTTTGAGTTCAAAAGGGACCTCGGGGATCACCTTCTTCATGGCCACAACTTCATAGAAGTGGTCTTTGATGAGCGGATAATTTGTATACTTTTTGGCATTGTTTTTAGTATGTTTTTGATATGATATAGTTAGTTTTTAGTATATTTTTATTAGTTTTTAATTAAAATTCACTTTTCTGGACTTTACTATGAGTTTGTGTGTTTTTCTGTGATTTCAGGTATTTTCTGGCTGAAATTGAGGGACCTGAGCAAAAATCTGATTCAGAGACTAAAAAGGACTGCAGATGCTGTTGGATTCTGACCTCCCTGCACTCGAAGTGGATTTTCTGGAGCTACAGAAGCCCAATTGGCGCGCTCTCAACGGCGTTAGAAAGTAGACATCCTGGGCTTTCCAGCAATATATAATAGTCCATACTTTGCCCAAGATTTGATGGCCCAAACCGGCGTTCAAAGTCACCTCAAGAAATTCCAGCGTTAAACGCCGGAACTGGCACCTAAATGGGAGTTAAACGCCCAAACTGGCACCAAAGCTGGCGTTTAACTCCAAGAAGAGTCTCTACACGAAATTGCTTCATTGCTCAACCCAAGCACACACCAAGTGGGCCCGGAAGAGGATTTTTATGTCATTTACTCATTTCTGTACACCCTAGGCTACTAGTTTCTTATAAGTAGGACCTTTTACTATTGTATAGAAAATCTTTTGATCACTTTTAGATCTCTAGATCATCTTTGGACATTTTAGTTCTTAGATCATTGGGAGGCTGGCCATTCGGCCATGCCTAGACCTTATGCTTATGTATTTTCAACGGTGGAGTTTCTACACACCATAGATTAAGGTGTGAAGCTCTGCTGTACCTCGAGTATTAATGCAATTACTATTGTTCTTCCATTCAAATTCCGCTTGTTCTTTTACCAAGATATCACTTGTTCTTCAACATGATGAAGGTGATGATTGACGCCCATCACCATTCTCACCCATGAACAAGGTGACTGACAACCATTCTTGTTCTACAAGCATCTAAGGCTTAGTGAATATCTCTTGGATTCCTGATTGCATGATGCATGGTTGATCGCCTGACAACCGAGTGCTCGCCTGACAAACGAGCCAGCCATTCCGTGAGATCAGAGTCTTCGTGGTATAGGCAAGAACTGATGGCAGCATTCAAGAGAATCCGGAAGGTCTAACCTTGTCTGTGGTATTCTGAGTAGGATTCAATGATTGAATGACTGTGACGTGCTTCAAACCTGTAACCTACTGGGCGTTAGTGACAGACGCAAAAGAGTTATTCTATTCCGGTAGGGGAGGGAACCAAACCGGTGATTGGCCGTACTGTGACAGAGTATTGAGCATTAGCTTTCACTGCGCGGATGGGAGGTAGCTGCTGACAACAGTGAGACCCTATACGAGCTTGCCATGGAAAGGAGTAAGAAGGGTTGGATGAAGACAGTAGGAAAGCAGAGAGACGGAAGGGAAGGCATCTTCATGCGCTTATCTGAAGTTCCTACCAATGAATTACATAAGTATCACTATCTTTATCTTTTATGTTATTTTCGTTCATCACCATATATATCTGAGTTTGCCTGACTAAGATTTACTAGATGACCATAGCTTGCTTCAATACTAACAATCTCCGTGGGATCGACCCTTACTCACGTAAGGTTTATTACTTGGACGACCCAGTGCACTTGCTGGTTAGTTGTGCGAAGTTGTGTAATGCCATGGTATTGAGCGCCCGACCAAGTTTTCGGAACCATTACCAGGGATTATGAGAGTTGTGAAAAAGTATAGTTCACAATTTCGCATGTCAAGTTTTTGGCGCCGTTGCCGGGGATTGTTCATGTTTTGAGCAAGCTTTTGGTAACATCAGTGCCAAGATCCGGCAACAACATCAAATTTTTGGTGTTATTGCCCGGGATTGTTCAGGCTGGACAACTGACGGTTCATCTTGTTGCTTAGATTAGGTATTTTTTTTCGAAATTCTTGAAGAAGAATTCTAGAGTTTCATGATGATTTGTTGAAATCTGGCTGGCTGAGAAGCCATGTCTAATCTGATTGGACCGAGGTTTCAACTTATCACCACAAGAGCTTGTTGATTTCGTATCAATCTTGCTCTTGGAGCAGTGATTTGCTAAGGCTTGGCTGACCTTTGGTCATGTCTAGTGTTTTGGACCGAAGCTTTCTTTGGAAGCTTGGCTGGCTGTGAAGCCATGTCTAATTCCTGGACCGGAGTCTTAGACTAGCATTGCACTGATTCCTGGAATTCTCATTAAGAATTTTGATACCTTCTTTTTCCACTTAATTTTTGAAAAACACAAAAAAATTAAAAAATTAAAAAAATCATAAAATTCAAAAATATTTCTTGTTTGAGTCTAGTGTCTCATCCTAAGTTTGGTGTCAATTGCATGCATTCATATGTCTTAGTGATCTTCAAGATGTTCTTGATGATTCACTTGCTCTGATCTTTGAATTCTATTGACTTGAGTATTTTGTGTGTCTCATATGCATTTTCAGTTCATTAGTGTCAGTAGTATACAAACTGCTAAGTTTGGTGTCTTACATGCATTGTTATTTGATTCTTGTTGCATTTTAATTATTAAAAATCCAAAAATATCTTTAATTTGTGTCTTTTCAAGTCAATGATACAAGGGATTGAAGATTCAGAACACACTGCAGAGGAATTATACAGAAAAAGCTGAGCATTCAAAAATGCCCAGTGAAGAAGGCAGACTGGCGTTTAAACGCCAGCCAGGGCACCTGGTTGGGCGTTTAACGCCCAAAGAGGTAGCATTTTGGGCGTTAAACGCCAGAATGTATACCATTCTGGGCGTTTAACGCCAGGATGGTGCTAGGGGGAAGATTTTGTTTTCAAAATCAATTTTTTTCAAGTTTTCAAAGTTTTTCAAAATAAAATCTTTTTCAAATCATATCTTTTCAATCAAATGTTTTCAAAATCAATTTCTTTCCTTTTTCAAAGATACTTACTAACAATTAATGATTTGATTGAACATTTTTTGCCTTTTCTATTAAGGAAGATTTTATGTTTGAATCATATCTTTTCTTGTTAGGCAAGTCACTAATTTTCCAAATCAAATCTTTTTAAAATAATTTTCAAATCACATCTTTTCAAATTGTTTTCAAATCATATCCTTTAAAATTGTTTTCAAATCATATCTTCTCAATCACATCTTTTTAAAACCATGACTTTTCAATCAAATCTTTTTAACCTCATCTTTTTCAAATTAGTCTTCAATCAAATCTTTTTAGTTTCTAATTTCAAAATCTTTTTCAAAAATCACTTGATTTCTTTTTCACTTTCAATTTTCGAAAATTATCAATCAAATTTTCAAAATGTTTTCAAAATCTTTTAATTGAATTTTCGAAAATCCTCTTCCCTCCTTCTCACATCCTTCTATTTATGGAGTACCACTCATTCTAAATGCACAATTCGAACCTTATCTAATTAAAGTTCGAATTCTTCTCCTCCTTCTTCTTTCTATTTCTCTTTTCCTCTGACATTTCAAGGAATCTCTATACTGTGACATAGAGGATTCCACATTTTCTTTTTCTCTTCTCTTTCATATGAGCAGGAGCAGAGATAAAGGCATTCTTGTTGAAGCTGATCCTGAACCCGAAAGGACCTTGAAGAGAAAGCTAAGAGAAGCCAAAGCACAACTCTCTTTAGAGGACCTGACCGAATTCTTCAAGGAAGAAGAACCCATGGCAGCCGAAAACAACAACAATGCCAACAATGCAAGGAAGGTGCTGGGTGACTTTACTGCACCTACTCCCGACTTCTATGGGAGAAGCATCTCTATCCCTGCCATTGGAGCAAACAACTTTGAGCTTAAGCCTCAATTAGTTTCTCTAATGCAACAGAATTGCAAGTTCCATGGACTTCCAATGGAAGATCCTCATCAGTTTTTAGCTGAATTCTTGCAAATCTGTGACACAGTCAAGACTAATGGGGTTAACCCTGAGGTCTATAGACTGATGCTATTCCCTTTTGCTGTAAGAGACAGAGCTAGAATATGGTTGGATTCTCAACCTAAAGAAAGCCTGGACTCTTGGGAAAAGCTAGTCAATGCCTTCTTGGCAAAGTTCTTTCCACCACAAAGATGGAGTAAGCTTAGAGTGGAAGTCCAAACCTTCAGACAGAAGGATGGAGAATCCCTCTATGAAGCTTGGGAAAGATACAAACAATTAATCAGAAGATGTCCCTCGGACATGCTTTCTGAATGGAGCATCATAGGTATTTTCTATGATGGTCTCTCTAAACTATCTAAGATGTCCTTGGATAGCTCTGCTGGAGGATCTCTTCATCTGAAGAAGACGCTTGCAGAAGCTCAAGAATTGATTGAAATGGTTGCAAATAACCAATTCATGTACACTTCTGAAAGGAATCCTGTGAACAATGGGACTAGTCAGAAGAAAGGAGTTCTTGAGATTGACACTCTGAATGCCATATTGGCTCAGAACAAGATATTGACTCAACAAGTCAATTTGATTTCTCAAAGTCTGTCTGGAATGCAAAATGCACCAAACAGTACTAAGGATGCTTCATCTGAGGAAGAAGCTTATGATCCTGAGAACCCTTCCATGGAAGAGGTGAATTACCTAGGAGAACCCTATGGAAATACCTACAATTCTTCATGGAGAAATCACCCAAATCTCTCATGGAAGAATCAAGAGAGACCTCAACAAGGTTTCAATAACAACAATGGTGGAAGAAACAGGTTTAGCAATAACAAGCCTTTTCCATCATCTTCTCAGCAACAGACAGAGAGTTCTAAGCAGAATACTTCAGACTTAGCAACAATGGTCTCTGATCTAATAAAGACCACTCAAAGTTTCATGAATGAAACAAGGTCCTCCATCAGAAATTTGGAAGGACAAGTGGGTCAGCTGAGCAAGAAAATTACTGAACTCCCTCCTAGTACTCTCCCAAGTAATACAGAAGAAAATCCAAAAGGAGAGTGCAAAGCCATTAACATGGCCGAATTCTGGGAGGAAAGAGAGGAGGAGGACGCCACTGAGGAAGACCTCAGTGGGCGTGCACTAACCTCCAATGAGTTCCCCAATGAGGAACAATGGGAATCTGAGGCTCAAATTGAGACCATAGAGATCCCATTGGACCTACTTCTGCCATTCATGAGCTCTGATGAATATTCTTCCTCTGAAGAGGATGAGTATGTCACTGAAGAGCAAGTTGCTAAATACCTTGGAGCAATCATGACACTGAATGACAAGTTATTTGGAAATGAGACTTGGGAGGATGAACCACCCTTTCTCACCAAAGAACTGGATGACTTGTCTAGGCAAAAACTGCCTCAAAAGAGGCAGGATCCTGGGAAGTTTTCTATACCTTGTACCATAGGCACCATGACCTTCAAGAAGGCCTTGTGTGACTTAGGGTCAAGTGTAAACCTCATGCCCCTCTCTGTAATGGAGAAAATAGGGATCTTTGAGGTGCAAGCTGCAAGAATCTCATTAGAGATGGCAGACAATTCAAGAAAACAAGCTCATGGACTTGTAGAGAATGTTTTGGTGAAGATTGAAGACCATTACATCCCTACTGATTTCATAGTCCTAGAGACTGGGAAGTGCATGGATGAATCCATCATCCTTGGCAGACCCTTCCTAGCCACAGCAAGGGCTGTGATTGATGTTGATAGAGGAGAGTTGATCATTCAAGTGAATAAAGAATCCTTGGTGTTTAAGGCCCAAGGATATCCCTCTGTCATCATGGAGAGGAAGCATGAAGAGCTCCTCTCAAAACAGAGCCAAACAGAGCCCCCACAGTCAAACTCTAAGTTTGGTGTTGGGAGGCTACAACCAAACTCTAAGTTTGGTGTTGAAACCCCACATTCAAACTCTAAGTTTGGTGTTGGAAGGTTTCAACACGGTTCTGAGCATTTCTGAGGCTCCATGAGAACCCTCTGTCAAGCTAATGACATTAAAGAAGCGCTTGTTGGGAGGCAACCCAATGTTTTATAATTAATTATTTTCTTTTGTTATCTTATCTTTTTTGTAGGTTGATGATCATAAGAAGTCACAAAAACAATGAAAAAAGCAAAAACAGAATGAAAAACAGGAAGAAAAACAGCACACCCTGGAGGAAGAAGCTGCTGGCGTTTAAACGCCAGTAAGCCTAGCTGTTGGGCGTTTAACGCCCAGTCTAGCACCATTCTGGGCGTTTAACGCCAGAAAGGGGCACCAGACTGGCGTTAAACGCCAGTAAAGGGCAACAACCTGGCGTTAAACGCCAGGAATGGGCACCAGCCCGGCGTTTAACGCCAGAAATAGCTCAAAACGTGGATTTTGATGCTATTTGGTGCAGGGATGACTTTTCCTTGACACCACAGGATCTGTGGACCCCACAGGACCCCACCACCACCCTCTCTCTTCTTCACCCATTCACCAATCACCTCAATACCTCTTCACCACTCACATCCATCTCCTCCATTTCTTCTTCTTCTACTCTCTTCCTTCTTCTTTTGCTCGAGGACGAGCAAACCTTTTAAGTTTGGTGTGGTAAAAGCATTGCTTTTTGTTTTTCCATAACCATTTATGGCATCCAAAGCCGGTTCAACTGAGAAGGCATGACCTCAAGCCCATCACTAAGAAGAAGATGGAGCAAACAAGAGACCCCTCTCATCAAGAGATCCCTGAGATACCTCAAGGGATGCACTTTCCTCCACAAGGCTATTAGGAGCAACTTAACACCTCCCTAGGAGAATTAAGTTCCAACATGGGACAACTAAGGGTGGAGCACCAAGAACATGCCATCCTCCTCCATGAAATTGGAGAAGATCAAAGGATCATGAGAGAGGAGCAACAAAGACAAGGAAGAGACATTGAGGAGCTCAAGCACTCCATAGGATCTTCAAGAAGAAGAAAGAGCCGCCATCACTAAGGTGGACCCGTTCTTTAATCTCCTTGTTCTTTATTCTTCTGTTTTTCGAATTTTCATGCTTATGTTTATCCATGTTTGTGTCTTATGATCATTAGTGTCTTAGTGTCTATGCCTTAAAGCTATGAATATGAATCCATCACCCTTCTTAAATGAAAACTGTTTTTAATCAAAAGAACAAGAAGTACAGGATTTCAAATTCATCTTTAAAACTAGCTTAATTAGTTTGATGTGGTGACAATACTCTTTGTTTTCTGAATGTATGCTTAAACAGTGCATATGTCTTTTGAATTTGAGGTTCATGAATGTTAAAATTGTTGGCTCTTGAAAGAATGATGAAAAAGGAGACATGTTACTGAGGATCTGAAAAATCATAAAAATGACTCTTGAAGCAAGAAAAAGCAGTGAATACAAAAAAAAAAGAGAAAAAGAAGGAGAAAAACGAAAAATGAAAAAAAAAAGAGGAAGGAAAAAAAAAAGAAAAAGAAAGAAAGAAAGAAATAAAGTTGTGATCCAAGGCAATAAGAGTGTGCTTAAGAACCCTGGACACCTCTAATTGGGGACTTTAGCAAAGCTGAGTCACAATCTGAAAAGGTTCACCCAATTATGTGTCTGTGGCATGTATGTATCCGGTGGTAATACTGGAAGACAGAGTGCTTTGGGCCACGGCCAAGACTCAATAAGTAGATGTGTTCAAGAATCATCATACTTAACTAGGAGAATCAATAACACTATCTGGATTCGGAGTTCCTAAAGAAGCCAATCATTCTGAATTTCAAAGGATAAAGTGAGATGCCAAAACTGTTCGGAGGCAAAAAGCTACTAGTCCCGCTCATCTAATTTAGAGCTATGTTTCATTGATAATTTGGAGTCTATAGTATATTCTCTTCTTTTTATCTTATTTGATTTTCAGTTGCTTGAGGACAAGCAACAATTTAAGTTTGGTGTTGTGATGAGCGGATAATTTGTATACTTTTTGGCATTGTTTTTAGTATGTTTTTGATATGATATAGTTAGTTTTTAGTATATTTTTATTAGTTTTTAATTAAAATTCACTTTTCTGGACTTTACTATGAGTTTGTGTGTTTTTCTGTGATTTCAGGTATTTTCTGGCTGAAATTGAGGGACCTGAGCAAAAATCTGATTCAGAGACTAAAAAGGACTGCAGATGCTGTTGGATTCTGACCTCCCTGCACTCGAAGTGGATTTTCTGGAGCTACAGAAGCCCAATTGGCGCGCTCTCAACGGCGTTGGAAAGTAGACATCCTGGGCTTTCCAGCAATATATAATAGTCCATACTTTGCCCAAGATTTGATGGCCCAAACCGGCGTTCAAAGTCACCTCAAGAAATTCCAGCGTTAAACGCCGGAACTGGCACCTAAATGGGAGTTAAACGCCCAAACTGGCACCAAAGCTGGCGTTTAACTCCAAGAAGAGTCTCTACACGAAATTGCTTCATTGCTCAGCCCAAGCACACACCAAGTGGGCCCGGAAGAGGATTTTTATGTCATTTACTCATTTCTGTACACCCTAGGCTACTAGTTTCTTATAAGTAGGACCTTTTACTATTGTATAGAAAATCTTTTGATCACTTTTAGATCTCTAGATCATCTTTGGACATTTTAGTTCTTAGATCATTGGGAGGCTGGCCATTCGGCCATGCCTAGACCTTATGCTTATGTATTTTCAACGGTGGAGTTTCTACACACCATAGATTAAGGTGTGAAGCTCTGCTGTACCTCGAGTATTAATGCAATTACTATTGTTCTTCCATTCAAATTCCGCTTGTTCTTTTACCAAGATATCACTTGTTCTTCAACATGATGAAGGTGATGATTGACGCCCATCACCATTCTCACCCATGAACAAGGTGACTGACAACCATTCTTGTTCTACAAGCATCTAAGGCTTAGTGAATATCTCTTGGATTCCTGATTGCATGATGCATGGTTGATCGCCTGACAACCGAGTGCTCGCCTGACAAACGAGCCAGCCATTCCGTGAGATCAGAGTCTTCGTGGTATAGGCAAGAACTGATGGCAGCATTCAAGAGAATCCGGAAGGTCTAACCTTGTCTGTGGTATTCTGAGTAGGATTCAATGATTGAATGACTGTGACGTGCTTCAAACCTGTAACCTACTGGGCGTTAGTGACAGACGCAAAAGAGTTATTCTATTCCGGTAGGGGAGGGAACCAAACCGGTGATTGGCCGTACTGTGACAGAGTATTGAGCATTAGCTTTCACTGCGCGGATGGGAGGTAGCTGCTGACAACAGTGAGACCCTATACGAGCTTGCCATGGAAAGGAGTAAGAAGGGTTGGATGAAGACAGTAGGAAAGCAGAGAGACGGAAGGGAAGGCATCTTCATGCGCTTATCTGAAGTTCCTACCAATGAATTACATAAGTATCACTATCTTTATCTTTTATGTTATTTTCGTTCATCACCATATATATCTGAGTTTGCCTGACTAAGATTTACTAGATGACCATAGCTTGCTTCAATACTAACAATCTCCGTGGGATCGACCCTTACTCACGTAAGGTTTATTACTTGGACGACCCAGTGCACTTGCTGGTTAGTTGTGCGAAGTTGTGTAATGCCATGGTATTGAGCGCCCGACCAAGTTTTCGGAACCATTACCAGGGATTATGAGAGTTGTGAAAAAGTATAGTTCACAATTTCGCATGTCAGTCTTGATGCACCCTTGAGATGAATCTCTCCATCTCCCATGACTCGGAAGTGGAAGCTTTTGCCTTCCCTTTCTTCTTTCTAGAGGTTTCTCCGGCCTTAGGTGCCATAAATGGTTATGGAAAAACAAAAAGCAACACTTTTACCACACCAAACTTAGAAGGTTTGCTCGTCCTCAAGCAAAAGAAGAAAGAAGGACGGAGAAGAAGAAGAAAATGGAGGAGATGGAGAAGTGGGAGTGATTCGGCCAAGGGGGAGAAGTAGTGTGTATGACGTGTGAAAATGAGGGGGTGAAGATGGGTGGGTTTGGGAGGGAAAGTGGTTTGAATTTGAATGGTGAGGTAGGTGGGGTTTTATGAAGGATGGATGTGAGTGGTGAAGAAAATGGTAGGATTTGATAGGTGAGGGGTTTTTGGGGAAGAGGTGTTGAGGTGATTGGTGAATGGGTGAAGGAGAGAGAGTGGTGGGGTAGGTGGGGATCCTGTGGGGTCCACAGATCCTGAGGTGTCAAGGATAATTCATCCCTGCACCAAGTGGCAAGCAAAAATGCTCTTTATGCCAATTCTGGCGTTAAACGCCGGGCTGGTGCCCATTTCTGGCGTTTAACGCCAGCTTCTTGCCCTTTCCTGGCGTTTAACGCCAGTCTGGTGCCCCTTTCTGGCGTTAAACGCCCAGAATGGTGTCAGACTGGGCGTTAAATGCCCAATTGCTGCCCTTACTGGCGTTTAAACGCCAGCAAGGTTTTCCTCCAGGGTGTGCTATTTTTCTTTCTATTTTTCATTCTGTTTTTGCTTTTTCAATTGATTTTATGAATTTCCATGATCATCAACCTACAGAAAACATAAAATAACAAAGGAAAATAGATAAATATAACATTGGGTTGCCTCCCAACAAGCGTTTCTTTAATGTCAGTAGCTTGACAGTGGGCTCTCATGGAGCCTCACAGATACTCAGAGCAATGTTGGAACCTCCCAACACCAAACTTAGAGTTTGAATGTGGGGGTTCAACACCAAACTTAGAAGTTGGTTGTGGCCTCCCAACACCAGACTTAGAGTTTGACTGTGGGGGCTCTGTTTGACTCTGTTTTGAGAGAAGCTCTTCATGCTTCCTCTCCATGGTGGCAGAGGGATATCCTTGAGCCTTAAACACAAAGGATTCTTCATTCACTTGAATGATAAATTCTCCTCTGTCAACATCAATCACAGCCTTTGCTGTGGCTAGGAAGGGTCTGCCAAGGATGATGGATTCATCCATGCACTTCCCAGTCTCTAGGACTATGAAATCAGCAGGGATGTAATGGTCTTCAGCCTTTACCAGAACATCCTCTACAAGTCCATAAGCTTGTTTTCTTGAATTGTCTGCCAACTCTAGTGAGATTCTTGCAGCTTGTACCTCAAAGATCCCTAGCTTCTCCATTACGGAGAGAGGCATGAGGCTTATGCTTGACCCTAGGTCACACAGAGCCTTCTCAAAGGTCATGGTGCCTATGGTACAAGGTATTGAAAACTTCCCAGGATCCTGTCTCTTTTGAGGTAATCTCTGCCCAGTCAAGTCATCCAGTTCTTTGGTGAGCAAAGGGGGTTCATCCTCCCAAGTCTCATTACCAAATAACTTGTCATTTAGCTTCATGATTGCTCTAAGGTACTTAGCAACTTACTCTTCAGTGACATACTCATCCTCTTCAGAGGAAGAATACTCATCAGAGCTCATGAATGGCAGAAGTAAATCCAATGGAATCTATATGGTCTCATTATGAGCCTCAGATTCCCAAGGTTCCTCATTAGGGAACTCATTGGAGGCCAAGTGACGTCCATTGAGGCCTTTCTCAGTGGCGATCACTGCCTCTTCCTCCTCTCCAAGTTCGGCCATGTGGGTCATGTTAATGGCCTTGCATTCTCCTTTTGGATTCTCTTCTGTATTGCTTGGAAGAGTACTAGGAGGGAGTTCAGTAATTTTTTTGCTCAGCTGTCCCACTTGTGTCTCCAAATTCCTAATGGAGGACCTTGTTTCAGTCATGAAACTTTGAGTGGTTTTGATTAGATCAGAGACCATGGTTGCTAAGTTAGAGTGGCTCTGCTTAGAATTCTCTGTCTGTTGCTGAGAAGATGATGGAAAAGGCTTGCCATTGCTAAACTTGTTTCTTCCACCATTATTGTTGTTGAAACCTTGTTGAGGTCTCTGTTGATCCTTCCATGAGAGATTTGGATGATTTCTCCATGAAGGATTATAGGCGTTCCCATAGGGTTCTCCCATGTAATTCACCTCTTCCATTGAAGGGTTCTCAGGATCATAAGCTTCTTCTTCAGATGAAGCGTCCTTAGTACTGCCTGGTGCAGCTTGCATTCTAGACAGACTTTGAGAGATCATATTGACTTGCTGAGTCAATATTTTATTCTGAGCCAATATGGCATTCAGAGTATCAATCTCAAGAACTCCTTTCTTCTGATTCGTCCCATTGTTCACAGGACTCCTTTCAGAAGTGTACATGAATTGGTTATTTGCAACCATTTCAATGAGTTCTTGAGCTTCTGCAGGCGTCTTCTTCAGATGAAGAGATCCTCCAGCAGAGCTGTCCAATGACATCTTGGACAGTTTAGACAGACCATCATAGAAGATACCTATGATGCTCCATTCAGAAAGCATGTCAGAAGGACACTTTCTGATCAATTGTTTGTATCTTTCCCAAGCTTCATAGAGGGATTCACCTTCCTTCTGTCTGAAGGTTTGGACTTCCACTCTAAGCTTACTCAATTTTTAAGGTGGAAAGAACTTTGCCAAGAAGGTATTGACTAGCTTTTCCCAAGAGTTCAGGATTTCTTTAGGTTGTGAGTCTAACCATATCCTAGCTCTGTCTCTTACAGCAAAAGGGAATAGCATAAGTCTGTAGACTTCAGGGTCAACCCCATTAGTCTTGACAGTGTCACAGATTTACAAGAATTCAGCTAAAAACTGATGAGGATCTTCCAATGGAAGTCCATGGAACTTGCAATTCTATTGCATTAGAGAAACTAATTGAGGCTTAAGCTCAAAGTTGTTTGCTCCAATGGCAGGGATAGAGATGATTCTCCCATAGAAGTCGGGAGTAGGTACAGTAAAGTCACCCAGCACCTTCCTTGCATTGTTGGCATTGTTGTTATTTTCGGCTGCCATTGGTTCTTCTTCTTTGAAGATTTCTGTTAGGTCCTCTACAGAGAGTTGCGCCTTAGCTTCTCTTAGCTTTCGCTTCAAGGTCCTTTCAGGTTCAGGGTCAGCCTCAACAAGAATGCTTTTATCTTTGCTCCTGCTCATATGAAAGAGAAGAGAATAAGAAAATATGGAATCCTCTATGTCACAGTATAGAGATTCCTTGAGGTGTCAGAGGAAAAGAAAAATAGAAGGAAGAGGTAGAAGAATTTGAACTTATCAAGAAAGATGGAGTTCGAATTGTGCATTGAGGAGGAGTGTTAGTCCATAAATAGAAGGATGTGAGAAGAGGGGAAGAAGTTTTTGAAAATAAATTAAAAAGAATTTAAAAACATTTTGAAAAATACTAATTGATTTTCGAAAACTAAGAGTGGAAAAGAAATCAAGTGATTTTTGAAAAAGATTTTGAAATTAGAAATTAAAAAGATATGATTGAAAACTATTTTAAAAAAGATGTGATTTAAAAGTTATGGTTTTAAAAAGATATGATTGAAAAGAGATGGTTGAAAAACAATTTAAAAAGATTTGATTTTGAAAATTAATGACTTGTCTAACAAGAAATTCAAAAGATATGATTCAGACATTAAACCTTTCTCAACAGAAAAGGCAACATACTTGAAATGTTGAATCAAATCATTAATTGTTAGCAAGTATTTTTGAAAATGGAAAGAAATTGATTTTGAAAATATATGATTGAAAAGATATGATTTGAAAAAGATTTGATTTTGAAAAATTTTGAAAACTTGAAAAAAATTTGAATTAAAAACAAAATCTTCCCTCTTGTGCCATCCTGGCGTTAAACGCCCAGAATGGTATCCATTCTGGCGTTTAACACCTAAAATGCTACCCTTTTGGGCGTTAAACGCCCAGCCAGGCACCCTGGCTGGCGTTTAAACGCCAGTTTTCCTTCCTCACTGGGCGTTTTGAACGCCCAGCTTTTTCTGTGTAATTCCTCTGCTGTATGTTCTGAATCTTCAATTCTCTGTATTATTGACTTGAAAAGACACAAATTAAAAATTTTTTGGATTTTTTATAATGAGGAATAATCAAAATGAAACTAAGATCAAATAAACAATGCATGCAAGACACCAAACTTAGAAGTTTGTATACTATTGACACTAACAAAATGAGAATGCATATGAGAAACAACAAAACACTCAAGACAAGAGAATTTAAAGATCAGAACAAGGAAATCATCAAGGACAACTCGAAGATCAATTAAGACACATGAATGAATTCAAAAAAAAAATGCAAGAAGAATAGAAACATGCAATTGACACCAAACTTAAAATGAGACACTAGACTCAAACAAGAAACATAAAATATTTTTGGTTTTTATGATGGAAAAACTACCATTTGTACCCATGAACTTTACGAACGCTGACAAAAGTACCCATGGAAGAAGAAAAGTGACTTTTTACCCATGAAAGACTGGATCCGTCTGTCGATAGTACCCGAACGTCAATAAAAACGTTAGCTCCGTTAAGTTAAAAGCCAACATGGCACGTTAACTGCTTACCTGGCTTTTGATTTTTAATTTGAATTTTTTTAATAACCTTCCAGGTGGATATAGAAGAGAGAGAGAGAGAGAAACGTTAGAGTCACTTCGCGCCATTCCATCTTCTTCCTCATCACCCTTATGCATGCCCTAGCAGAGAGAGAGACGTGAACCACGTACTGAACCCGACGCCACCAACCAATCCGCCCAACCGCCTCCGTCCGCCCAAAACACCGCCGGCGACTAGCATCGCCCAATCCTTCTTCCATTTTCTTCTCCATTTCCCTATTTCTTCCATCCTTTACGCGTAGTCACTGTGTCTCAGCGCGAACAGCCTCTGCTTCGCATCTTCCAGTCCGGCCAGGAACCAAGGGCGGCAAACTTTTGTGCCGATGCGACCGCCGCTCCTCCGCCTGGCCCAATTTCTTCGTCCTTCCTTTTAATCAGCGCATGTTCAATTCCATTTTCCTACTTCCCTGTCTTTCTTCTCTTTATTTTTATTGCTTTTTCATTCTGTTTTAGTTATCTGGGTAGGTTAAGTTACATGATTTCTGTGTTTTGGAGTGAATGTGTTTGCTGTGGTTGAATTTTGTGGGTTGTTTGATGCCAACATAGAACTAAACACGCTGTCTGAATTTGCTGCACACCACATGTTCGATATATCGCTTGAATGAAGTTTTTTATTTAAACCTTATATCTGATCAGAATAGGGCTTAAGTTTTATTTTCATTAGGCATTTTAATTCACAAATATGCAGTTTTCTGAACTTCATGATGATGATTGTGATTAAAATTTGGTTATGCGCTAGTTGAATGTCCTTGTTGAACACCAAGTTATCTATATGTTGTTGTCACTCAATGAAGAGATACCTACCTAACAAAATGTAATTTGGTAAATTCTTCATATTTTACACAATTGAAAATAATACCACCACCACCATAAGATAATTATAATTTTCAGGAGACATTTTTCTGAAAACATTCAGTATTTTACACGGGTTGGCAGTAAGCATAGCCTATTACATATTCTTCACCAAACATCATAACATGTATATCTCAAATCATTATTTTATAAATCAATAATTGAAACCCCATTTTTCATGTAATAAATAATGGAAAGGATTAAGGGATGTATTGGGCTGATGAATGCAGTTTATCTAAAATTTCAAATAATTTATAACTAAAATTGTACTAATTCTGAATTATTCTAATAAATTTAAATCATATCTTTTTTATTGTGTAATAACTTTATAGAAACAATAGTCATTTAATTATTGAGTGAATCATATTTTATAATTTAATAATTAGAAAAGTCATAAACATTGTCCAAATTTTTTCGTGAGTCAATTTTAGTGAAAATAGACAATTAAGTTTTCCATGAACCAGGATTTGTTCATTTAGTGGTAATAGACATACCTACATAATTAATAAGATTTACATGAATAATAATATTTTAAGAAACTAATTATCACGTTAATATTTTAAATTTTTATCTATTGGCTAACTAAAATATATTTTATCATTTGTTTACTTTTGCATATTGGTTGTATTGTAAAGAAATTAAAATTGTAATTATTGCTACTATTTTCTCAGACTGGTCATAACAGCAGAGGATGTGACAAGAAGAAAGAAGCTATGGCTAGTGGAGGAGCTGCATCAGGCAGTGGTAATCAGCATCAGGGTGCAGCAGCAACAATTGAAGGTATGGGTGTTGATAATCTTGATGAGGATGCTGCCAGAGAGCAAGAGATGTATTGGGAAGAGACTTTGGAGGCAGCAGATGCTGAAGCATCAGCTTCAGATTCACCCAGTGTAAGTTATTTATATCCACTATCTTCTTCTACTTATTGGCATGAAGATAATTTTATCGTGCATTAAAAATTTGAGCTAATGCAATTATCAACATTTATAGGTGAATGTTGATGGTCTGAACTGTGTGAATCCTTCTGAAGAACCTATGGCAGTAAGACCTCCGCCTTCTAACTCCTTTACTGCATATGTGCCACCTAGACCTATCATAAAGCCAACCATGTCCAAGAGACCAATTAGGAGGAGAAATATTAAGAGGCCACCACTGTCACAACCTTATCCCCTCAGACCTGTCCCACCACAACCTACTCCCATAACGCCTACCACACCACAACCTTCTGTTGTTAGGCCTACATCACCAACTAACCAACCGCCTCCAAGAGTTACCAGACAAACAATGCATGGTGTAAGTCGAGGGACCACTACACGATTTATGCGATTCATGCCAACTCCACCATCCACAATTCAAACACCAGGCACATGGCCAGTACCTGGGTTCCGTCCACCAACAGGAGCATCTTCAAGTGGCAACAACAACGGAGTTTCTAGTGGCAGCAGCAACTCCACACCCAACAAATAGGATATTTAGTCTGAATTTGTTTTTGGATGAAGTACTTCCTGTAATGAGAGCTCCATGAATTCTTATATTATGGTTTTTTTGTAGCTTATGCCTAGTAAAAACAGCATACAACTTGATACTTTCATGTTCATGGTTTGTATTGGTTCTATTAGGTACATTTGATTTGTTACAGCTACATCAAACTCATACCCTCGTTTTGAGGCTTTTGTTGATAACTGCATATGAGTAAATTACTTCAAGGTTTATTATAGCTTATGGAATGAATTACTAGTTCCATTTCCAAGTTACAACTTTGCTATTTATTTTACAATACCATGTTTCTGGCTAGATTAAGACAAATCACGACATCTATATTTCTTTTTTTTGTCAAAATTGGGTTAACTCCAATCTAACAGATATCAAATACATTAACAATAATGGACATTAATGTCATAACACAACTTGACTTTTTCCACAACAAGTGAAGATAGTAACAGATTTTCGAAGTTCATCATCATCGAGACCAACCAGCTTCTAAGTTCATCATCATTGAAACCAAAAAGCTGCACAATAAGATCCCAGGACAACATACACCATAAGCACAGTTACAGATTGATTAATTCGAGTAGATTCAGCCCTACACAAATCAGTAAACTCAAAAAAATAGTTATAATCCATGACCTAATAGTTCTAATTTCACCCTGGAGCTTCCCTATCTTTAACAAGATCTTCACACTATTCTCTTGAATCTCTCTTCTTTGCCCAGTGAGATTGACCTCATGGTTACTATAGGAGCTATCTTGATTTTTTCTAACAAGGGCTCTTGCCAGTCCCTCCCATCCTCCGTCAATCTCATCCACCCATACAAAATACTTGCAATCCATCGTCTGTAGTGTGAAAGGGAGGTATAAGGATTCATTCACAATAAGTTAATCTGATCAGAAGCACAAAAATAAAAAGACTTACTTTCCATAGAGGACACCTTACAAACCATCTCCCAGGATTCGTTAAGGTTCCAGATTGTAGCAACACCACACCCTGTCCACAAAAGCATCTCCCAGACAAAGTCTTCTCGTCACCCCTCTTGGAAGACGAAGTCCCTTCTTTGTTGATGCTTCCATTCGAAGAACATTGGTTACCTCTGCATCTCCTAGACATTCTAGGGTTTTGAAATTAAAATTGGGAAAACAGTTGAGGATAAATTAGGGAAATGGGTGATGTTATAACGGTATATTTATGCTTGGACACGTTAGACTGCTGATTCAAAGTCAGGTAAGCAGTTAACGTGCCATGTTGGCTTTTAACTTAACGGAGCTAACGTTTTATTGACGTTCGGGTACTATCGACAGACGGATCCAGTCTTTCATGGGTAAAAAGTCACTTTTCTTCTTCCATGGGTACTTTTATCAGCGTTCGTAAAGTTCATGGGTACAAATGGTAGTTTTTCCTTTTATGATTTTGTAATTTTTTTTGTATTTTTTTCGAAAATTGATTGAAAAAAAGAAAATAAGGGTAACAAAATTCTTAATGAGAATTCCAGGAATCATGCAATGTTAGTCTAAAGCTTCAGTCTAAAGAAATTAGACATGGCTAGCCAAGCTTCAGCAGGACATTACATTCAAGAGCTAAATTGATGAAGCAAGCTATGGTCATCTTGTAAATCTCAGTCAGGCAGATTCAAATGGTTATGGATGATATATGAATAAAGCATAAAGATAGAGATACTTATGTAATTCATTGGTGAGAATTTCAGATAAGCGTATGGAGATGCTTTGTCCCTTCCGTCTCTCTGCTTTCCTACCGTCTTCATCCAATCCTTCTTACTCCTTTCCATGGCAAGCTCTATGTTGGGCATCACCGTTGTCAGTGGCTACAGTCCCGTCCTCTCAGTGAAAATGTTCAACACGCTCTGTCACAGCACGGCTAATCATCTGTCAGTTTTCAATCAGGTTGGAATAGAATCCAGTGATTCTTTTGCATCTGTCACTAACGCCCAGCCTTCAGGAGTTTAAAGCTCGTCACAGTCATTCAATCCTTGAATCCTACTCAGAATACCACAGACAAGGTTTAGACCTTCCGGATTCTCTTGAATGCCGCCATCAATTCTAGCTTATGCCACGAAGATTCCAATTAAGGGATCCAAGAGATATCCACTCAATCTAAGGTAGAACGGAGGTGGTTGTCAGGCACACGTTCATAGGTGAGAATGATGATGAGTGTCACGGATCATCACATTCATCAAGTTGAGGAACAAGTGATATCTTAGAACAAGAACAAGCCGAATTAAATAGAAGAACAATAGTAATTGCATTAATACTCGAGGTACAGCAGAGCTCCACACCTTAATCTATGGTGTGTAGAAACTCCACCGTTGAAAATACATAAGAACAAGGTCTAGGCATGGCCGAATGGCCAGCCCCCAAAACGTGATCAAAAGATTCAAAGATCTAAATATGATCAAAGATCCAAAGATCCAAAGATGTAAAATACAATAGCAAAAGGCCCTATTTGTAGAGAACTAGTAGCCTAGGGTTTACAAAGATGAGTAAATGACATAAAAATCCACTTCCAGGCCCACTTGGTGTGTGCTTGGGCTGAGCATTGAAGCTTTCATATGTAGAGACTTTTCTTGGAGTTAAACGCCAGCTTTTGTGCCAGTTTGGGCGTTTAACTCCCATTCTTGTGCTAGTTCCGGCGTTTAACGCCGGGCAGTTTTGATCTGATTTGGAACGCCGGTTTGGGCCATCAAATCTCGGGCAAAGTATAAACTATTATATATTGTTGGAAAGCCCAGGATGTCTACTTTCCAACGCAGTTGAGAGCGCGCCAATTGGGTTTCTGTAGCTCCAGAAAATTCACTTCGAGTGCAGGGAGGTCAGAATCCAACAGCATCTGCAGTCCTTTTCAGCCTCTGAATCAGATTTTTGCTCAGGTCCCTCAATTTCAGCCAGAAAATACCTGAAATCATAGAAAAACACACAAACTCATAGTAAAGTCCAGAAAAGTGAATTTTAACTAAAAACTAATAAAAATATAATAAAAACTAACTAAAACATACTAAAAACATACTAAAAATAATGCCAAAAAGTGTATAAATTATCCGCTCATCAATGTACATACTTCACATTAGATAGTTATGACTAGGTCAGGTTGTAGACAAGTAGGTTTCAAGATTGAGGGTGGAGATTTTGTACATGATTTGATCTGTTTACCTATGGTTGGGTTGGAGATGATTTTGGGGTTTGATTGGTTGTCAAAAAATTGAGTCTTGTTGGATTGCTTTGAATGGACCATTCGATTTATACCGGAAGGAGAGATTAGGGTAGTAATAACCACAGGATATTACCTGAACTCCGTTATGGTGCACTGTAGTGGGAAGAGTGTTAGTGTTACATCTTGTTAACTGCTAATGCTTCGGGTGATACCCAAGGCTTAGAACAGATTCTGGTAGTTACGAATTTTTTGGAGGTATTTCCGGAAGATATTCCTGAGTTCCCTCCTCAAAAAGAGATTGAGCTTACGATTGAATTGGTGCCGGGAGCCGGATCAGTGTCAATTGCACCGTACAGGATGGCTCCGAAAGAGTTGGCCAAGTTGAAGGCTCAGTTGGAGGAGCTTCTGAAACAAGAGGTTCATTCGACCAAATGTGTCGTCGTGGGGAGCACCAGTTTTATTGGTGAAGAAGAAGGATGGAAGAATGCGGCTGTGTGTGGATTACCGCCAGTTGAACAAAGTAACTGTAAAGAATAAGTACCCGCTGCCAAGGATAGACGACTTGATGGATCAACTACAAGGAGCTGGAGTGTTTTCCAAAATAGATTTGAGATCCGGTTACCATCAGATAAGGGTGAAAGAGGACGACATCCCTAAGACCGCATTTAGGACACGTTATGGACATTACAAGTTTATGGTGATGTCCTTAGGGTTGACAAATGCACCTGCTGTCTTCATGGATTATATGAACAGAGTATTTTGTCCTTTTCTGGACAAGTTCGTGGAGGTTTTCATAGACGACATCTTAGTTTACTCCAAGACGGCAAAGGAACATGAGGAGCATTTGAGAATTGTGCTGTAAATCCTGAAAGAACGGAAGCTGTATGCTAAGTTGTCGAAGTGCGAGTTCTGAAAGGAGGAAGTAAAGTTCCTAGGTCATGTGGTAAGTAAAGGAGGAATAGTTGTGGATCCTTCTAAGGTAGAAGCGGTGATGGAATGGGAAAGACCGACGACTGTGACGGAAGTTAGGAGCTTCTTGGGGTTAGCCGAATATTATCAGAGATTTATTGAAGGCTTTTCCCGGATTGTACTACCAATGACCAAGTTGACAAGGAAAGAAGCGCCTTTTGTTTGGGCGTCGTAGTTTGAAGAGAGTTTTCAAACTTTGAAGCAAAAGCTAACTTTAGCACCTTTTTTATCTTGCCAGAACCGCATGAACCGTTTGAAGTGGACTATGACGCTTCATTGAAGGGTTTGAGTTGTGTGTTGATGCAACACCGAAATGTGGTGGCTTTCGCATCGCGTCAGCTGAGACCGCATGAGGTGAATTATCCAACTCATGATTTGGAATTAGCCGCGATTGTGTTTGCATTGAAGATCTGAAGGCACCACTTGTACGGAATGAGATTTAGCCTCTTTTCTGATCATAATAGTCTCAAGTACATCTTTGACCAGAAGGAGCTAAATATGCGTCAAAGGAGGTGGATGGAGTTGTTAAAGGACTATGATTTTGATTTGAGTTACCATCTTGGGAAAGTGAATGTGGTAGCAGACGCCTTGAGTCGGAAGTCCTTGACAATAGCTTGGATGAGAATCAAGGAAGAGGAGTTAGTAGATAACTTTGCAGATCTTAAGTTGGATATCAGAAAGGTTGCCGGAAGAGCTTTCTTGAACCAGTTACAGATTTCAAGCACGTTTAAGATGGAAATCCAAAGGGCTCAATAGGATGAGCAAAAGCTGCAGCAACTGTTTCAACCAGTTAATGAGCAGAGACTTGGAGAGTTCACAAAAGACGATGAAGGGTTGTAGAGGTATAAAAGGAGGATTTGTATACCGGATGTTGGGAGTTTAAAATAGAGCTTGTTGACAGAAGCTCACAACAGTGGATTTTCTATTCATCCCGGAAGCACGAAGATGTATTATTGCTTAAAGAAGATGTTCTGGTGGCAGGGGATGAAGGGTGATGTAGCTACAGTGGTATCCAAGTGTTTGACTTGCCAAAAAATAAAGATAGAGCACCAGAAACCGTCAGGAGTGCTACAACCTCTTGAAATTACTCAGTGGAAGTGGGAAGGAATTGCAATGGATTTTGTGACCGGTTTACCGAAGACTAGGTCGAGATTTGATGCGATTTGGGTGATCGTGGATCGCTTAACCAAATCTGCTCATTTTCTACCTATTCGAGTAAACTGCTCTATGGAAGAGTTAGCAAGGTTATATGTAAAGGAGATAGTAAGGTTTCATGGTGTACTGTCAAGCATAGTATCGGACCGTGACCTCCGATTCACTTCAAGGTTTTGGGGAGCCTTCTAAAAAGCTTTCAGTACGAAGCTAAGTCTTAGTACGGCGTATCATCCACAAACAGATGGACGGCTGGAAAGGACTATTCAGACGTTGGAAGATATGCTGAGAGCGTGTGTCTTGGATCAACCCGGAAGTTGGGACCACTACATACCATTGGTGGAATTTGCGTACAACAATAGCTTTCATGCGAGCATTGGGATGACTCCGTATGAGGCTTTGTATGGACAGAAGTGCCAGTCTCCACTTTGTTGGTATGAATCAGGCGAAGCAAGTGTATTAGGCCCAGATGTGGTAGTAGAGACTACGGAGAAGATTAAGAAGATACGAGAAAGGATTTTGACTGCTCAGAGTCGACAGAAGAGTTATGCGGACCAAAGAAGAAAATCGTTGGAGTTCGAAGTAGGAGAGTATGTCATTCTACGTGTTACACCAACAACTGGGATTGGAAGGGCAATCAAGACCAAGAAGTTGAATCTAAGGTATATAGGACCGTTTGAGATCCTAAAGCGATTCGGGCCGGTGGCATATCAATGCTTTGCCACCTCACCTATCTAAGCTACATGACGTGTTCCACATGTCACAACTCCGTAAGTACATGTCGGATGCGGCTCATGTGTTGGAGCCTAAGATAACCGAGTTGAGGGAAAACTTGACTTTCCAAGTGACACCGGTTAGAATTGACGACACCAGTGTAAAGAAGCTGCAAAGAAAAGAAGTTCTGTTGGTTAAAGTCGCTTGGAAGCGAGCAGGAGTTGAAGAGCATACTTGGGAATTGGAGTATGAGATGCGAAAGGACTATTCCGAGCTTTTCTCAGGTAATTCAAATTTTAAGGGCAAAATTTCTTATTTGGTGGGGAGAATGTAAGAACCACAATTAATCAAACCGGTAATTAAGTGGTTATATTGCCCAAATTTGATTCCAAAAAGCTAGAATGAGAATTTGAGATTTTAAACACCATTTTTGGATTCAGTGGGCCTTCACGAGTTAAAAAATGTGTTTTTTGCGAAAAACCATAAAAAACCGCAAACCGACAATTGAACCGATTGAACCGGTACAAGTCTCCCCGGTGCTACACGAGAAAAAGTAGAGACAGTCAAAAACTTTAGAAAATAGTAGAAATGAAAAACCGGACGTTAATTTTAAAGGTCTGGCCCGAAGTTGGGCCAAACGGGTTAAAAACGCTAATGGGTTGAACAGAGTCCAAATTGGACCCAAGTCCAACATACATAAAGGTTCATTTAATGAACCCTAGCCTCATAAACACACACACTTCAGATTTGAAAGAGGGAGAGAAGAAGAGGTTGAAGCCTACTCACCTCAATCTTCTCAAGCTCATATCTTGAGTTCTAGAGCTCCGATTTGCATGCCGTCAGCGGCTACGCATTTCTTGTGAAAAGCTCTACAAAACCCACCTAAGAAACTTTAGAGGTAAGCTCGAAATCCTTCCAGTTCTCCTCTCCAAAATTTCGGGTATCTAGGGTTCATGGCTAAGTGAATTTTTGTGATTCTTGATGTTTATGTTCACTCTCATCTTTGTTTAGATTTGGGTTTTGCCATCCAAATCTGTTGGAAAAGATAAGAGGCTTTGATCTCTTGTGAACTTTGATTTATGTTGAGCCCTATGTTGATTTTGTGGTGATTTATATGTATATAGCTTGATTATTGTGAGTTTAGGGCTTGTTGGAGCTACATTGGTGGTTGAATTTTGGTTGGAAGCTCATTTGGTTTATATTGGGAATCAGCCAAGGTATGGTTTTGGTTTTCTCTATGTAGTATATAATATTCATGGACACTTAGGCTATTGACCCATAGGATAGGATCAGATTTGAATGGTTGTTGAATTGTTGAATATGATTGTATGATAATGTTTGATGAAATGATGATTAATAGTGATGTGATGAAGATAAATGAATTGTGAAATTGAGAAGTGAATTATGTTGATAAATGAGATGTGGGTGTTGATTGATTGGTAATGTAGTTGGAATTTGTTAATAGAGTTTGATATATGAGATATATTGATATGGATGTTGTGGATGAGAAAAAGTGAAGCAAAATGTGGTAATTTTGGTGTGGTAAGACATAGAGGGTTGATTTTGATGAAGGGTAGAGTTTGGGAATGGTTTGGTTTGGTTTTGATTGTATTTTGCAAAGATTGTAAAAGTTGTGATTTTGGATAAAAGTGGAATTTTGGTGAACTTTGTGATGCCAGGGCATCTTGGCCAGTTTCACTGACCTTTTCTTTACTGTTTTTAGGGTAGTTTCATGCATTTCCTTAGGAAATAAGCTAGTTTTGGATAGATATTCACTTACACCTTGATTCAAGCATACATTGTGCATTTTACCCATGACTTGGACTAGAACTTTGATACACTCTATTGCTTGATTTCAGGACCAAAGGAAGCAAGGAAGAACCACTTAGCAGTCACGTTAATCTAATTAACGTTACCACTAACGTGGAATGGGAGGTAACTTGCAAAGTTAATGAGAAAAGTGATTGCCAATAACGCTCTCGAAGCCATCATTGCCCACGTTAAGAGTCACGTTAACTTGAACTCTAACGTTAAGAAGGGACTTTGAGCCAACGTTAGTGACACTTAACATTATCACTAACGTTGGTCAATGATCATAAGTAGGCCACGTTAGAGTCCACATTAACTTAGTTAACGTGGCCTCTAACGTTTAAAGGGGGAAGGAAGCCAACGTTAGTGACACTCAACATTGCACTAACGTTAGCCTAAGGTGAAATGTACCACGTTAACTCCCACGTTAACTTGGTTAACGTGGGAGCTAACGTAAGAGGCAAAGGAGGTCGACAACGTTAGTGACACCCAACATTGTCACCAACGTTGGAAGCACCCACAAAACCCCCAAGGAGCCACGTTAACTTCCACGTTAACTTAGTTAACGTGGAAGCTAACGTTGATGAGTGTAAAATGAGCCAACGTTAGTGACACTCAACATTGTCACTAACGTTGGGGATGGCTAAGAATGGCCACGTTAGAAGCCACGTTAACCTAGTTAACGTGGACTCTAACGTGAGACATAGGGGCACAATGGAACGTTAGTGACAATGTTGAGTGTCACTAACGATCTGGAAGGTTGGCAAGGCCACATTAGAAGCCACGTTAACCTAGTTAACGTGGACTCTAACGTGAGACATAGGGGCACATTGGAACGTTAGTGACAATGTTGAGTGTCACTAACGTTCTCGAAGGTTGGCAAGGCCACGTTAGAACCCACGTTAACCTAGTTAACGTGGACTCTAACTTGAGACATAGGGGTACATTGGAACGTTAGTGACAATGTTGAGTGTCACTAACGTTCTCGAACTCATACTTTCACTAAATGTTAACACCCCTAACATCCTGAGCTAAAGTCTCTGCCCACTTCACACTTTCTCTCTGCAAGTAAAGCCAAGCCTAAATGAAGAAGAGAACTGCTTCAAACTCAAGATCCAAAGGCCCAAGACTTGAAGAGCCAACTAGAAGCTGAGAAGAGTAGTATATATAGGAGTAGCTTTGAATTATTTGAGGAGTTCTGGAAGTTGGAAAATAACACTACTCTCTGTATTTCTCTGCTCTTCTAGTTCCATGATGTATTCTCCATCTTTGTTTTCATTTTCTAGAGCTATGAACAACTAAACCCCTTTCATTGGGTTAGGGAGCTCTGTTGTAATTTGATGGATCAATACTAGTTTTCATTATTCTTCTTCTATCTTCTCTCTTGATTTTGCTTGAAAGCTTTCGATCTTCATCCCATTGGGTAGTTATCTTGGAAAAGAAACTATTCAAACTTGGATCTCTTCTGAGCCTTGAAAGAGGAATGAAGAGATCAAGCTAGAAATGCTTTCTCATGCTGGACCAAATTGGGTTTGGATGGATATGTGACTATAATCCTCTCAATACTTGATTTGGGAAATGCATGTGGTATAATCAGTGACCACACTTCATCTCTTCTCATGAACAATTGACCAAGGAATTGGCTATTGATCAAGATTTGAGATATTGAATTGCAAGAAATTGTAATTCAATCAATTAAGATTGCCAAGGAGATCAATGAGTGTATTGATTGAGGAAGAGATGAAAATGAACTTGATCCGGAGAATTGCAACATCTCATGCGCCCAATGAACTCCCCAATTCTGATCTCACCCATTCTTTTTAATTTCTGTGTTTACTTTCATGAGCAAACACCCCATTCCCATTTACAATTCTGTAATTTACTTTCAGTCATTTACTTTCAGCCCTTTAATTCTAGCATTTACTTTTTCTATCATTTACATTTCCGCCATTTTATTTTCTGCAAATCTCAACCCAAAGTCTGAATTCGCTCAACTAGAACATTCTTCTAATTAAAGTTGCTTGATCAATCAATCCCTGTGGGATTCGACCTCACTCTATTGTGAGTTTTTACTTGACGACAAATTCGGTACACTTGCTGAAGGAAATTTGTTGAGAGACAGTTTCCACTTGCATCAAGTTTATGGCGCCATTGCCGGGGATTGATTGTGCATCAACAATGATTAAATTAATAGATTACTAGATTGAGCATTTTTTGTTTGTTGATTTAATTTTCTGTTTGAGTGATTTACTTTCTGTCTTAGTTAACTTCTTCCCTTCCCCCTCTACTCTTTCGTGTTCTTTGTTATTTACCATTCATTTTGCTAACCCACTAACTGTTTGATATATTGCACCACTCACAACTAACAGTAATTCTGACAGCAATACTATCTGCACATATTGGTACTTGCTTGTACTTGTTGGTTGTATGACAGGGAGAAGAAGCGGGGCTTCAACTTCCTTCGATTCTGAACCAAAGAGGACTCTCCTTAGATTAAGGAGGGAAGCAAGAGAAAAACGTACAATCGGTGCTGAAGAGGAGGAGGAACACTTAGAACTAAACATGGAAGGCAACATGGAAAACCAACATGAAGAAGAGGCTAATAACCATGGGGGAGGAGGTAGAGCAAATCATGCTGGGGAGGATAGAGGAGTCTTAGGATCCTATATCAATCCTAATCCTGGAAACTGTGGGAGCAGCATTCAGAAGCTCACCATACATGCCAACAATTTCGAGCTAAAACCTCAGCTCATCACTCTTGTGCAGAATAATTGCTTATTTGGAGGAGGTGCTCAAGAAGATCCGAATCAACACTTGACCACCTTCTTGAGAATTTGTGACACAGTGAAGTCCAATGGAGTCCACCAGGATGTATATAGGCTGCTCTTGTTCCCTTTTTCACTCAGGGACAAGGCATTCAAATGGCCTGAATCCTTCCCAAAAGAAAGCCTGACAAATTGGGAAGAGGTGGTGAATAAGTTTTTGGCAAGGTTTTACCCCCCTCAAAGGATCAATAGGCTGAGAACTGAAGTACAGACGTTCAGACAGCAAGATGGGAAGACACTTTATGAAGCTTGGAAAAGGTTCAAAGACCTAACAAGGAGATGCCTACCAGAGATGTTTAATGAGTGGGTCCAACTTCATATCTTCTATGAAGGTCTTTCCTATGAGTCAAAGAAGGCTGTGGATCATTCATCAGGAGGCTCTTTAAACAAGAAGAAAACCATTGAAGAAGCCATAGATGTCATCGAAACAGTTGCTGAGAATGACTACTTCTATGCCTCTGAAAGAAGTAACACTAGAGGAGTAATGGAGCTGAACCACATGGATGCACTGTTAGCTCAAAACAAGATGATCACCAAGCAGCTAGCTGACCTCACCAAGAAGATGGAGAAGTACCAAGTGGCAGCCATCCCCACCTGATTGGAACTTACCCTTTGAATTGATGTGTGATGCATCTGACTTTGCAGTAGGGGCAGTGTTAGGGCAGAGGAAAAATAACTTAGTCCATGTAATATACTATGCTAGCAAGGTCCTCAATGATGCTCAAAGAAATTATACCACTACTGAAAAGGAATTGCTAGCCATAGTTTTTGCATTTGACAAGTTTAGATCGTACCTCATTGGTGCTAAAGTCATTGTTTTTACAGATCACACTGCACTTAAATATTTATTTGCCAAGCAAGAATCAAAACCAAGAGTAATAAGATGGATCTTATTATTGCAGGAGTTTGATATTGAAATCAGAGACAAAAAGGGAGTGGAGAACAAGGTGGCAGATCACCTATCCAGGATTCCTCATGAGGAAGGAGGAACACATGATATGAGTGTGAACAAGCTCTTCCCTAATGAGCAGTTAATGACAGTGCACAAAGCCCCATGGTTTGCAGACATTGCCAACTTCAAGGCAATTGGGGCTCTACCTCCAGGGATCAATAAACATCAAAAGAGGAAGCTCATGAATGATGCAAAATACTTTGTCTGGGACGAGCCTTATCTCTTCAAGAAGTGTTCAGATGGAATCCTTAGAAGATGTGTCTCAAAAGAGGAAGGACGAGAGGTACTATGGAATTGCCACGGCTCATGCTACGGAGGCCACTTTGGAGGGGACAGGACTGCAGCAAAGGTGTTACAAAGTGGATTCTTTTGGCCCACCCTTTTCAAGGATGCCAAAGAACTGGTAAGGAGCTGCAATGAATGCCAAAGATCTGGGAACTTGCCCAAAAGAAATGCCATGCCACAGAATTTCATTTTGGAACTGAAAGTATTTGATGTGTGGGGAATAGATTTCATGGGACCATTCCCAACCTCATATGCAAACAAGTACATCTTGGTAGTAGTGGATTATGTGTCCAAATGGGTAGAGGCCATTACAACCCCAACAAATGACAACAAAGTAGTCATGAACTTCCTTAGGAAGAATATCTTCAGCCGGTTCGGAGTCCTAAGAGCCCTCATCAGTGATGGAGGGAGCCATTTTTGTAACAAACCACTAGAGCCTCTTCTCCTACGATATGGGGTGAAACACAAGGTAGCCACACCTTACCATCCCCAAACAAGTGGACAAACAGAGATATCTAACAGAGAGCTAAAGAGGATTCTGGAAAACACTGTGAGTGCATCAAGAAAGGATTGGGCGAAGAAGCTGGATGATGCTCTTTGGGCATACAGGACAGCATTCAAAACACCACTGGGAATGTCCCCATATCAACTGGTTTATGGAAAAGCTTGCCATTTACCACTAGAATTGGAACACAAAGCTCTCTGGGCCATCAAGATACTAAACTTTGACAGCATAGCTGTTGGTGCAAAGAAGATCTTGCAGCTGCAAGAGATGGAGGAATTCAGGTCACAAGCCTATGAAAATACTAAGATATATAAAGAGAAGGCAAAGAGGAGACATGACCTGCATCTTGCACCCAGGGATTTCGAAAAGGGGCAGCAAGTACTCCTCTACAATTCCAAATTGAGACTGTTCCCAGGAAAACTCAAATCGAGGTGGTCCGGGCCTTTCATTGTCACAAAAGTCTCACCATATGGACACATCAAAATTATGGATGAAAGGTTAGAGAGGACTTTTATAGTGAATGGACAAAGACTCAAGCATTATCTGGGCAACATGGGGGAAAACCCCAGAGTAAAATATCATCTCAAGTGAAGTAAGGACCCGTCGAGCTAGCGACGATAAAAGAGCGCTCTGTTGGGAGGCAACCCAACCTTAGGTAACTACTTTTTCAGCTGCATTTCAATAAAGATCACATGTTGTTTTCCCTGCATTGCAAGGAGCTAAGTTTGGTGTTCCATACCAAAACAATTCAAGAGTGAAAGTGCGATTCTAAGTTTGGTGTCCCACCAAAGGATGCTAGTTCGAATCACACTACACTCTCAAAACACATTGCTAGCTCTGATCAATCAAGGGAACCACTTGGATATAGAGTAATCTTTAGTTAATTGGTTGCTAACAGCAAGATACGAAGTTCTACACATGCATGTAAGGTTTTGTAGTAGGCAAGGAACTAAGTTTGGTGTTCACACACCAAAATAAGTTTAGAAATCATAAGCATACATGCAAGCTGACTATTCCTCAAGTGCTTGGGAAACAAGCAACTTCCAATAACCTTGCAGGAAGCTTATGAGGAGATTGTGCACCTTCAACTAAGAAAGTGAGGCATCAAGAACTATGACAATGACAACAAGAGGGCAACTGGATTGGTATAGCAAACCACCTCCCAAAGGTTGTATTGCTACTTAATTCCATCTACTCATCGTGTTAAAAATTGGAAGTCCGAATGCACTGTTAATTAATAGTCATGTGTTGATTAGAACCTTTTCAATTCTGCATTTTAAGTTTTATTGCTTAGGTCTATGATTTCTGGTTTAAGTGTCACTGCATCATATCTTTACTTATTGTATGCTTGTCTTTTAAATCAAATGAAAAGAGAATGATTGTATTTTAAAAAAGACCAGAGTGGAGTTCATAATATGGAAGTGCATTCATGAGTCTTTGGTGTGATCATAAGTTAGCTAAGTTGGTTCAACCATAAGGTGGGGATGACAACTATCTGGCCTGAATACTATACTTTGAATATACCCATGAGACTAAGTAAATAACAAGATCCTAATAAGAGAAAGGGAAAGAACACTTAAAGTGAAAAACAAAAGAAAAAGAGTAAGTAATAAGGCTAGGCACCAATGATTTTAATCTTGAGGCATGTGTCTGTGGTGTTCCTGTGTGAGGGATTTACTTGGATGAATAAGCTCTTAGGGGTGCCTTATCACTTGGTAACTTGGGTTAACTAACTCGGGATTATCAGCTGAAAATCCACTATCAAGAGTAACCCTCACTACAGAGCATTTAGTAACCCAAAGAGGTGCTGGACACCAAGGTTTCAAGAAGGAAAATAAATGAACCAGATGCCTGTGGTGTGTATGTATGGGGGAGAGACTTGAGGGAGTAAGTCCTTAGGGGTGTCTCAACACCTAGCACTTAGCTTATCTTAAAGAGTTGCCCCCTTACAGAGCACTTAGCTTGAAGAACACAGATAAGCCCTGGAATGACAATAAAAGGATCAATAAAAGTCTCATGGGATGTAAGCAAAGTCAATGTTTTAGGACATGATAAAGGTCTGAACGCCAGTAATGGAATGAACCTAAGTTGCTATGCATGAAACCACCATAAAATCAGTGACATGACTTCCACAAGAATGGCTCATTTCTCTTGGCACTCCATTCATCATTCTCTTGTTCCAGTACTTGCTTAGGGACAAGCAAGCTTTAAGTTTGGTGTTGTGATGCCAGGGCATCTTGGCCAGTTTCACTGACCTTTTCTTTATTGTTTTTAGGGTAGTTTCATGCACTTCCTTAGGAAATAAGCTAGTTTTGGATAGATATTCACTTACACTTTGATTCAAGTATACATTGTGCATTTTACATGATTTCATGAGGATTTTTCATGAGTTTAGTGACAAATTGTATGTTGCATTACCCATGACTTGGACTAGAACTTTGATGCACTCTATTGCTTGATTTCAGGACCAAAGGAAGCAAGGAAGAACCACTTAGCAGTCACGTTAATCTAATTAACATTACCACTAACGTGGAATGGGAGGTAACTTGCAAAGTTAATGAGAAAAGTGATTGCCAATAACGCTCTCGAAGCCATCATTGCCCACGTTAAGAGTCACGTTAACTAAGTTAACGTGAACTCTAACGTGAAGAAGGGACTTTGAGCCAACGTTAGTGACACTTAACATTATCACTAACGTTGGCCAATGATCATAAGTAGGCCACGTTAGAGTCCACGTTAACTTAGTTAACGTGGCCTCTAACGTTAAAAGGGGGAAGGAAGCCAACGTTAGTGACACTCAACATTGTCACTAACGTTGGCCTAAGGTGAAATGTACCACGTTAACTCCCACGTTAACTGGGAGCTAACGTAAAAGGCAAAGGAGTTCGACAACGTTAGTGACACCCAACATTGTCACCAACGTTGGAAGCACCCACAAAACCCCCCAAGGAGCCACGTTAACTTCCACGTTAACTTAGTTAACGTGGAAGCTAACGTTGATGAGTGTAAAATGAGCCAACGTTAGTGACACTCAATATTGTCACTAACGTTGGGGATGGCTAAGAATGGCCACGTTAGAAGCCACGTTAACCTAGTTAACGTGGACTCTAACGTGAGACATAGGGGCACAATGGAACGTTAGTGACAATGTTGAGTGTCACTAACGTTCTCGAAGGTTGGCAAGGCCACGTTAGAAGCCACGTTAACCTAGTTAACGTGGACTCTAACGTGAGACATAGGGGCACATTGGAACGTTAGTGACAATGTTGAGTGTCACTAACGTTCTCGAAGGTTGGCAAGGCCACGTTAGAAGCCACGTTAACCTAGTTAACGTGGACTCTAACGTGAGACATAGGGGTACATTGGAACTTTAGTGACAATGTTGAGTGTCACTAACGTTCTCGAACTCATACTTTCACTAAACGTTAACACCCCTAACGTCCTGAGCTAAAGTCTCTGCCCACTTCACACTTTCTCTCTGTAAGTAAAGCCAAGCCCAAATGAAGAAGAGAACTGCTTCAAACTCAAGATCCAAAGGCCCAAGACTTGAAGAGCCAACTAGAAGCTGAGAAGAGTAGTATATATAGGAGTAGCTTTGAATTATTTGAGGAGTTCTGGAAGTTGGAAAATAACACTACTCTCTGTATTTCTCTGCTCTTCTAGTTCCATGATGTATTCTCCATCTTTGTTTTCATTTTCTAGAGCTATGAACAACTAAACCCCTTTCATTGGGTTAGGGAGCTCTATTGTAATTTGATGGATCAATACTAGTTTTCATTATTCTTCTTCTATCTTCTCTCTTGATTTTTCTTGAAAGCTTTCGATCTTCATCACATTGGGTAGTTATCTTGGAAAAGAAACTATTCAAACTTGGATCTCTTCTAAGCCTTGAAAGAGGAATGAAGAGATCAAGCTAGAAATGCTTTCTCATGCTGGACCAAATTGGGTTTGGATGGATATGTGACTATAATCCTCTCAATACTTGATTTGGAAAATGCATGTGGTATAATCAGTGACCACACTTCATCTTTTCTCATGAACAATTGACCAAGGAATTGGCTATTGATCAAGATTTGAGAGATTGAATTGCAAGAAATTGTAATTCAATCAATTAAGATTGCCAAGGAAATCAATGAGTGAATTGATTGAGGAAGAGATGAAAATGAACTTGATCCGGAGAATTGCAACATCTCCTGCGCCCAATGAACTCCCCAATTCTGATCTCACCCATTCTCTTTAATTTCTGCGTTTACTTTCATGAGCAAACACCCCATTCCCATTTACAATTCTGCAATTTACTTTCAATCATTTAATTTCAGCCCTTTAATTCTAGCATTTACTTTTTCTGTCATTTACATTTCTGCCATTTTATTTTCTGCAAATCTCAACCCAAAGTCTGAATTCGCTCAACTAGAACATTATTCTAATTAAAGTTGCTTGATCAATCAATCCCTGTGGGATTCGACCTCACTCTATTGTGAGTTTTTACTTGACGACAAATTCGGTACACTTGCCGAAGGAAATTTGTTGAGAGACAGTTTCCACTTGCATCACTTTGTTATCATAATTTTTGCCTCGGTTTTCAAAATTGGTTGAGATTTGTTTAGAATTAAAGATCTTTGAAAATCCTTTAAATCGGTATAAAGATTGTAAAATTTAGAATTTTGTAGAGGAAGTTATGATCATTCAAAAATTGGTGTTGAAAACTAGAAATTTTGCAAAGTTACAGAATTCTGAGTTTTCTGGTATGTGCGCATGCACACTCTGCGTAAATGGTGACCTGTGCACACGCACACACCTGTGCGTCCACACACGCAGAGGCAGGCAATCTGCCTGCAGCGCTGGCACAGCTTGTGCGCGCACACACCAACGGGAGAATTGCAACTTGTGCGTACGCAAAGGCCTGTGCGCACGCACACATTGGGGAGGCCAGTCTGTTGGGGGCGCTCGCACAGGTTGTGCGAGTGGATAGACCCTTTTATGTTTTGACACATGTGCGTATGCACACTATTAAAAATTTTCTGGGCGTGCGCACGTACACCCCTCTGCAGACACACATGCCCTGTTTCTCAAATTTTGCTTTGTTTTTAACTATTTTACTTTCCCGAAGAGGTTGTAAGCTTCCATAACACCTTTTTAAGACTTTTAGGCATATTCTTGGGTACTCAAACATGGGAAATGGGTTAAAGGTCTTAGACACTATTAATTGGGAAAAGTTAGCAAACGGAGTGCTAGGTTTTCTGTTGTACTGGGGAAGGCTTGATGATGTGTGATAAATGGTAGATGAATGATATGCGAGATCAAGAAACTGAAATGTAAAGGAACAGTGGTTGAAAAGAGTCGAGGACTCTGAATGAAGTGATGGGTTCTTTTTGTCGTAAAAATATTTTTGAAAACCACTGTACTACTGTTTTATACTGAGGATATGAGATGCTATGCACCCGGCAGGGACGATGGTTAATCCTGCCTGTCGAGATAGCGACGACGGTGTAAGGACAGTGGTTAATCCCGTTTGCGCTTAGATGTGAGGACGGAGGTAAGAGATCCCGCTCACATCCCTTCGAATCATCAGAGCGTACAGGCGCAAAACCCTAGATAGTGATCTGAGCACTATATCTCGGGGGTTCCCACACCATGATTTCGAAGGACAATATCTCCATGGAGATGTGTCGGGTTGGTAGTTGAACCGATAATGTGATATCATAGCCAATAGGGCAGACATTCATCATATGCATTTTCTACCTGATTGTATGCTTTGCCGACTTGATATTGCTTTCCCTATCTGTTAGACATGTCTAAAATCTACTTGTATTAATTGTTGTATATGCCTCTACTTGTGCTTTACTTGTATTGTATATACTTGTGCTTTACTGGAGTTGAGGAAGTTCGTAAGGCAGTGGCGATGAGATCGCATGGCGGATCGGTTGGTGAAGGCTGTGAGACAGCGGCGGTTGATTAGAGTAGAAATTCCCTAAGATAGATTACACTTTTATGGTTCTACGGCTTAAGTTGTATTGAGGAATTATATATTATGCTGTTTTGGTTTAGTATGCTTTAAGCTTGAATTCTTGTGACGGATATGGAGTCTAGGATTGTCTTTGGCGTCCCGGGGTCTTATATCCTACATCACTGGGCATTATTACCATACTAAGAACCTCCGGTTCTTATACCATATTCTGTTGTATTTTTCAGATGCAGTTTGCAATCCACCTCAATGAGTTGTCTGATTGGTGACAGGAGCGGAGGATCTGAACTATCTTTTGGAGTCTTTTGATTTATATATATATATATATATATATATATATATATATATATATATATATATATATATATATATATGTCTCTCACTTTTGTATTTTACTTTGGCCTAGAGGCTTGTATTGAGAGAACAAAACTTGTATAAGCTGTTTTTACTATCTGGTTTCATACACGGTCTGCATATGGCTAGCTGGCTTAAACTCTGCGAGTCGTGGCTAGTGTCTTATGATATTATACTATATACTACGATGTTTTTTATTCGTTACCTGCTTCTTGTGTTTTATGCTAGAACCTTCGCTAGTACGTTTTGCGCTTTTCAAATCCTGTTTTTGAGCTATATTCTCCATCGGGCTTCTAGATATTATTAATTATTTCTATATAATATATTAATAGCTTAGAACTGTCGTAACTTTTGATTAGCCCTTGCTTTACAATGCGAGGTAAGGCTTAGGCTAGTTGAGGTGTTACAGCTCCAGGTTGAGCTTTTAAACACCTGCCTGGGTAGTAGCGGTAGTACTGGTTCTTTCACTCGCTCTGGGTTAAGCGAGTAGTAGCAAGGAGGTTGTAGCTCAAACTTACTTTCTCCGCAATGGGTGTTTTAGTCCATAGTTAGCTACAGGACATGTCGGGTTGGCTATATAACTGACAGATGATATCATCAGCCTTAGGACAGACATGCATCATACTTGTTGGCGCAAATTTATTTGTGATTGTGTTTTCTATGATTATATGTGCTTGTGATTGGATTCTATGTTTTGTAATTGTTGAGTTGGATTGTACTTTGTTGACTGTTGTTATTGATTGAGAACTTAATAAAACAAACTTAACTTCTAACCCCGACCCTACTAAGAACTCCCTAGTTCTTACCCCATATTTCCACCCCCTTTCAGCTACAGGTGCGAAGATTCAGTGCGGAGCTATAGGAGTATAGAAGATTATGTTTATGAGCTGAGTTCATAGAATTTATTTCCCCTCTTCGTTTATTGCTTTTAGTTTCTAGATGGGTAGGATTTGTTTTTGAGAATTTTAAAATGAATATATATATATATATATATATTGTGATTAAGAGGTTTAAAGTAAAGACCTTTTGTTTTCTTGATTAAAGTTTCAGTTCATATTCGCCAAGGCTCAATATTAAATAAAAATAGTATATAATAAAAAGGTTTAGAGGTAAGTAGCTCTCGGACTTTTAGTACGATCTTGAGGTGCTAAAAGTTAGGGTGTTACACGAGTAGTAGACAATTTGGTATCTGCTATACACTAACATGTCAAACACCATCCTTTGTTGGTCAACTTCACAAACTGTACTTGTGCCATGTTGGTTGATTGAAGAGATATCACAATCCGCCTTTTTTATAAATTGATCCTGAACGTCTCGAATCATAGAGTTTGTATATTCTCTCTAGAACTGCTTCTTTATTAGTGAGCTGGAAACACAAGGGATAATCCCCTTAAATCAGGAGCGTTACACTCAAGCTCCTTTTGCTCCTTGTCTATAAGACAATTTTGGTATTGGCAAATAAATTGCAACAAAGAGCTCTTACTGTTTAAATATTTATTGAAAACTGCATGCATGCTCTTACGTTGTGTACTCCTCATGCCAGCCCAGAATTCGTCCTTGAAAAATACTGGCACACACATGTATTAGTTAGCAAACATATCTGCCAATGAATAAATAATACAAAAAAATGCAGAAATAGCATAAGTTAACCCATAAGTGCAACATCCATATCAACTATAAAATGACATCTATAAACAAGCCAAACACACGCAAAAAGAAACCGATAGATTATACTACTGTTTAGCCACCTAAAGTTGTGGAGATCATACTCTAGAATAAAATCATGCCAATCTCTCTCAAATGAATCCTTAGATTTGGATTCCCACACAATCCTCTTAATGCATGTGCTGAGCTTATCGAAATGATGGTAACCTAACAACTTTGTGATATCTTCTTTAAGATATGCCATATGCACCATCTATGGCATGTGTTTGGTAAGGTGATCTCTAATGCAAAATGCATTTGCAAGCATTGGTCTGTTATGACACACACGGGGGCCTTTCTCATGCACTTCACCCAAATCTGGAAAAGCCATTGGAATGTACTAGTCTCTTCATTCCACAATAATGCATCCAAGAAGCGTAGACATCCCATCGTGGTTGACTCCTACGAAAGACCCGAATGGCATGTGATACCTAAACAATGGAAATATAAAAACATGTAACGTAGGTGTAAAATCCAAATGCCTTAGCTGAAAAAATCTAATTAAGTCGAACAAAAATAATAATAATTTGGTACCTATTAGTCTTGTAAGTAGTGTCAAATGTCACAACATCACTGAAATATTCCCTCGCAGCTCTACACCGAGGATCAGCCCAAAACACATTTTTGAGACTATGGTTTTCGTTCACATCTATTTAGAAAAAAAAGTTCGGATTGAGCTCCTTCATTCGTGAGAAGTGCTTAAGTAACTCTTTTGGATCCGTCTCATCCCCGGAAATGTATAAGTAATGACTAATAAAATTTCTAATATCTTTCTCTATAAAAGTGAGGTTGGTAGGTCCACCGGCGGCATTGGCTAGTGCTAGGGTACTTGATCTAACGTCATCTTAGTCGTTTTGCTGTATCAGGTCTTTCACATGCATACTTAGCTGATGGTTTGCTGAGAACATTGCAGATAGCTTCGGATTAAGCCGGTGTGAGTGGGATACCTCTACTTGAGAAATCCTCCATTGTCCTGTCATTTTGTCTAATGCTACATAGCAACGGACTTTGTAGTTTATTGAGGCTACTGTTTTTCTTCTCTTGGGTGCCTTTACACGAGATATGTAGTATCCATCTTTGTTACAATGCAAAGACTGATTAACAACAACCTTCTGACTATTTTCAGTCTCCCAGCCAGTGGTTCTTATTTTGACAACAAAACCAGTCTTTACCGAATATCGGTAATAATATGCACGCGCATCTTCTAACGTGCTGAAGCACATCCCTTCCTCGGGCTCTAGCTCCTCGTCACCAATAACTTGGTTTATGACCTGAAAAAAAAAAAAGAAAAAAGACAAATAAAACTCAACATGATAGTTAACTATAAAAAGTGGCTAATTTCACTGTCGAGTATAACAAATAAAACACACTACTATCATTTAGGTGCTAATTTTGTGCCATTATAGATGTTATTTATGTTTACGTGGATGTTAACTTTGTGTAATTATGGATGTTATTCGTATGAACTTATCGAATGCATAAAGCATGAACTTTACGAATGTTATGCATATAAATAAAGTGATAAAATTTGCAGTTCACTAAATAGTACAGTATAGGAATAACTACACATAAAAAATACACAAAACATAAACCGGGTTATTACCATACCTCATTAGAGCTAATGTGATTTTTCATATTCTCGGAAATTGGTTAACTGACAACAACCTCGTCGGGTGAATCTGTCTATTGTTTAAAATTTGTTATCTATATAAAATTGTTACTATAATTAAAATTTGTTATCTATATAAAATTGTTACTGAGCTATACCATATAGATAACTGATTTCGTTTAACGGAAAATAATGTATCAGTTAGTCTTATTAAAAGACCATTATAGAAGTGTTTTGAGTAATCTTGTGGTGTTTATATGAACTATATATTGAGATACACTAAATATAGCACTTACTAACAAAAAAAAGAATTGTATTAGAAATTAATATTACTTGTTGAACTAATTACTATAAATCGATGAGAAGTATTAACTAACACGTTGAAAGGCAAAAAAAGAATAGACATACCTAAAAAAATAATACTAATTTATTTTGTGGAATTGATATTAGATATTTTGTAGTAACTGATAATGGAGTTAGAATTTAATAGAACAAAATATGTGAACCATAGATGCAAATTAAATCATTGATGCAAATTAAGTGATACATTGAAACATAGCTAACATGAGAAGCAAATAACATAATAATTTATTACCAATTGCTACATATTGATAGACATTGAGTAAGGAAACAAAAGCAACAACGACATGGCTATATACAGTATAACCATTACTTATTTAATGGAAAGACCATATTGTTTAAACATAATAGACATGAAAATAAGAGGAACATAAATAACAACAATAAGGCAAATAAGGATGAACATAATTCAACCATTAATTATTGAAATTCAAGGACATTCATGCTTAAACATAGCTGAATACAAAATAGCACTTCAAATCTCTTGTGAAAATTAGAAGGCTTTGAATTGGATAACTAATCAGCATGTTATTTTCTAAATGCACAGTTAGAGAGCTTGGATATCTTGCGTGTTTTGGAAGATGAACCTGTCCCAGAATCTGGAAAAACATCTAGGAGCTTCTTAGATTAATCAATGGCTATCAGGTCATTTTAGGTGTGACAAAATCATCATTGTCATCAGAAGCAATAATTTCACATGATTGAGAGCTTATCTCCTGCATAATTCAATAAATTTGTTGATAAATTGAACTAAAAAGAATTGATTATACAAAAATGGCAAGTATAATATGTAATATTATAAATAAAAATGGTAATTACCTTTGGAGTATATGTAGATTCAGTTTGCAGTAGTTTTTAGGAATTTAGAGGCTTCCTTATCATAAACAATGAATAAGGCAGAATCTGTATCATCGGACACTTTAAGATGGATACAAAACCTGAAAATTTAAATAAATGTGAATGAGAATACATTAAATATATAACAACAACATTAAATTACATATAAAGTAAGTAGAATAGTACCTAGGTACATGAGTGTTAGGATAGATATCACATGATGAGAAATAATAAGAACTTTTATCTTCTTTTAATGAATAAAAACACATCTTACAATCCTTGTACCACCATCCAAATTTGGTCTTGATTGAAATTATAGTGTCAGTAGTAACATAAGTACCAAACTGTTCAACAAAATAAAATAAATTATATATCTAAATGTAATGATAGTATAATTGAGTAAGATTATATAAAAAAATTATACCTCAGCGATATTCTTCAGCTCACATATAGGCCTATATTGCATTAGACGCAGAAAATCCTCCTCCACAAAGTAAAAAGAATTGGATATCATTTGAAATAGTTGGTTTGATGGATTTTTAAGGTCTATTATAATACTAATTAACAGACATGTATTAGTTGTAATGAATTTTGAAATTTAAAATATGAAAATATTAATACTAAAATTGAAGCTGAAATGACACCTTTCTTTAAAGTCTTTAACCTCTTGGAAATCAGCATTGATGTATACAATAATATTATAATTAGTGTTTAAGATACCCATCGAACCTATATAAATGGAATCAATCGGTAAAATGGAAAATCTTAATTATATCTAAGGTTAAATAAATATTATATACATTATATAAACATTCTAAGGGACAAATTAAATTTATAATATCCTTAAAAAGATTAAACCTTGCAAATTGCACAATGAGTATGTATTCAGTTGTAGGCTGATTTTGCATGTGTTGCACCATTTGATTTGCAAATTATTCCCAAAGAGTGCATCGAATTTTTCCCTTACTCCTGTATAAATTTAACAAAATAAAGAAGCAATTTCAAAATTATTATAAGAAACTGTTGTAATAATATAAGTGATAATGATAATGAAAAAAGTTTTTTTAATTAGATTTGTTACTAGATGTCATCAAGTTCGAGTACGATGTAGATTGATTTCTTGCCATTCTTTGTGAACTCACTCGTATCTCCTTTACAAGTTAACAAACCAATGACATCTACGATATATAATTTATCTATTTATATTATGTATTAAGAATGTCATGAATAGCCTGACGACACATGAGGATATGAAACTCCATTAACAATTGGTATTGCCATGAGAGATTAAAAATGGTATAATATTTTTCTTTGAAGTGAAAGTATTTCGTAATTAAGTTATAATTTGAAAATTTTTACTATTTCATTCTTTTAATTTCTCGACAAAATTTTTGTCAACATCCTCTTTGAATTTTGAAGTATTCTCTTTTGATGTATCAGTCTCATACTCCCAGTCATAGTAGATTTTGCAAAAAATAATATTACTAATTATATAGAGTGATAATTTGTTTTCTTTGAAGACTCACATAGCTTGTTTTGACCCAATAATTATAGTTAGAAGCATTAAAATTGTTGGAATTGGTTAAAAAATATCTAGTTTTTCTATGAGAATAAATAAACAAGTCACAAATTTAAGAATAGTTATATTAGAGCAAAAAATAGCAAAAATAGAGTGTAAAATTTTAAAAATCTTACCAAAAAATTTTAAGAAAGGTCCCAAAAAGTATCATATCAACAATATTAGGACCCGTGACATCACAGGAAGAATACAAAAGACACGTCAATGGCTAAGTCAACATGGATCAATTTGTAGATAAAGTTGAGTCAAGGCATGTGTTGAAAGTGGATCGGGACAAGGGTATGAAAATTAGGAGAAAGCTACCAAGAGGAAGAGGTTAAAATTGAAGAAGCTTACAAGGAGGTTAAAGAATTCAAAGAAGAGCACAAGGGAGTGGAGCTTGCAAGATTAAGTTTCTTTCTTCTTGATGGAAGTAGTTATCGAAGCTGAAACCAAGGGAATTTAATGAGCATGCCCTGTTTAGAAGCATGAGGAGGATGGTTATGGTTTGCCCATAAATTGAACAACTAGGATTAATTGCATCAACAAACATGATGGAGAAAAGGGGAGACAATGATCTTCAGATGACACATGGCAGTGTATTCGACATCAGTTGGTGGCAGGGTTTGGTTTGTTGGATTTGGAACGACGTAAAGAATATGAAAGTATGACTAATGGCACAAGATGACATCGGAAAGGTGATCAAAATAGAGGAAAAACAATGCAGGAGAAGGAAAAAAGGTTTATATGTCAGAAACAAGATTATTCTTCATTGATAAAAACTAAGATCTTTATACTATATTAGAAAATTAAGAGAGAAGACTAAATAATGAGCTTCTGTGTATCACAATATGAGAAATATGATTAAAGTACAATTTATTTATAGGTAATGAACAAATAACTTAATATATTCTAACATATAATTCAATTTAAATAAATTATGACTTATGTATAAAAAAATTTTGATTATATATTTTTTATTTATCATTATAATTTATGTCTTTTATCAAAATCATATATAAAATAACAAGTATAAAATTTTATATTAAAACATTAATATATAGATATGTTTCTCTCTTCTATCATAACAAATTTAATTAGACTTGTCACGTTTTAGTTCATTATCCATTCAATCTACAATAAAATAAACAAAAATGTTACAATTTAAAGATTAAAAAAAGGTGATGCACCCTTATATTTAAGGGATGACTCCTCTTTTGATCCCTATGGTTTGGGATCGAAATCAAAATTATCTCTAACGTTTTTATTTATTTGAAATCATTCTCGACATTAATAACAGTATTAAAATCATTCTTTTGTAAAAAAAATTGGACAGATTTATCCTTTATCAAAATTAATAATTACCATTTTTTAAAAAAATCATTATTCAAAATTACCATCGTCATCATCTCAGTTCCGTCATCATCCACCTCCGTTAAATCCATCACACACACATACACACATACACACGGAGAGAGCAAACTAAAGAAAAATGCTGAATACCATCGGATGTTAGCGTCAGATTATTGGCGGATTTGGCAATAAATTTGTCGGACTCTAATTTCTGATGGTAAATTCGCCGGTAATATTTGGAGGGAAAAAAAGATTAATTGGCGTGAGCATTACTATCGAATTTATAGGTGGATAAATTCGACGGTAACCTTGATTAGTGAAACGTTGAAATTTGGAGCACCCGCGAAGGTTTACCGTTGAATAAATACGCTGGTAAATCCTATGGTAATTGTGCCCTAAATTCGAATTCCAAAGTCTCTTCCCCCTTAGATAAACTAAGGAAATTAAGGCAAAAGAACAACGAAAGGTAAAACAAACTAGATGAAAACAAGAATTAAAACCTAAATCTAAGATGAAATTAAACTAAGAACTCTAATTTCTAGAGAGAAGAGAGAGATTCTCTCTCTAGAACTAACCTAAAGCATGTTTCCTACACTACTATAATTGCTCCTTCCTTGTTCCCTTTTGAATTCTACATCAAATAGCTTCAGAAATAAGTTGGATTTGGACTTGGATGAGCTCAGAAATTGCCCCCAGTATGTTCCTTTAATGAGGTCACGTGACCAGTGTCACGCGTACACGTGGGTGACGCATGCGCGTCGCTTGGCAAAGTCTTTGGTCACGCGTAGGCGTCACCATGAATTCACTAAATCCTCATTTATTCATGAATTCTCCACTTTGCATGCTTTTTCTTCACTTATTTGATCCAAGGGAAATTTTATGGTATTGATAATAAAAATCACCATGTGATTCTATCACTAGGTGTTGCACTATAAAGCTGTCGTGTGTGTAGGAAATGTACCTGTTTCACGTTGTTTATCATCGCATTGTGACGGGCCCAACTATCTCATTTTGGTTCTTTGGATGCTAATTAATTACGTATGTTTAGGTTGTTCTGTAACGAAGAAGAATTGGGCACACAAGGGTCTGGGAGTTCGGCTTGGTGTTAGGTGCATTGGGTAATTTTCACATAATGCTAATTAATTAGGCGTGATGAAGAAAGGCTAATGTTGACCAAGAGAAAAAAAAAGGAAAAATCCATTGTTAAATGATGTTTATTTTGTTTGTTGACCAAGAAAAAAAAATATTTTGCCTAAAAGGACATTCGATATTGATCGTTAAAATTCTTTTTGATAATAATATAATATAGAGAAAATTCTACTCTTCTTTTCTAAGAAATACTAAAATGACACTTTTTTCTCTTCTATTTATAAAAATGTACATTTTTCTCCCTTGTAACTTTTAAAAAACTTCTTCTTTAATTCATTTAAAATTTTTTGTGTTAACTAATGTTAACTTTTATCCATTTTTCAAAAAAAATTATTTTTTACAAAAATATTCTTTAGTAAAAATTTTATTTTTTTGTCATTAAATTTTGCTTATTAAAATATTCTTTAATAATTACATTATTTTTTCTAAGATACCCTTTAATAATTTTCTAATTATTAAATTATAATTTTACCAAAATTTTCGTTAGCAATTATAGTTATATTTTACTATTAATTTTTCGATATCAATATATATATATTAATTGTTATACATATTAACAGTGGTAAGATTTTTTGATTTAATATTAAAATAATATATATTGATATCAAAAAATTAATAGTAAAATATAAAATAATTGTTAACAAAAATTTTGGTAAATCACAATTTAATAATTAAAAAAATTATTGAAGAGTATCTTAGAAAAAATAATTTAATTATTAAATTTTTTTAAAAATATTTTGGTAAAAATACAATTTAATCAATAAAAAATAATTTATTAAAGGATATTTTCGTAAGCAAAATTTAATGACAAAAAAATACAATTTTCGCTAAAGAGTATTTTTATAAAAAAAATTTTTTTCCTAAAAATAGATAAAGTTAACATTAATTAACACAAAAAATTTTAAATGGATTAAAGATGAAATTTTTTTAAAATTGTAAGAGAGAGAAATGTACATTTTACAAATGAAGAGGAGGAGAGTATCATTTTAGCATCTTTCAGAAGAGGAGAGTAAAATTTTTTCTATAATATATAATGGTTGGGTATATTTATCATAATTTAAAATATTTAATAATATTTTAATTTTTACAAGTTTGAAAAAACTTTTCTCAAGGATTTAATAATTTAGAATAATTTTGATAATTTAGTCTCCTTAATTTTAGAAAAAATATTATATTTAATTTGTACTATAAAGGATTAAAAAAATATTAATATGGGTTATTAATATATTATTTTCAAAATAATCACAAAGAATTGCTACACAACACGCTATGGGTTATTAATTTATCACGTCCTTCAGCTTTATTTTTGTTTTATTTATAAATTTTACGGTTAAAATTAATGAATAATTGTAATTATAAATTAGTTATACATTAATCTATCAAAGTTCAACTAGTCCAACCCAAAAGACATGGCCCAAGCCCAATGACACAACAACTGTGTCCTGTCCAACCCTACAAACACAGTCTCTTTGGCAACTACACACATGCACGCGTCACATTCCAACCGCACTACGTACGATCCGCATGACATGATGATTATAGCGTCAGCACCATAGACTTACCCTTGATCCGATCCTTGCTTCTTAAACCTGAAATCACTTAACAAATATATCAAGGTATCGAGTGAAATCAAAGTAAATTAAATTTAGCAATTTAAACGTCTAAAAAACATGCTTTCACTCTTAAGCACAAATTAGGAGAAATTCACAAAACTATGATATTTCATTGAATAAATATGAGAAAAGTTGATAAAATCCTCTAAATTCGACACAAGATATGTAACACCCTACTACCCATGGACTACTCTGCTTCAGGGATCCAGACGCCTAGCGAGGAGCCTCTCGACCTGCATCAGAAAATAACAACACAGTATGGGGTGAGAACCGGAGGTTCTCAGCATGGTAAAGGTGCCATGCATATAATAGATAAGGTCCTGTGAATGCCAGAGGCAATCATAGAACTCCATCATACAATTATAAAACTTAATTTCTAAGTAGAATCCATAAAAGGGGGTAGGTAATCTACGCATTCCTAAACTTACTAACTTTTAAACCTAACACAAACACCAAACCATTTCACCCTTCCTCCATTCCTCCGTCATCCGTAAATCATGTAGAGACAAGCAACCAAATAAGTTCACGCACAAGTAAGAAACAGATATTGCAAGTAGCAAGTATAGCAGGTAGCAGGATATATATTCAATTAGGCAACCTCAGGTAATGCATAGCAATCAAAACAAACAAATGCACAAGATATATGCCTGTCCTATGGCTGATGAGGCTCATCTGTTGGTTATCTAGCCAACCCGATAAGTCCGAAAATCTTAGACTGTACCCCGTTGCACATCCTCCTGAGACTATGCATAGATTTCACATTCATTCATCATTTAATCACTCAATGGGGGATATCCATACCGGAAAATTTATACGTTCCCGATCACCCTTACGACGTAGGGTCAACAGAGTATCGAGATTCAACCTGGAACACGTGGTGGCAAACCACGGTTTTGTTACCCAGGGAAACTCGTATCTCAGATATCATCATTCATAAGCCATTTCATATTCATAATCATTGTTTCATCATTCATCAAAGCCATGGCATCATAACTTCACTTACATTCACATCTCTTCCTTATAACTCATCATATTTTAGCTCTTTCTTCATTCCCAAGTTACCCCAAATTCCTACCGTCCACCAATTACTAAGCTCACTAGTAAGATCTAGGGATAACAAAGCAAAAATGGAGGTTTAGAAGTTCGAAATCATATTTAGAACATAAAAACACAGGTGCTAGAAAACAGCGTGTGTGCGTGGGTATAGCTCAGAAAGACATCAAGACGTGTGCGTGCGCACACATTACTTGGTGTGAATGCGCCTCACCTGTGCTAGCGCCACCAACAGAAGGTCTATCCTAGTGTGTGCATACGCACAATGGCGTGCGTACGCACACTTTTTGAAAAACGCCAGGTGTGCGTGCGCACAAAGGCATGTATACACACAAGTAAAATTTCTGCTTCTGTTGGGTGTGTGCGCACAACAATGTGTGTCGGCACACACCAAAAAACCTGGTTCTGCTGCAACAATCAAAATTTTAGTTTTTCCCACCAAATTTCCCGCGTCCATAACTTCCTCTACAGATTTCGGTTTTCCGCAAACCTTATATCATTTTCAAGCTTTTAAAACCTTCTTTAATTTGAAATAAACCTCATCTTCATCCAAAATTTGTGGAGCAAGTTATGCACTACCAAAGTTCATCAAAATTCACTTTTTATCAAAATATATCAAACTCCACTTTTTACCAAATTCACAATCTTTACCCACAAAACCTGCACATTTATAACATATCAAGCCCCACTTCATTAATACTAACTACAAACACATTAATACTCACCATTCCATAAAACCCATACATTAATTCCAACATTCACCATTCCAACCACAAGCTACAACTTTAAAAATTCATTAACTTACTTCTTCAATTCATTAATAACAACCCATAAATCATCATTAACCACTCAATAAGCCATAACCACAAAATCTCATTAACATATACCAATAACATCATCAACCCACCATTATTAATTCCAATAATACATATTCATTAACACCAATAACTCATTCTCATGAATTCCAATCATCTCATATCCATTAACTCTAACACAAGCTCAATCATCAATTTACCATCAACATCACAAAACTAATCATTTAATGCATAAGACCATTTCAACTTATCCTATAGTTCTCTAGCCTAAGTTTTCACACAACCTTACATATTAAACACACGAAACCTAAACTATACCTTTGCCGATCACTATATTTAGTCCAAGACAGCCACACAAATAACGACACAACCCCTCAAGCTTAGAGAAACCAGCCACAATCTTAGCTCCAATCACCACCAAGCTTCCAAATGCCCACAATTCAACTCCAATGCATATATATCTACTTAATTCACACCTAATACACATGTACACTTCAATTTCATATTTCACATAGTGAATTCAAGATTTGGTTAGGTTTTAGGTTATCCTTACCGTATCCACACCTATAGCAACTCAAGCCCAATAAGCTTTACAAGCTAAATCGAACCTAAAACACCAAATTAGGCAAGATTTTATCACAAGGGTTTAATTTCCCAATTAGAAAGGGGGTAGAGATTCTGAAATGAAATTAGGGCTTACTGGTAAAATTGATCCGATAGAAATGTAGAGCTCGACGCGTTGGACGCGTGGCCATGAATGGTGCGACGATCGGAGGTCAAACGGGGAAGTTATGGTGGAAGGAAGAATTGATGAGGGTTAGGGAGCTCTCTTCCTCCCCAATTCTATTTGGCGTCGTTGTTGCTAAATAGGGGAGAAGGAGCTTCTGCCCATTTCAACCTATGGATTCGATTGGACCTACGGGCCCGATTTTGGGTCCACTTCAACCGGTTTGGCCTATCCGATCCAATTTTGGGCCAAATTTTTTGAAATTGGTATCAAAATTCTCGTTTGGAAGAGCACTATCCTATTTTGATATTAGTTTTGTATTTTTAATTTTTCTAATTAAAATTCAATTTATTGACTAATTATTTACTGATTTTGGCGGGGTTTACAAGATAAACCCTAAAAATGGGGTTTGTCACCCTTATTTCGAACCACTCTTTCTCCCTCTCTCTCTCTCTCTCTCTCTCTCTCTCTCTCTCTCTCTCATTACTCACCCTCTCACCTCCTACTCTCTCTAACTCTGTTATCTCTCCCTCAACATTCTCTCTGGCAGCCCCTTCGATGGCACCCTCTCGTCGTCCAACTCTTGTCTCTATTCATCATTTCTGCCGAACCGCCGTTGTTGGTCCTGAACTACCGTAGTTGGTTCCGCTTCTACCGCTGTACCTTCTAGGTAGCACCCCCTTCTCTCACTTCTTAAATTTAGTTATGGTTTGGTATTATCAATTTCTGATGACCATTGATATTTGTTGGTGTTGGAAGTTGAGAATAAATTCAAAATTGATTTGTTTGTTGTATTGTTTGAATTTTATGTTTAATAAGTACTGCTAATAAGAGCTAAGATGATAATTTAGGATCAGTTAGAAAACTTATAAAAATAAGTTTGATATAAACAAATTAAAACTCCTAATTAATTAGATACTCAACTAATTAGTTAACAAAGTAAATCATATAAGTCCTAATAAAACTTAAATTTAGAGACATTTACATTTTTTACTTAGCTTAAATAAGGTCTAGTAATTTATACAAACTATTTTTTAAAATTTTGATTTGAATTTATAAAAGTATGTGAAGTAATAGGTTTTAGAGTGATTTAGGCCTTTAGTTTAATATTTTGGTTAGAATAAAAGCTTTAAGCTTAGATAATATTTAATCTCATTAACCTAAGAGTAGAGTTAGATAGGTTAAGTAAATAAAGATTGAAAATGAAAATTTTCTAAATTAAAATCTTTAGTGAATTCTCAATACTTGATGATATGCATGCTTTAGTAGTTCTAAAATTTGAGAATAGATTCTCTAATAGATTAGTCAGGTTTAGATTCAAGGCTTATAATTTTATAAATTTTTGTGTTTTATTATTGTTTGTTAAATTATTTTTTATGTGTTGTGGCTGTTTTGAGTTTTATTTTATGATCGATTCTCCCTAGAGTTTGTTTTGATTGTTGTGTGGTTTATTACTGATGAGCGGATAATTTATACGCTTTTTGGCATTGTTTTTAGGTAGTTTTTAATAGGATTTAGCTACTTTTAGGGATGTTTTTATTAGTTTTTATGCAAAATTCACATTTCTGGACTTTACTATGAGTTTGTGTATTTTTCTGTGATTTTAGGTATTTTCTGGCTGAAATTGAGGGACCTGAGCAAAAATCTGATTTAAGCTTAAAAAGGACTGCTGATGTTGTTGGATTCTGACCTCCCTGCACTCAAAATGGATTTTCTGGAGCTATAGAACTCCAAATGGTGCTCTCTCAACGGAGTTAGAAAGTAGACATCCAGAGCTTTCCAACAATATATAATAGTCCATACTTTATTCGAATCAAGATGATGTAAAGTGGCGTTGAACGCCAGTTCCATGCTGCATTCTAGAGTAAAACGCCAGAAACACGTCACAAACCATAGTTAAACGCCAAAAATACGTTACAACTTGGCGTTTAACTCCAGAAGAAGCCTCTACATGTGTAAAGCTCAAGCTCAGCCCAAGCACACACCAAAGTGGGCCTCAGAAGTGGATTTCTGCATTTAGACTTATTTCTGTAAACCCTAGTAACTAGTCTAGTATAAATAGGACATTTTACTATTGTATTAGACATCTTTGGATTATTTTTGGATTACCTTATGATCCTTTGATCACGTTTATGGGGGCTGGCCATCCGGCCATGCCTGGACCATCACTTATGTATTTTCAACGGTGGAGTTTCTACACACCATAGATTAAGGGTGTGGAGCTCTGCTGTACCTCGAGTTTTAATGCAATTACTACTATTTTCTATTCAATTCAGCTTATTCTTGTTCTAAGATATTCGTTGCACTTCAACCTGATGGATGTGATGATTCGTGACACTCATCATCATTCTCACCTATGAACGCGTGACTGACAACCACTTCCGTTCTACCTTAGAACGAGCGAGTATCTCTTGGATTCCTTAATTAGAATCTTCGTGGTATAACCTAGAACCCTTTGGCGGTCATTCTTGAGAATCCGAAAAGTCTAAACCTTGTCTGTGGTATTCCGAGTAGGATTCAGGGATTGAATGACTGTGACGAGCTTCAAACTTGTGATTGTTGGGCGTAGTGACAGACGCAAAAGAATCAATGGATTCTATTCCGACATGATTGAGAACCGACAAATGATTAGCCGTGCTGTGACAAGAGCATTTGGACCTTTTTACTGAGAGGATGGGAAGTAGCCATTGACAACGGTGATACCCTACATACATCTTGCCATGGAAAGGAGTATGAAGAATTGGATGAAAGCAGTAGGAAAGCAGAGATTCAACAAGAACTAGCATCTCTATGCACTTATTTGAAATTCCCACCATTGAATTACATAAGTATCTCTATTTTATTTTATGCTTTATTTATTATTAATTTCGAAACCTTTATAACCATTTGAATCTGCCTAACTGAGATTTACAAGATGACCATAGCTTGCTTCATACCAACAATCTCCGTGGGATCGACCCTTACTCACGTAAGGTATTAATTGGACGACCCAGTGTACTTGCTGGTTAGTTGTGCGAAGTTGTGACAAAGTGTGATTCACATTTGAGAGCGCTACCAAGTTTTTGGCGCTATTGTTGATGATCACAATTTCGTGCACCAAGTTTTTGGCGCCGTTGACGGGGATTGTTCGAGTTTGGATAATTGACGGTTCATCTTGTTGCTCAGATTAGGTAATTTTCTTTTCAAAAAAGTTTTCAAAAATCTTTCAAAATTTTTTTATTTATTTTCGTTTTTCCAAAAATTAATTTTCGAAAAATCCAAAAAAAAAATTAATAAAATCATAAAAACCAAAAATATTTTTGTGTTTCTTGTTTGAGTCTAGTGTCAATTTTTTAGTTTGGTGTCAATTGCATGTTTTTAAAAATTTATGCATTTTTCGAAAATTCATGCATGTGTTCTTCATGATCTTCAAGTTGTTCTTGACAAGTCTTCTTGTTTGATCTTTAAATTTTCTTGTTTTGTGTTTTTTGTTGTTTTCATATGCATTTTTGCATTCATAGTGTCTAAACATGAAAAATTTCTAAGTTTGGTGTCTTGCATGTTTTTCTTTTCTTGAAAATTTTCAAAAATAAGTCTTAATGTTCATCTTGATCTTCAAAGTGTTCTTGGTGTTCATCTTGACATTTAATGTGTTCTTGCATGCATCATGTGTTTTGATCCAAAATTTTCATGTTTTGGGTCATTTTTGTGTTTTTCTCTCTCATCATTAAAAATTCAAAAATAAAAAAATATATCTTCTCCTTTTTTCTCTCATAAATTTCGAAAATTTGAGTTGACTTAGTCAAAAAATTTTAAAACTTAGCTATTTCTTATAAGTCAAGTCAAATTTTCAATTTTAAAAAATCCTATCTGTTCCGAGGGTTACCTGAAACTGTAGGTCGATCTCGGACGAGATCTTCTGTGCTGGTTGGAGCCGACGTGTCCGGCCGGTGTATAGCGGCCAGAGCTAGTGAGTCCGACTTGTTGGACTTGGTGACGGTGCTGATCCTTCGTCCCCGGAGGGTAGGGGGTACCTGCAAGGGACTCCGATGCTTAAGTTAGCAAGGGTATTAAGCAGGTATTGAGTAGAATCAGAGTATGAGTTATACCTGGGTGCTCCAGTGTATTTATATTGGTGAGATGTGGCCTTCTGTGGATAAGATAAGTTAGTTATCTTATCTTTATCTTTTATCTTTAAGTGAGGTCATCTTTATCTTTAAGGGAACCGCCCTTCTTTCTGTAGGCTTTGGGCCGCCTTAGGATTTGGGACGTGTTCCTCTACTTAGGCCCTTTGTTTGGGCTTTTCTGTGACTTGTCCGAACTCTTTTGAGAAGAGGTCGGGTTGTCCTGACCTGAAGAGGTCGGTCACTTTGTCTGTAGAACATCCCGGGTCGGACAGCTCGACCCAGGGTATGAACAGTGCCCCTGCTTGAGCTCGGTTTTTTTGTTGAGGTCGAATTTTTTGACTTCGGTCCTTTCATGATGAAGCCGAACTCAAGCATTTTGTCGATTTCTTCTTTTTGTAGAATCTTTTGAATGTAGAACGTTTTCCTCTAAAGGCGCGCGTTTTTATATCAACGTTTTGCTTTGGGAACGGGAAAGGGTTTAGTACCTTCATTAATTGGTATTAATTGCCTCGTTTTCTCCTGGCTTTTATTTTTGAATCTCTCAATCAAAAAGCGGTTTCTCTTCTTTCATTTCCTCTCCGTAACTCCTCCCTTTACTTTCTCATTTTCTATTTCTTGCCCAGAGTTTGTAGTTTCCCTTTTTGTTGACGTTTGTTCTGCTACTGCGTTTTTTCGGAAGAGGGCTGATTCCACATTTTCTTCTTCTGTCTTTGCATTCTTCCACTTCGAGGGAGTGGCTTTGTTGCTTCTGTTCTTCTTCGAGGTTTTCTTCTATTCTCCAGGTTAGTCCTCATTTTGTGTTTCCTTGTTTATTTCTGATTTTGCGATGGAGTTTTCCTTTTGATCTTCCTTTTGGAGAAAGTTTGGATCTTTCTGTTTTTACCGTGCTTGACTTGTTGCATGCTATGGTTTTTTTCTTTTTCGGTGCGAATCTTTTTGTTTTGCTTGAATCTTTTTCTTTTGCATGTTGCCGCTGTTTCTGTTTGTGCCTTGGATGATGTTTTTTGCTTTGATTTTGAAAAGCTTGTGCTTTTGCTGTTTTTCCTTTGGTCTTTTTGGTGTTCTGATGAACTGTAGCAGTAGTGTTGGTAAACTGTAGGAGCAATGCTTTTCCTGATGAAACTGTGGAAGGGTGGATTTTCTGCGTTTTTTCTTCCTTTGCTTTCTTTTCTGGACTTTATTCTGATGAGTGCCGTAGATTGTAGAAATGATTTTGAGGACCCTTCTTGTTTACTGCCTCCAAGGGATACTCTGAGACTTCTTCTCTTGAGTCTTGGGGTTTTTCCCTTTTTGGTTAATCTGTCCGTTTGAGATGTTTTGACCCGTGTCCGAGATGTTTTTAAGTAATCCACTCTTCTTTTCTTTTTGTAGGATTTAGTTGGCCTCATGTCTTCCCAAAATAACGTTGTAGAGATGCCTTCCCAGGTTCCTGCGGGTATGGCCGATTGGGTGGACTCCATGGTTCTCCTGTGTGTCTCGCTGGCTGATTCTGAGTTTTGTGCTCAGCTTAGGCAGTTTCATAGTGTCTGTAGCAATTCTGGTGATGAGAAGAACTATGAACTTGTCCCTCTTTCTTCTGAAGAGAGAGTCTGTTTTTCAACTCGGGTTGTTGATGGCCGCCCCTTCTTTTATGTTTATGACTTTTTCTTTGGTCCGCTGGGTATTACTCTTCCTTTTACACAATTTGAAACCGACCTGTTATGGTCTTGTAATATTGTCCCTTCTCAACTTCACCCTAATTCCTGGGGTTTTATAAAGATTTTTCAATTGTTGTGCAATGGTTTTGGTATCCCTGCTTCCCAATCTCTCTTTTTCTATCTGTTTGTTTTGACTAAGCCCGGAGTGGTAAAAAAGAAGGCAGCTTGGGTCTCCTTTCGCTCTACCCAAGGAAAGAAGGTCTTTTCCATGTTTGACGAGTCATTCCGTGATTTTAAAAACTACTTTTTCAAGGTCCGAGCTATTGAAGGAGCTCGGCCCTTTTTTCTGGACGAAAATGATGAGCCTGCCTTTCCCCTGGAATGGCAATAGGATGTGAGGGTCTCCAGGTACTCTTAGGACATGTTGGATGAGGCTGAGCGGGCTTTTGTGACTGTTTTGGAAGAGCACTGGGGTCAGCCTCCCCATCTTGATACAAAGAAATTTCTAACCAATCCTTCTCTTCTTCGAACTGAACTGGGTATCTTTGTGTTTTCTTTGCTATCTGTTTATGTTTATTTGTAGCTGTATTTCCGACTTTGTTCGATTTGTAGCTTGACTTCTGTTTTATTTTGCAGAGGCAATGAAAAATAATGAATCCATGAAGGCTTTTAAGAGGGCGCAGAAGGCGACTGCTACCAGGAATATTGCCGCCAAGGCGGCTGGGGAGGGGTCCTCCCAAGTGCGCGAGAAGCCACCAGTGTCGAGTTCCCCCATAGTGAAGAAAGCGATTCCGACACCTCGGGTCCGCTTGGTGGATCCTCATCCTGCTTCTGCCGTTCCATCTACTGCCCCTCCAAGTAAAAAACAAAAGACGGTTGAGCCCTTCGACCTTAATGCCCCTGACTTCAATGCCATCGAGTTCATAGATCAACAAATTGGGCCCTATGGTACCCTTTCGATGGACGATGTGTCCATCCTCCATCATTTGGAATTTATGGCCTGGAATCACGTGCAGATGGCGTTTATGGCGGCCGCTATACACCGGACTGCTCAAAGTCTCCCTCTTCATGCCACCAAGGCATTTATGGAGGAGGCAAAGCAAGAGTTTGACCGGATGAAGGGGCTGAAGGAGGAGCTCGAATTAAAGGTGACCAAGTTAGAGAAGGATCTAGAGAATGAGAAGGAGAGTTCCCTTTCATTGGCGGCTTCTTTGAGGTTGGCTGAGGACACAGCTCTGATGCATAAAGATAGTTATGTTACAACTTATCGGGAGGTGATGCGTCTGAGGGAGGAGTTGGACAGTGCTCGGGAGGATTATTCTGAGCTCCAAGGTCATCTCGTCGGCAGCGTGACTGCTGCTTACGAGAACTTGAAGGAGCAAGTTCGGGTCATTGCTCCCGAGGCCGATCTCACCCTTTTCAGTTTAGATAATGTTGTCAGAGATGGCAAGATTGTCCCTGATGACGAGGGTGATGACGACGCTGATCCTCCTCCTGTGTCCTCCGCCAAAGTGTCGACTACCTCTGCTCCTCCGGTTGCACCTGATTCGGATTGCCAAGTTCTGAACCGGGAGGATGGAACTGTAGATGCCATACCTATTAAGACTTGTCCTCCTTCTCCTTGTCCTGATGATGCTCCTGTTGTTTGCTGATCTTTTTCTGGATTCTCATGTTAGTTGGCCCGGCTTGTGGGCTCTTTAAAACTTTTTATTTATTTGCTGACGTTTTCTGGTTGTTTTGTCTTGGCAACCTTTTTGAAAAACAAAAGTAGCTCGTTATCCTTTTTTGATGGCCTCCGAGGCTTTAAAACTTTGTAGATCATATCAAGATATTTTCTTCTGTTTTCTGAGAATGTTGGTCCTTGTAATTTGACCTTTTTGGATTGCCTCGTGCTTTGTAGCTTGAATCCTCTGTATTTGTGTGGATCCGACTTGTTTCTACATTTTTTGTAGGTATTTTTTATGTTTCCCCAACTGATTTCTTTGTGTTGATTCCCTTTATTTCTGTAATCCTCTTTCCTGGACCTTCGTTAGGTTTCTTTCAGGGATTACTTTTGTTTGTAGGAGTCCAACTTCATTTAGGTCGGTCTCTTCTGAGTTATATCTTTTTAGTAGCAGGAGTCCGACTTCGTTATGTCGGTCTCCTTTAAGTTATAGCGTAATCCTCTTTCTTGGATCTTTATCAGATCTCTTTCAGGGATTACTTGTGTAACTTTTCAGTAGCAGGAGTCCGACTTCGTTATGTCGATCTCCTTTAAGTGTAATCCTCTTTCTTGGATCTTTATCAAATCTCTTTCAGGGATTACTTGTGTAACTTTTCAGTAGAAGGAGTCCGACTTCGTTATGTCGATCTCCTTTAAGTGTAATCCTCTTTCTTGAATCTTTATCAGATCTCTTTCAGGGATTACTTGTGTAACTTTTCAGTAGCAGGAGTCCGACTTCGTTATGTCGGTCTCCTTTAAGTGTAATCCTCTTTCTTGGATCTTTATCAGATCTCTTTCAGGGATTACTTGTGTAACTTTTCAGTAGCAGGAGTCCGACTTCGTTATGTCGGTCTCCTTTAAGTTATTTTTTGTAGTCCTCTTTCTTGGATCTTTGTCAGATCTCTTTCAGGGACTACTTGTATAACTTTTTAGTTTTGGGCTGACTTTGTTATGTCAGGCCCTTCTAAGTTAAAGTAATCCTCTTTAATAGGGTTGGCCAGACCTCTTTCCAGGGTTTACTTGGGTTGACTTGGTCCGACTTCTGAACGTCGGCCAATCTTTAAGTTATTATATTAGCTATCCGTAAGACCTCGTCAGGTTCTTTTTTTTTTTGGATTGCTTTCGATAACTTCTTACATTATTCTGTGTTCATCTTTGCCGATTTGTAGAAAATGGTTGGCGTCTTTAGATCGTCCTTTGGGTGAATCACGTTTTCACCTTTATCGGACGATTGTCTTTATCGTGGTCGCGCAGTGAATTTGTTTTTCACTTTCTGCCGACCTGTTGCTTTATAATCGGACAATGAATACTTCAGATTAATGCGTCTTGGAATCTTGTAGAATATCTAAATAAACTTTATTCAAAAGAAAAAATTCAAATATATACATGTGAGAATTCCCTTGTTCCTAGGTCTCGACATGGTGCCTCATTAAAAAACCTTTTCAGGAAAAAGAGCGCATCCATTTAGTGAGATCCTTTACTTTTTCTAACTGTAGTACCTTCTTAGGTTGCAGGCGTGCCATGATCGAGGAAGCTCCCGTCCATCAAGCTCGGACAGTCTGTAGTAGCCCTTCCCCAGTACTTCAATGACTCGGTAAGGTCCTTTCCAATTTGCTGCCAGCTTTTCTTCTCCGGGTCGAGTTGTTCCAATGTCATTTCTGATTAGGATGAGATCATTCTCTATGAAACTTCTCGGTACTACCTTTTGATTATATCTGGAGGCCATTCGTCGCTTTAGAGCTTCTTCCCTGATCCGAGCTCTTTCTTGGATTTCGGGTAACAAGTTGAGCTCTTCTCTCTGAAGTTGGGAGTTTGCTTGTTCATTGTAGTGGACTACTCGGGGAGATCCTTCTTCGATTTTTATTGGAATTATTTCCTCCACTCCGTATGCTAGTCGGAATGGTGATTCGTTTGTAGTAGAATGGGGTGTTGTTCGATATGCCCGTAGGACTTGTGGTAGTTCCTCGGCCCAAGCTCCTTTTGCTTCTTGTAACCTCCGCTTTAATCCGGCTAATATGACTTTGTTGGCCGCTTCGGCTTGTCCATTGGCTTGGGGATGTTCGACAGAGGTGAACTGCTGTTTTATGTTCAAGTCGACCACCAGTTTTCTGAAGCCTGCCTCTGTAAATTGGGTACCGTTGTCCGTGGTGATGGAGTATGGTACCCCGAATCTCGTAATAATGTTCTTATATAGGAATTTTCGACTTCTTTGAGCGGTGACGTTGGCCAGGGGTTCTGCCTCGATCCATTTTTTGAAATAGTATACTCCTACTATGAGGAATTTTACTTGTCCCGATCCCTGTGGGAAGGGTCCAAGTAGGTCGAGTCCCCATTTCGCAAATGGCCAGGGTGAGGTCACGCTGATGAGCTTTTCTGGTGGGGCAATGTGAAAGTTGGCATGCTTCTGGCATGGTGGACATGTCCTTACAAATTCTGTAGCCTCCTTTTATAGAGTTGGCCAATAGAATCCCGCCCGGAGTACCTTTTTGGTGAGAGCTTGTGCTCCGAGATGATTTCCACAAATGCCACTGTGTACTTCCTCCAAGACTTCCTTTGTATTGGAAGTTGGTACGCATTTTAGTAAAGGTGTTGATATCCCTCTTTTGTACAGCGTGTTGTTTATGATAGTGTAGTACTGTGCCTCCCTTTTCAGCCTCTTTGCCTACTTTTCATCTGTAGGGAGTTCTTCTGTTTTGAGGTAGTTTATTATGGGGGTCATCCATCCTTGATCCCAACCTATTATGGCTAGGATTCTTTCTTCTTCCGCTATTGACGGGTTCTGTAATACCTCCTGGATGAGGCTTCTGTTGTTGCCCCCTGGTTTGGTGCTAGCTAATTTTGAAAGGGCGTCAGCTCGGGCATTTTGCTCACGAGGTATATGGTGGATCCTATATTCCCCGAGTTGTCCGAGCTGATCTTTGGTTTTATCCAAATATTTTTTCATGATCGGATCTTTGGCTTGGTAGTTTCCTGTTATTTGTGAGGTGATGACTTGTGAGTCGCTGTAGATGTTGAGTTTCTGAGCTCCAACCTCCCTAGCCAGCTTTAGACCAGCTAATAGTGCTTCGTATTCTGCCTGGTTGTTTGAGGCCGTGAATCTGAATTTAAGGAAGAGCTCAAGTTGAGTTCCTTGGTTGCTCTCAATTATCACACCCGCACCGCTTCCTGTTTTATTCGAGGATCCGTCTACGTATATGTTCCATTCTATGGGGATTTCCAGGATGTCTGTAAATTCTGCGATGAAGTCGGCCAGGTGTTGCGATTTGATCGCTGTACGCGCCTTGTATTGGAGGTCGAATTCGGACAACTTGATTGCCCATTGTAGGATTCTAACTGCTAGATCTATTTTCTGCAATATCCCTTTTATGGGTTGGTTGGTTCGAACTTTAATGGTATGCGCTTGGAAATATGGGCGAAGCCGCCGGGATGTGAGGATCAGAGCGTAGGTGGTGCACGAAATTGTGATCACTACAACTTCGCACAACTAACCAGCAAGTGCACTGGGTCGTCCAAGTAATACCTTACGTGAGTAAGGGTCGATCCCACGGAGATTGTTGGTATGAAGCAAGCTATGGTCACCTTGTAAATCTCAGTCAGGCAGACTCAAATGGGTATAGTGATAAACGACTAAAGCATAAAGATAAAGATAGAGATACTTATGTATATCATTGGTGAGAGCTTCAGACAAGCGTATGAAGATGTTTTCCCTTCCGTCTCTCTGCTTTCCTACAGTCTTCATCCAATCCTTCTTACTCCTTTCCATGGCAAGCTTATGCAAGGGTTTCACCGTTGTCAGTGGCTACCTCCCATCCTCTCATTGGAAATGTTCAACGCACCCTGTCACGGCACGGCTATCCATCTGTCGGTTCTCAATCAGGCCGGAATAGAATCCAGTGATTCTTTTGCGTCTGTCACTAACGCCCCGCCCTCAGGAGTTTGAAGCACGTCACAGTCATTCAATCATTGAATCCTACTCAGAATACCACAGACAAGGTTAGACCTTCCGGATTCTCTTGAATGCCGCCATCAGTTCTCGCCTATACCACGAGGATTCCGGTTAAAGAATCCAAGAGATAAACACTAGAGCCTTGGTTGCTTGTAGAACAGAAGTGGTTGTCAGTCACTTTGTTCATAAGTGAGAATGATGATGAGTGTCACGGATCATCACATTCATCAAGTTGAAGAACAAGTGATATCTTGGACAAAGAACAAGCGGATTTGAATAGAAGAACAATAGTAATTGCATTAATACTCAAGGTACAGCAGAGCTCCACACCTTAATCTATGGTGTGTAGAAACTCCACCGTTGAAAATACATAAGAACAAGGTCCAGGTATGGCCGTGAGGCCAGCCCTCAAATGATCTAAGAACTAGATGTCCGAAGATGATAAATACAATAGTAAAAGGTCCTATATATAGAGAACTTAGTAGCCTAGGGTGTACAGAGATGAGTAAATGACATAAAAATCCACTTCCGGGCCCACTTGGTGTGTGCTTGGGCTGAGCAATGAAGCATTTTCGTGTAGAGACTCTTCTTGGAGTTAAACGCCAGCTTTTATGCCAGTTTGGGCGTTTAACTCCCATTTAGGTGCCAGTTCCGGCGTTTAACGCTGGAATTTCTTGAGGTGACTTTGAACGCCGGTTTGGGCCATCAAATCTTGGGCAAAGTATGGACTATCATATATTGCTGGAAAGCCCAGGATGTCTACTTTCCAACGCCGTTGAGAGCGCGCCAATTGGGCTTCTGTAGCTCCAGAAAATCTACTTCGAGTGCAGGGAGGTCAGAATCCAACAGCATCTGCAGTCCTTTTGAGTCTCTGAATCAGATTTCTGCTCAGATCCCTCAATTTCAGCCAGAAAATACCTGAAATCACAGAAAAACACACAAACTCATAGTAAAGTCCAGAAAAGTGAATTTTAACTAAAAACTAATAAAAATATACTAAGAACTCAACTAAAACTACTAAAAACATACTGAAAACAATGCCAAAAAGCGTACAAATTATCCGCTCATCAGTAGGCAAACTTTTCTATTTTCTGGTAGTTCAGCTCGGATCCCTGTAGTGCTTTGCTAATGAAGTAGACGGGTTTTTGCCCATGTTCGTCTTCTCTGACTAGTGCTGAGGCTATTGCCCGGCTCCCTATTGCGAGATATATTATGAGCGGCTCTCCTTCTCGCGGCCGAGATAGGATAGGAGGCCGTCCTAAGAACTCCTTGAAGTCTAGGAAGGCTTGCTCACATTCTGTTGTCCATTCAAACTATTTTCCCTTTCTTAAAGTAGCATAGAAGGGAAGAGATCTTTTCGCAGCTCCTGCTAAGAATCGGGATAGAGCGGCCAACCTTCTGTTGAGTTGTTGTACTTCTTTGATACAGGTTGGGCTTTTCATGTTGAGTATGGCTCGACACTTGTCTGGATTTGCTTCAATCCCCCTTTGTGTGAGCATGAAGCCCAAGAATTTGCCGGCTTCTACTGCGAAGGTGCATTTTACGGGATTGAGCCGCATGTTGTGTTTCCTGATAGTAGAAAACACTTGAGTCAGGTTGGGTAACAATGTATCTTCGCTTTGTGTCTTTATCAACATATCGTCTACATAAACTTCCATGATTTTTCCGATGTGATCTGAGAAAACTTTATTCATTAGTCTTTGATAAGTAGCTCCGGCGTTCTTGAGACCAAAAGGCATCACGATGTAACAGTAGTTTGCTTTCGGTGTTAGGAACGAGGTTTTTTCTTGATCTGGTGGATACATGGGAATTTGGTTGTATCCTGAATATGCGTCCATAAATGAGAGATACTTATATCCTGATGAAGCATCCACTAGAGCGTCGATGCTTAGGAGTGGATAGGGGTCTTTTGGGCACATTCGCCACTTCCCATTTGACTTTTTCACTAAGACGACGTTTGCTAGCCATATTAGATATTTGACTTCCCTTATGAACCCGGCCTCAAGTAGCACTTGTACTTGTTCTTCTACAGCCTGAGCTCGTTCTAGTCCAAGTTTTCTTCGTCTTTGTTGTACCGGCCGGGATCCCGGATAGACTGCCAATTTGTGGCTCATTAGTTCGGGATCAATACCTGGCATGTCGGCAGCTTTCCATGCGAAGAGATCAACATTATCTTGTAGGAACCGTATTAGCGATTCCTTTACGTCTTCTTTCAGGATCGTGCCAATATTAGTTGTTTTATCTGAGGTGTCTCCGATCTGGATTCTTTCTATTTCTCCTTCGGGTTGTGGTCGGAATTCTTCTCGCCTCTGAACTCCACCGAGCTCAATTGTGTGGAACTCTCCTCCTTCACCTCGGAGGTTTAGGCTTTCGTTGTAGCAGCGACGTGCCATTTTTTGATTTGCCTTTATCGTAGCTATCCCTTCCGCAGTTGGGAATTTCATACATAGATGTGGGGTTGAAATTATTGCGCCGAGTTGATTTAACGTTGTTCGACCTATTAAGGCATTGTAGGCTGAGCTTACGTCGACCACGATGTAATCTATCTTGAGTGTTCGGGACTGGTTCCCCTTTCCGAAGGTTGTATGCAGCGATACGTATCCCAGCGGTTGAACTGGGGCATCTCCTAGTCCGAACAGACTGTTTGGGTATGCTCTTAGTTCTTTTTCGTCTAGACCGAGTTTGTCGAAGGCAGTTTTGAACAAGATGTCTGCAGAGCTTCCCTGGTCAATTAATGTACGGTGAAGGTTGGCGTTTGCCAATATGATCGTAATGACCATGGGGTCGTCGTGTCCCGAGATGATTCCGGATGCGTCTTCCTTGGTAAACGTGATTGCTGGGATGTCCGGGACTTCCTTTTTTCCTTCGACAGTGGTATACTTCTTTGAGGTGTCGCTTTCGGGATGATTTGGAGATTCCTCCTCCGACAAATCCGCCATGTATTACGTGAACATGTCTTTCCGGTGTGCGAGGTGATCGTTCAGATCGTCTAACATCCTCATCCCTTCTTCTTTTTCTTGGTTCGTCATCCCGATTGGCCAAAAATTGATCTAGCTTTCCTTCCCTTACTAGTTTTTCTATGACGTTTTTCAAGTCGAAGCATTCGTTGGTGGAATGCCCTCGAAGTCGGTGATACTCACAGTATTCATTCCGATTTCCTCCTCCTCTTTTGCCTTTAAGTGGCCGATCTGGAGGGATTTTCTCTGTATGGCAGACTTCTTTGTAAACATCTACCAAGGATACCCTAAGAGGAGTATAGTTATGATATTTTTTGATTTTCTCTCCGGAGCGATCTTCCTTTTTCTTGGATTCTTTATCTCGGTAGGTAGAGCCGAACCTTGAGGCTTCGACAAGTCGAGAGTTTTCCTCCATGTTGATGTATTTTTGTGCCCGTTCTTGTACTTCCTCTAAGGATGTAGGATATCTCTTTGATATAGATTGGCTAAATGGCCCTTCTCGTAGGCCATTTATAAGGCCCATAATGGCAGCCTCTGTTGGTAGACTTTGTATGTCCATGCATGTTTTGTTGAATCTTTCCATGTAGTTGCAAAGGCTCTCCCGATCTCCTTGTTTGATCCCTAGGAGGCTAGGTGCGTGTTTGGCTTTGTCCTTTTGTATGGAAAATCGGGCCATGAACTTCTTAGCCAGATCGTCGAAACTCGAGATGGATTTTGGAGGCAGGTTGTCAAACCATTTAATGGCTGTCTTGGTTAGAGTTATTGGAAAGGCTTTGCAGCAGACTACATCTGAGGCATCTGTGAGGTACATTCTACTTCTGAAGTTGCTGAGATGATGGTTGGGGTCCGAGGTGCCGTCATATAGAGTCATATCCGGAAGCTTGAAATCTTTTGGAATTTTGGTCTTCATAATTTCTCTGGTGAATGGGTCTTGATCTTTCTGAGAGCTATCTTCTGCAGATGATCGAGTAGCTTTAGTTTTAAGATCGGCTTCAAGTTTTACAAGCTTATCTTCTAGTTCTCTGCGCCGCCTTATCTCCCGGCGCAGATCTTCTTCCTTTTCACGTTGGTGTTGGGCTTCTTTCTCGAGTTGCTCCAATCGATTTTGAAGTGCTTCTATTATTCCTGGATTTGATGAATTTTTGTCTACATTGGTTTCTGGAGTATCTTTGAGTATTGTGTCCGCGTTTTTATGCGGCGTTTTGTTTTCCAAACCTGAATCGTGGTCGTTGTCATGGTCATCCGCCATGTTAATGGGATGACTTCCAGGTTCCCCGACAACGGCGCCAATGTTCCGAGGGTTACCTGAAACTGTAGGTCGATCTCGGACGAGATCTTCTGTGCTGGTCGGAGCCGACGTGTCCGGCCGATGTGTAGCGGCCAAAGCTGGTGAGTCCGACTTGTTGGACTTGGTGACGGTGCTGATCCTTCGTCCCCGGAGGGTAGGGGTACCTGCAAGGGACTCCGATGCTTAAGTTAGCAAGGGTATTAAGCAGGTATTGAGTAGAATCAGAGTATGAGTTATACCTGGGTGCTCCAGTGTATTTATATTGGTGAGATGTGGCCTTCTGTGGATAAGATAAGTTAGTTATCTTATCTTTATCTTTTATCTTTAAGTGAGATCATCTTTATCTTTAAGGGAACCGCCCTTCTTTCTGTAGGCTTTGGGCCGCCTTAGGATTTGGGACGTGTTCCTCTACTTGGGCCCTTTGTTTGGGTTTTTCTGTGACTTGTCCGAGCTCTTTTGAGAAGAGGTCGGGTTGTCCTGACCTGAAGAGGTCGGTCGCTTTGTCTGTAGAACATCCCGGGTCGGACAGCTCGACCCAGGGTATGATCACTATCTTTTCAAAATCTTTTTCAAAAATCAAATCTTTTTCATTTTTCTTTTATGATTTTCGAATATTTAAAATTATTTTTCAAAATCTTTTTCTTATCTTTATTTCAAAGTTTCGAAAACTTTACTAACAATTAATGTGATTGATTCAAAAAATTTGAAGTTTGTTACTTTTTTGTTAAGAAAGGTTCAATCTTTAAATTCTAGAATCATATCTTTTAGTTTCTTGTTAGTCAAGTAATCAATTTTAATTTTAAAAATCAAATCTTTTTCAAAATATATTTTCAATCATATCTTTTTAAAATATTTTTTTCAAATCATATCTTTTTCAAAAATCTGATTTCAAAATATCTTTTCTAACTTCTTATCTTTTCAAAATTGAATTTCAAATCTTTTTCAACTAACTAGTTGACTTTTTGTTTGCTTTACTATTTCTTATCTTTTTCAAAACCACCTAACTACTTTCCTCTCTCTAATTTTCGAAAATTACCTCCTTCTTTTTCAAAGTTCATTTAATTAACTAATTGTTTCAAATTTTAATTTTAATTGTTTCTCTTCTCTTAATTTTCGAAAATCACTAACCCTTTTTCAAAACTTATTTTTGAATTTCTCCCTCTCTCATCTCTTTCTATTTATTTATTCATTTACTAACACTTCTCTTCATCTTAAAATTCGAACCCCCTCTTCCTCTCTGAGTTTGAATTTTCCTCTTTTCCTTCTTCTATTCTTTTCTTCTTCTACTAACATAAAGGAATCTCTCTACTGTGGTAAAGAGGATCCCTATTATTATTTTCTGTTCCCTTCTTTTTCATATGAGCATGAGCAAAGACAAGGACATTCTTGTTGAAGCAGATCCTGAACCTGAAAGGACTCTGAAGAGGAAACTAAGAGAAGCTAAATTACAACAATCCAGAGACAACCTTACAGAAATTTTTGAAAAGGAAGAGGAGATGGCAGCCGAAAATAATAATGCAAGGAGGATGCTTTATGACTATACTACACCCACTTCCAAGTTTGATGGAAGAAGCATCTCAATCCCTGCCATTGGAGCAAACAATTTTGAGCTGAAACCTCAATTAGTTGCTCTAATGCAACAGAACTGCAAGTTCCATAGACTTCTATCAGAAGATCCCTATCAGTTTTTAACTGAATTCTTGCAGATCTGTGAGATTGTTAAGACTAATAGAGTAGATCCTGAAGTCTACAGGCTCATGCTTTTCCCTTTTGCTGTAAGAGACAGGGTTAGAACATGGTTGGACTCTCAACCTAAAGATAGCCTGGACTCTTGGGATAAGCTGGTCACGGCCTTCTTGGCTAAGTTCTTTCCTCCTCAAAAGCTGAGAAAGCTTAGAGTGGATGTTTAGACCTTCAAACAAAAAGATGGTGAATCCCTCTATGAAGCTTGGAAAAGATACAAGCAGATGACCAAAAGTTGTCCTTCTGACATGCTTTCAGAGTGGACCATTTTGGATATATTCTATTATGGTCTATCTGAGTTCTCTAAGATGTCACTGGACCATTCTGCAGGTGGATCCATTTACCTAAAGAAAATGCCTACAGAAGCTTAAGAACTCATTGACATGGTTGCAAATAACCAATTCATGTACACCTCTGAGAGGAATCCTGTGAGTAATGAGACGCCTCAGAAGAGGGGAGTTCTTGAAATTGATGCTCTGAATGCCATATCGGCTCAGAACAAAATGTTGACTCAGCAAGTCAACATGATTTCTCAAAGTCTGAATGGATGGCAAAATGCATCCAATAGTACTAAAGAAGCATCTTCTGAAGAAGAAGCTATGAGTTCCCTAATGAGGAACCATGGGAATCTGAGGCTCACACTGAAACCATAGAGATTCCAATGGATTTACTTCTACCATTCATGAGCTCTGATGAGTATTCTTCCTCTGAAGAGGATGATTATGTCACTGAAGAGCAAGTTGCTAAACACCTTGGAGCAATCATGAAGCTAAATGACAAGTTATTTGGTAATGAGACTTGGGAGAACGAACCTCCTTTGCTCACCAAAGAACTGGATGACTTGTCTAGGCAGAGATTACCTCAAAAGAGACAAGATCTTGGAAAGTTTTCAATACCTTGTACCATAGGCACCATGACCTTTAAGAAGGCTCTGTGTGACCTAGGGTCAAGTGTAAACCTCATGCCTCTCTCTGTAATGGAGAAGCTAGGGATCTTTGAGGTACAAGCTGCAAGAATCTCACTAGAGATGGCAGACAATTCAAGAAAACAAGCTTATGGACTCGTAGAGGATGTTCTGGTAAAGATTGAAGACCATTACATCCCTGCTAATTTCATAGTCCTAGAGACTGGGAAGTGCATGGATGAATCCATCATCCTTGGCAGACCCTTCCTAGCCACAGCAAAGGCTGTGATTGATGTGGACAGAGGAGAATTAATCATTCAAGTGAATGAAGAATCCTTTGTGTTTAAGGCTCAAGGATATTCCTCTGTCACCATGGAGAGGAAGCATAAAGAGCTTCTCTCAAAACAGAGTCAAACAGAAACCCCACAGTCAAACTCTAAGTTTGATGTTGGAAGGCCACAACCAAATTCTAAGTTTGGTGTTGAACCCCCACATTCAAACTCTAAGTTTGGTGTTGGGAGGTTCCAACATTGCTCTGAGTATCTTTGAGGCTCCATGAGAGCCCACTGTCAAGCTACTGACATTAAAGAAGCGCTTGTTGGGAGGCAACCCAATGTTATATTTAATCTATTTTCCTTTGTTATTTTATGTTTTCTATAGGTTGATGATCATGGGAAGTCACAAAATCAATTGAAAAAGCAAAAACAGAAAGAAAAATAGCAAACTCTGGAGGAGAACTTGCTGGCGTTTAAACGCCAGTGAAGCTAGTAAATGGGTGTTTAACGCCCAGTCTGGCACCATTCTGCGCGTTTAACGCTAGAAAGGGGCACCAGACTGGCGTTAAACGCCAGGAAAGGGCAAGTTGGCGTTAAACGCCAGAAATGGGCACCAGCCCGGCGTTTAACGCCAGAATTGGCACAGAGAGCAATTTTGCTCGCCACTTGGTGCAGGGATGACTTTTTCTTGACACCTCAGGATCTGTGGACCCCACAGGATCCCCACCTACCCCACCACTCTCTCTCTTCTTCACACATTCACCAATCACCTCAACACCTCTTCCCCAAAAACCCTTCACCTATCAAATCCTATCTTTATCTTCACCACTCACATCCATCCTTCATAAAACCCCACCTACCTCACCATTCAAATTCAAACCACTTTCCCTCCCAAACCCACCCTCCCATAGCCGAACCCTACCCCTCTCTCCACCCCTATATAAACCCATCTTCACTCCTTCATTTTCACACACCCTAAACAGTACTTCTCCCCCTTTGGCTGAACCACAAAGCCATCTCCATCTCCTCTATTTCTTCTTCTTCTACTCTCTTCTTTCTTCTTTTGCTTGAGGACGAGCAAAACTTTTAAGTTTGGTGTGGTAAAAGCATTGCTTTTTGTTTTTCCATAACCATTTATGGCATCTAAGGCCGGAAAAACCTCTAGAAAGAGGAAAGGGAAGGCAAAAGCTTCCACCTCCGAGTCATGGAAGATGGAGAGATTCATCTCAAGAGTACATCAAGACCACTTCTATGAAGTTGTGGCCTTGAAGAAGGTGATCCCCGAGGTCCCTTTCAAACTCAAAAAGAGTAAATACCCGGAGATTCGACATGAGATCCGAAGAAGAGGTTGGGAAGTTCTTACCAACCCTATTCAACAAGTCAGAATCTTGATGGTTCAAGAGTTCTATGCCAATGCATGGATCACCAAGAACCATGATCAAAGTGTGAACCCGGACCCAAAGAATTGGCTTACAATGGTTCGGGGGAAATACTTAGATTTTAGTCCGGAAAATGTAAGGTTGGCATTCAACTTGCCCATGATGCAAGGAGATGAACACCCTTACACTAGAAGGGTCAACTTTGATCAAAGGTTGGACCAAGTCCTCATAGACATCTGTGAAGAGGGCGCCCAATGGAAGAGAGATTCAAGAGGGAAGCTGGTTCAACTGAGAAGGCATGACCTCAAGCCCGTGGCTAGGGGATGGTTGGAGTTTATCCAACGCTCAATCATTCCCACTAGCAACCGGTCTGAAGTTACTCTATACTGGGCCATCATGATTCATAGCATCATGATTGGAGAGGAAGTAGAAGTTCATGAGGTTATAGCCCAAGAACTTTATAAGGTGGCAGACAAGTCCTCTACCTTGGCAAGGTTAGCCTTTCCTCATCTCATTTGTCACCTCTGTTATTCAGTTGGAATTGACATAGAGGGAGACATCCCCATTGATGAGGACAAGCCCATCACTAAGAAAAGGATGGAGCAAACAAGAGATCCCACTCATCATGAAATCCCTGAGATGCCTCAAGGGATGCACTTTCCTCCACAAAACTATTGGGAGCAAATCAACACCTCCCTAGGAGAATTGAGTTCCAACATGGGACAACTAAGGGTGGAGCACCAAGAACATTCCATCCTCCTCCATGAAATTAGAGAAGATCAAAGAATCATGAGAGATGAGCAACAAAGACAAGGAAGAGACATTGAGGAGCTCAAGCACTCCATAAGATCTTCAAGAGGAAGAACAAGCCGCCATCACTAAGGTGGACCCGTTCTTTAATTTCCTTGTTCTTTATTTTTCTGTTTTTCGAAAAATCATGCTTATGTTTACCTATGTTTGTGTCTTATGATCATTAGTGTCTTAGTGTCTATGCCTTAAAGTTATGAATATCCTATGAATCCATCACCTTTCTTGAATGAAAAATGTTCTTAATTGAAAAAGAGAAGAATTGCATGAATTTTGAATTTTATAACAGATTAATTATTTTGATGTGGTGGCAATACTTTTGTTTTCTGAATGTATGCTTGAGCAGTGCATATGTCTTTTGAATTTGTTGTTCATGAATGTTGGCTCTTGAAAGAATGATGAAAAAGGAGACATGTTACTGAGGATCTGAAAAATCATAAAAATGATTATTGAAGCAAGAAAAAGCAGTGAATACAAAAAAAAAAGAGAGAAAAAGAAAAAAAAGAAAAAAAACGAAAAAAAAAACGAAAAAAAATATAAAGTTGTGATCCAAGGCAAAAAGAGTGTGCTTAAGAACCCTGGACACCTCTAATTGGGGACTCTAGCAAAGCTGAGTCACAATCTGAAAAGGTTCACCCAATTATGTGTCTGTGGCATGTATGTATCCGGTGGTAATACTGGAAGACAGAGTACTTTGGGCCACGGCCAAGACTCATAAAGTAGCTGTGTTCAAGAATCATCATACTTAACTAGGAGAATCAATAACACTATCTGGATTCTAAGTTCCTATAGAAGCCAATCATTCTGAATTTCAAAGGATAGAGTGAGATGCCAAAACTGTTCAGAGGCAAAAAGCTAAAAGCCCCGCTCATCTAATTAATACTGATCTTCATAGATGTTTTTGGAATTCATTGCATATTCTCTTCTCTTTATCTTATTTGATTTTCAGTTGCTTGGGGACAAGCAACAATTTAAGTTTGGTGTTGTGATGAGCGGATAATTTATACGCTTTTTGGCATTGTTTTTAGTATGCTTTTAGTATGTTTTAGTTAGTTTTTATTATATTTTTATTAGTTTTTAGTTAAAATTCACTTTTCTGGATTTTACTATGAGTTTGTGTGTTTTTCTATGATTTCAGGTATTTTCTGGCTGAAATTGAGAGACCTGAGCAAAAATCTGATTCAGAGGCTGAAAAGGACTTCAGATGCTGTTGGATTCTGACCTCCCTGCACTCGAAGTAGATTTTCTGGAGCTACAGAATCTCAATTGGTGCCCTCTCAACGGCGTTGGAAAGTAGACATCCTGGGCTTTCCAGCAATGTATAATAGTCCATACTTTGTCCGAGATTTGATGGCCCAAACCGGCATTCCAAATCAGCTCAAGAATGCCCCGCGTTAAACGCCGGAACTGGCACAAGAATGGGAGTTAAACGCCCAAACTGGCACAAAAGCTGGCGTTTAACTCCAAGAAAAATCTCTACACGAAAATGCTTCAATGCTCAGCCCAAGCACACACCAACTGGGCCCGGAAGTGGATTTTTATGTCATTTACTCATTTCTGTAAACCCTAGGCTACTAGTTCTCTACAAATAGGACCTTTTGCTATTGTATTTTTATCTTTAGATCCTTGAATCTTTGGATCATTTTTCGATCTTAGGATCATCTTTGGACGTCTAGTTCTTAGATCATTGGGGGCTGGCCTCACGACCATGCCTAGACCGTGTTCTTATATATTTTCAACGGTGGAGTTTCTACACACCATAGATTAAGGTGTGGAGCTCTGCTGTACCTCGAGTATTAATGCAATTACTATTGTTCTTCTATTCAATTCAGCTTGTTCTTATTCCAAGATATTCATTCGCACTCAAGAACTTGATGAATGTGATGATTATGTGACTCATCATCATTCTCACTTATGAACGCGTGTCTGACAACCACTCCCGTTCTACAAGCAAACAAGGCTTGAATGTTTGTCTCTTGGATTCCTTAATCGGAATCTTCGTGGTATAAGCTAGAATTGATGGCGGCATTCAAGAGAATCCGGAAGGTCTAAACCTTGTCTGTGGTATTCTGAGTAGGATTCAATGATTGAATGACTGTGACGAGCTTCAAACTCCTGAAGGCTGGGCGTTAGTGACAGACGCAAAAGAATCAATGGATTCTACTCCAACCTGATTGAAAACCGACAGATGATTAGCCGTGCCGTGACAGGGTGCGTTGAACATTTTCACTGAGAGGACGGGATTGTAGCCACTGACAACGGTGATGCCCAACATACAGCTTGCCATGGAAAGGAGTAAGAAGGATTGGATGAAGACAGTAGGAAAGCAGAGAGACGGAAGGGACAAAGCATCTCCATACGCTTATCTGAAATTCTCACCACTGAATTACATAAGTATCTCTATCCCTGTTTTATGTTTTATTCATAAATCATTCATAACCATTTGAATCTGCCTGACTGAGATTTACAAGGTGACCATAGCTTGCTTCATACCAACAATCTCCGTGGGATCGACCCTTACTCGCGTCAGGTTTATTACTTGGACGACCCAGTGCACTTGCTGGTTAGTTGTGCGAAGTTGTGAAATTATGTTTAGACCATGGTATTGAGCACCAAGTTTTTGGAGCTATTACCGGGGACTGTTGAGTTGTGAAAAGAATGAATCACAATTTCGTACACCAGGGACAAGCAACAATTTAAGTTTGGTGTTGTGATGAGCGGATAATCTATACGCTTTTTGGCATTGTTTTTAGGTAGTTTTTAGTAGGATCTAGCTACTTTTAAGGATGTTTTCATTAGTTTTTATGCTAAATTCACATTTCTGGACTTTACTATGAGTTTGTGTATTTTTCTATAATTTCAGATATTTTCTGGCTGAAATTGAGGGACCTGAGCAAAACTCTGATAAGAAGGCTGACAAAGGACTGCTGATGCTGTTGGATTCTGACCTCCCTTCACTCGAAATAAATTTTCAGGAGCTACAGAATTCCAAATGGTGCGCTCTCAACGGCGTTGGAAAGTAGACATCCAGAGATTTCCAGCAATATATAATAGTCCATATTTTATTCGAGATTAGATAACGTAAACTGGCGCTCAACGCCAGTTCCATGCTGCATTCTGGAGTCAAACGCCAGAAAAATGTCACGAACCAGAGTTGAATGCCAGAAACACATTACAACTTGGTGTTCAACTCCAAAAGAAGTCTCTGCACGTGTAAAGCTCAAGCTCAACCCAAGCACACACCAAGTGGGCCCCGGAAGTGGATTTCTGCATCAATTACTTACTTCTGTAAACCCTAGTAGCTAGTCTAGTATAAATAGGACATTTTACTATTGTATTAGTCGTCTTTTGACCATTCAGTCTTTTGACCACACATCTGGTCCTTCTCCCTATTTTCGAATTCATATCATATTTTGGGGGCTGGCCATTCGGCCATGCCTGGACCATCACTTATGTATTTTCAACGGTGGAGTTTCTACACACCATAGATTAAGGGTGTGGAGCTCTGCTGTACCTCGAGTTTTAAGCAATTACTACTATTTTCTATTCAATTCAGTTTATTCCTGTTCTAAGATATTCGTTGCACTTCACCATGACGAATGTGATGATCCGTGACACTCATCATCATTCTCAGCTATCAACGCGTGACTGACAACCACTTCCGTTCTACCTCATATCGAACGCATATCTCTTAGATTCCTTAATCAGAATCTTCGTGGTATAAGCTAGAATTGATGGCGGCATTCATGAGAGTCCGAAAAGTCTAAACCTTGTCTGTGGTATTCCGAGTAGGATTCAGAAATTGAATGACTGTGACGAGCTTCAAACTCGCGATTGTTAGGCGTGATGACAAACGCAAAAGAATCAATGGATTCTATTCCGGCATGATCGAGAACCGACAGATGATTAGCCGTGCTGTGACAGAGCATTTGGACCTTTTTCACTGAGAGGATGGGATGTAGCCATTGACAACAGTGATGCCCTACATACAGCTTGCCATGGAAAGGAGTAAGAAGGATTGGATGAAGGTAGTAGGAAAGCAGAGATTCAGAAGGAACACAGCATCTTCATACGCCTATCTGAAATTCCCATCAATGATTTACATAAGTATTTCTATCTTTATTTTCTGTTTATTTATTATTATTATTCGAAAACTCCATAACCATATATTATCCGCCTAACTGAGAATTTTAAGATGACCATAGCTTGCTTCATACCAACAATCTCCGTGGGATCGATCCTTACTCACGTAAGGTTTATTACTTGGACGACCTAGTGCACTTGCTAGTTAGTTGTGCGAGGTTGTGAAGAAAGTGATGAGTTATAAACGCGCATACCAAGTTGAATGCCATTATTAGATATCACAATTTCGTGCACTAGTATTCTTCTCAGCAAGTCCAGCGGAGGCAGCAACTCTTCCCTACGCCAGAGATGTGCTATTTTTCTCCTCATTTCTCTCTTCAATCATTAATTCTATCTCCTTCCACCTATTTACTGCTATCCCTTTCTTTAATCATTATTCCTTTTCTTTTAATTCTTTTATCATGGAAACTAATTTCTTTAATTCATTATGTTAAACAAAAGAAAGATGATGCTTTATTTTTATATTCTTGTTTTGTGTGGATTGTTGTTGATTGTTGATGGAAAAAAAGTGTTAGTGATTTGTGTTTTGTTTTGCTTGGGCTTGGAAGATTGTTGATGGAAAAATGATGATTTGGTCCGATCCCAAAAATGAAAAAGGATGATTTTTGTCCTATCGTTAATGTTAAAGATGATTTCGAGCACAAAAAAAAAATAGGACCACTACAAAAAATTCGTTGGGTACCATTAGATTTGCAGGTGGATTTATCAAAAAAGACTACCGGTAATATGTTTACCGTTGGAATAAATCCAATGGTATAAACCGCGCCAGTAATTGGCAGAAAAGCACATATGAGCAAAAAAGCATAAAAACACAAATACTAACATATAAAAGTAATTAGCAGCATATATTTCAATATATTTTTTTTTAGTCTCAACAAAGAAGAAATAGACTTAATTTTCATAAGGAGCACCCTTATTAGCAAAGTCTTTATCTTGAAGTCGGTATTTATACAAAACCCAATCGATCTTCCTTAAGTGCTTAACCCTTGTGAAAAACTAAAGTCTTTATCATGCCCACATAAAGGTAATTGAATTATTCGCAAAAGGTAATTAGTTACACCCAAATACTTTATACGTAAAGGTTTCATATATAATAAAATAAGAATGTAATTTGATCACTGAATGGAATCTATAATAAAACTTCAAGTATAGAAAAGTTAGAACAATTTCTCCAAAGCGGAAATCTAATTTCGCTTACAATTGCTTTTCTTTAGAAATGAGTAAAAAACATGAAAAATAGGAGATTGTAGCATCTATATCAACTTACTTTTTATTCAAATTAGATTGTAATGCAAAAAATATTTTAATTTCACCCCAAAATTAAAACTAAACTTAGATGACTGTTTAAAGACTAATACATGACCGTAAAAGACACAGCATAAAGTTGTACCATGAATATGAAATCTCAGTGTAGTTTCACACAGCAAAATCAGAAATAATTGTCAAGCCAATTTAACAAATTGTAAAATTAAATTGTACAAACCTAACACAATACAACATGCAATTGAGACAAAAAAACCTAGCATAAAAACATATTTTGACTAAAACCTCATACAATTCAATCATTTCTACAATATTTACTTATACAAATTAGATAGAATTCTCTAAAATCACTCAACACTTGAGTAACTGCAACCACATTTTTTCAAAAACCAATGCAGCCATTGTAGAAGAATAAAGAAAGCTTAAATAGTAAAAGCTTCAGAATCCAACAATTTTTCTTAAATCAAACAATCCAACAACAAAAGAATAGAATCATAAAAAATCCTAAATTAAAAAAAATCTTAAATCAAAACAGAATTTAAAAAAATTCTAAATCAAACAGAATTAAAAAACTCTTAATCGGATACCGTATGAAGTGTGCTGCTGCTGCGTGTAGAGAATGACGGCAGCTATTGATACATGGAAGACGACAGCAGCTGCTAATGTGTTGCGCCGTGGAGGAGGACGGAGAAAGAAACGCGAGTTAGGGCATTGTGGGGCGGCATCGACGGTGGAGAAAAAGGAAGAGCTTTGTCATTGTCAGAGGCTAAGAAAGTAAGAGATTCGACACTGGAAGAATGAGAGTGGGGATGTTTCAGTGTTGTGAAGAGTAGACTGAAGAGGAGATCCTTTGGATGCTGTTGGTCGCGTTCACGTTGACAGAGGTGGCTGTCGGAGGCATGGTTTGAAGGAGAGAGATGCAGAGAGAGAAAGAAGAGGTTTAGCGAGAGAGTGTGGGTCTTTCAAAATGAGGGGAGAGGGGACGTGATTCTAATTTAGGAAAAAATTACTATCCGATTTACCGATAATTTCGATGGTAGTGATCGCGCCAATTTTTCTTTCTTTTTCTCCAATTATTACCATCGAATTTAGCGTCAGAAAACTGAATCTTACAGTAACTTTTTTACCCCGACAAATTTATTACTAAATTCGCCAATAAATCCGTTGGTAAACCCAACGCTAATGTCTGACCCTAAATCCAATGGTAAATTCGACAGTATTCAGCATGTTTCTTGTCGTGGACGGTTTTAATTTTAAATCTAAACCATAAAGACCAAAAGAGTAGTTATCCCTATATTTAATAACAAAAATTCTATTCGTACACCAAAATCAGCCACTAAAATCAACCACTAATATATTTGTGTATAAATACATGTATAGTTTAATTTATTTTCAATATATATTTATATTCCAATATATATTTTATACCATAACTATTTTTAGTGACTGATTTTAGTATATATGTAGTATAATTCATTTAATAAACATGATTGTAATAATGATGTGTAATTGTATCAGTGTAAAATTATATGCTATTATATATAATCGTGCCGAAATAAAATTTAAATTTTCATTTTTTTTATACACTATCTGCCAAAAAAGATTTTGATTTTTATACTTTTTATAGCAAAAAAGTTTTATTAGTTATAAGGATAAAATTAAATTAAATTAAAAGTTAAGAATAATTTTAAAATTTTTAAAAAATATTAAAGATAAAAAATATATTTTATTCTACTACTACTATTACTACTACTAATAATAATAATAATAATAATAATAAAATTGTTATTGTAGTTAGCTAAAACATTGTGATAATTTGTTACTTTTTTTCTTCTCTTAATATACATTTTATATTGTAAAAGAATAATATTTAAGCATAATTTATTATTTTTTTATTAGTAGTTAACCAATAAAATTAAATTAAATACAATTTTAACTTTTATAATTTTGGTAAAAAATTAGAATTATCTCTTTTTTTTTTCAGTCAAAATTTTGTAGTAACGTTTAACTTTATTTTAAAATCATCATTTTCCTAGGCTTAGACAAGAATACCCTGGTCTTCTCCCCACTAACTTCCCCAATTTCTCCCAGTTCCCTAATCCCTCGTCTTCTTCTTCGAATCGCCCGAGAGCATTTGTGCCGGAAATAAATGCGCTTTCAGATCTGCTGCTACGGTAGTGTAGTACACCTATGAAGAAGAGGAGGAGGAGTACGCTGAGAGCGTGGTCCTTGGTGCCATGCTCGACGCGTAAGGTTCGACGCCGGTGCGCGATGTACAACGGGTTATGATTGGTGAGCCCAGAGCCAAGAGGCACGTCTTTGCTAAGAGGCTCTCGAAGCTTCTACAAATTCCGCACATTTCATGGCCTCGCTCCTCCGCCAAGAGCTCAATCCTCGCTCCTCCATGTTTTCAGGAATTAATTTTTTTCTTCTCTATTTTTATTTTCTTCCTCTCTTTCTTTATTCTCTTTTCTAAGTGTATTTTAAGCGTGTTCCTTTCTATAAGAGAAGGCTGGTTCTCGGTGCTTTTAATGTTTAATTAATGATTGATAACTTATCTGTGTTTTTGTTTTAATTCAGATAGCAAATGCATTAGATGCAGGAAATTCAATCCTTGTTAGTTTGTGATTGTTTTGTAACTGTCGCTAATTTTTTACTTTGAATGTTGCTATGTTTTCCTGAGCTGGAAATCCTTAACCACATGGAATGTTGCTATACTGATGAGGAAGAAGGAGAAGGATAATTTTATCCAAAAATTTAGAGAATGATGATTTTAAAACTAAAAAAAATATAACATTAGAGAAGATTTCGAATAAAAAATAATGTAAGAGACTATTTCGATTTTCAGCCTAAACAATAAAAATTAAAATGCTAATTAATCCTATTTAAAAATGTTGATAAAAAGAATAATACTGGATGTATGGACTAAAAGATGTTAGACTGCCAGTTAAAATTGTTTGTCAGTATAAATTAAAATAACTAGTTCTTGAACTTCTTTTAATAGTGGAATTCTTGTAATACGTGTCATTTAGTAAATTTTATCGTTTTAATTTTCTCCTACTTATCTCGCTTTATTTTGCTTTGCATTCTTTAACATGAATCTCAAGATAGTATCATATTCACGGCATCCCTGGACCAAAAACTAAAGCGCCTTCAATCATAGACAAGCACTAGCTAGAAAGGAAAGACCTTAAAGTTCAAGAAATAAAATGCCGCAGGAACCAGCCCTTTTTTGAATATAACTAAGTCACAATTATTCCCACATCTACAATCTCAAAACAAGTTGCTTCTCCCCGAATTTTTTACTCACAAAAATTCCGTTGTACCTTTCTAGTTACCATCAAATGATCAAATTCTGGTCCCAAAATTCTAACAGCACTGCAAAAAGAACAACACATCTCATTTCTTGCTGAAGTTGCTTCCTGCCATGCACACCTCAGGTGCCAAGTAGTTCTCAGACGAAACTACATCTTTTGAACTCATTATATCGAGGTATGTTTTGGTTGAAATGCAGAAAGTTTTCTTGCATTCAAACCAAGAAGGCAAGTTCACATTAAGATATGTAAGATTTAGGGGTTTCCATGCATAAATTTTCCACCACTGAACTTTGTAAAATAAACACCATTGAACAATGATTAACTATGATACACAAGATAAAGGAAGCAAATGGAAATGAATGGTGAAAAGTGGAAACTAAAATCACAATCGGCACTAGCCACTAAAATTGAGTATTACTTAACTCAATTCCAATTGCTAGCTTATGGAAAGAGTGTAGCCAAGGTTTCTATCTTAGAGATATTCTTAAGCCATGTGAGACTTCTAAAACTAACAAAGTTTTAGTCATTTTTAGCCATTATTTTTGTGGGCTCTACTTCCCATTGTTCTGTTTACCAAGGGTGACTATCATACTCAAATATAATATGATCAGACATTGTAAAAGCTAACGGATGAATATGAAAGCATAGAAGTATATAAAAAGCAGCATCTGAGTGTAGGGTGCAGAATGCATAAAGGGTAGATAGCCTTATTCCTGCAACCATGGAAACTTTTCAACATTTGGAGATGGCAATCTCATCCTATTCCAAGCTTGCATAAGACGAAGTGAAAAACAATATTCTGATTCTGCAGCATAACTTAGTTCCAAAACTTTAACTTTGACAGATACTACATGCTTTTCTTCTCAATGGATGCAAGAAGCATGCAAACCACCTAAGTGGTGGAGCATGAGAAGGGGGAGACCACTATATCTACCACTCACAGAAAAAGAGCTTAAAGTAGCTAAGTCAAACCCTTTTAAGGTCCACATGAGGTTAAAGGCATTCCTACTTTATTTTATGATAAAATAAGTTGAGTCCCTTGCAAAAAGTAATTTACGATTTGCTCCATGCAAGAATTTTCTTATAGTTTTGGTCCAAAAATTACAGAAGTAAAATTCATTCTACTATCATTCAACATTCAGATTGATCAAGCGTAATACCCATTCATAATCCTCTTCCAGACTTCCACAAGCACCGCTTTCACTTACGAAAATTTTTAGACCAAAACCATTTAAAAAATTACGGAGATCAAAACCATAAAATTTGATAATTTTATAGGGAGTATTATGAAATCACTTTTTACAAAAGTTTAAGCTGATAAAAAAGAAATACATAACTGACTAGCCTCTCAAACAATAAACTCTTAGACTCGTTTGAATTTTTTGCATAAGCTTGCTTTTCTTTTTATTTACCTTATGCTAATATTTTTTTTCATATAACAAGGATCAAACTTTAGATTTTTCAGTCAGAAAAACTCTATACCATGTTTTGAAATCACTTCTCCTAAAAACTTAAACTGATAGGAAAAGACACATAAGGATTATATTTCTAACAGAGAACAAAAACTCATTTGACCCATTTTATTTTTCCCAAATCAACACAAAAGCTTAAGAACATAAACCGCTATGTGCATTCAGCATAAAGTGCATATTGCATTTCACTGGGGCCGTTTATACCATTTATCCGTCATTATAATGTTACTAAAGGAAACGAATATTGGGTATAATCTCTTTTACATCTCATATAAAATCTTACAGCCTTGGTTTAGGACCCTTCCTTCTAGGGATCTCCAGTGCATCATAATGACCAAATCCATGGTAGAGAACTCTAATTGGATTCTCCTTGCCATACTCCTGGCCATACTCAGCAATTGATATCAAGCCACCAGCATCCCTATCATACATGTACACTGTGATTGGCATCCTGCATAACATGACTCCTGTGAGATAAAAAAACCAAGTGTGCATAGTGCATAAAATGCACAAGGATGGTGAATTTAACTGGCCAAAAGGGAGGGACTTACTTCAATACATGTGAAGCAATGAACAATTCAGGCTCACCTCCCCAAACATGAGGCTTCCTTATTTGTGAAATATAAGTATCAAAATCACCTTCAATAAACCTGATCATATCATTAGACAAACATCTTTATTAGCAAAAGACAATAATTCATTGCAAATGAACAGAGGAATGGAGATAGAGCTATCTTTGCAGCTTTATTGTATTTTATTTAAGATCTGTAGACCATTTGTTAATTCTATCACTTTTATTCGATAAGAGGAAGCTGACACTCATGATATGTGACAGATTTTATTGAATAAATCATATTACAACAATTGTACTTAATTTCTAAAAGAAGTGAAAATGACAAATTCAGTGAAACAATTCTTAAGAAGGTCTCCAACTCATGTTTGCTGGATTAGCTTGTTTTTTATTAGCTTTCGTATTTAAGATAGTTTATAGCCAAAATCACTAAGAGAGATCTTATGAGGTGGAAAAAAAAAAAGGCAATTATGCTCTTAAATTTATTCAAATAAAATGCATCAGTGCTTGAGGGGTTAGTCTTATAGGAATGTTTACAGGGGGAAGATCATTCTCTAGTTTCTCTGTTTCTCTGTTTTGCACCTTACATACAGAAGTTTTGTATACATGACAAAAAAATATAGAGATTGAAACAAGAATCTATGATTTCAAGACAATGATATTTTTGTGATGCAGTACCAGATTCCCAAAAACATTCCAAGATGAAGAGTTGAAGACTCACCACTCTGTCTCTTCCCTTCTTTTGATAAACTCATCAGCAACCTGAGAAAATAGAATAGACAAAAATAAAAAAACATCAACGACTACACATAGTAGAGATGAAGTCACCATATATGACTATAAACACCTTAATTTGCAAGTTACCATAAGAATAATTTTAAATGAAGAAAGTAACATTAGTCAATATAAATTAAGCAGCCAATTAGAACTGTATCAACAAATATTTTGTCCAATTTTCTTCTGTTTTGCATTTTTCCTTTTTATTTTTGTGGAAGTAGGAGGGATCTAAACTAATAAACTTAATGGGATGAAGTGTAGTGATACTTAAAACATACTTTGGAGCGTAATTCATCTGCCAATTGTCTCTGATGGCTTTCACTAGGAGGAGGTTTTCCAGACCTCAAGCAAGCCCCATGAGCAACCGAGCGAAATAAACATCTTCCATCCCCAGGTATTCCTGCTCAGCATGGTAAGTTTCAGTACCAGTGCAGTGGAATTAAACAAAAACCCCTAGGTCCTTATATATGTGTAGTTCAAAATATTAATGTGAAACACTGAAAGTAAGTGTGTAAATGTGTATAGAGTATTGGCAGAATGCGCAGCTCACCAGTCACAGAATAGTCAGTGTAGACTTTCTTCCCATGCGACATCGCTACATTTGATTCGCACACATTTTGGTCATTTCTCTTTCCATTTTCAGGATCTGTGTCAGCATATACAGGTTCAGAGCTTAAATTGCATACAAGTAATCCAAGTATCAAGCCAACTGATGCACATCCACGTGGCCAAGATACTGGTCCCACATTACACTTAACTTTGGGAAGCTTCTTTTGGTTAGGTACCAAAAGCCTCATATTCAAACTTTGGCATGCCAATGAAATTTCATGATGTCTCTTCCGAGGTGCTATAGAACTACAAATTTGAAGGTTGCCCCTTTGCTTGGAGCAGCATGATCCAATGTAACCTCTTATTGTTTGGCCCATAGAAGATCTTGCGCAACAAGAAAGACCAACATGATTTATCTGCAACTGCGAAGGGCACAAACTGGAAGAATATAAACTGGATTTTCCTTGGGACCAAAGACCACAGATGTTACTGCTCATCAACAGGTGAGTACGACCCTTCACGACAACAGCACTTATTGAAGACTGACTAAAAGGAAAGCAAACACTCATGTTTACATTGCCTGAATTAAAAGTATATTCATTAGAAAACATCAAGAATGAGATTAATAGGGATATGCATATTCACAATTTACAATAATCTCTCCATAAAATTTATATGCCAGTGGCTACCTGAATTATCCAGAAAACCCATTCACTAGATTTTGAAGTTTTGAATTGTTGATCATGGATATATACATTTCATATCATTTTGAAATTAGTAGTAGAGTTAATATGTTAGTTGGTTACATCAGCATAATTGTTATTATTTATCAATTTCTTCTGGAATAAAAATCTCAAACTGGTGCAAGATAGTTGCTGCCAAATAATCTATTTAACTTAGAAACATCAACACAACAAATGCTATAGCCAACAGATGGCTAGTTAAAACCACATTCGATAAAGTACCATGTTTTAACTTTTAACAACAGCATTCTGTAGGCATCCATATCTATGTTGACTGTTTTTCAAAATTTTGATATTAATATGCAGCAACTAATCAATCCGGGACAAATGGAGAATAACTTAGAAGTTCATGATCTTACTACCGGAATGAAAAAGATAACACTAATGCAACCATGAGGTTTCAAAACAGAAAGAAATGAAACAATCTGAACATCTAGAAGGCTCAAATTCTAAGTGTTCAAAAACAGCAAGCTTCCTTTCCAAAAATAAATAGAGTTTCTTAAAAAAAAAACGGAAATGTGAATTCATTATATCCCCCCTTCCCTGGCACTTAGCCTAACCCACATTGACAGACCAAACTAATATATCATTTACTTTAAAATTATGTACAAACCAACAACTATATCAGAAATTCAAAACAGCATACAATCAACTTTGAATACATATTAGGCAAGTGATTATGTGACTCTTGATTTATGCCACCATCTACTCTATAGGTTTAAGAAATCATTCAAACCTAAATATAGGTTCTACTTATCTCAATTATACATGTCAGACACAAATATATACAAAATTAAACTAGTAACTATTCATGCATGTTCCAAGAACAATTCCAACAAGTCTGGAATTTCATAGAGGTGGCATTAGTATCCACTTTCCAATTCACCTAATTGATAGTTAAGCCTTGAGTCGTGATACCAAACTACACCATTCATTCTACAAAAATTGAATTTGAACCAACATCTATTAGATAAGTTTGAATCCATATCATTTAGCATCAACAAGCAGCATAATTTTTCATTTTCGATTTTTAATGTCCGCCCGGAATTAAGGACCAAATGTTAAAAAAAAAACTAAAAAAAATCAAATTCCCAATGTGAACTTTACAATTGTACCATGATAACAAGAACAATATAAAAAATTATAAACAAATAAATAAATGAGAAATGAACCTGTTGAAGCATGTGAGTAAACGGTAAAATGGGTGATTGGGATTCCAAAGAAAACACCGAACCGGGGAATGGGTTTTGCCGCAGGGCAGAAGCTACAGCATGTATTATAATATTGTTGTGGAGCTGAAGAAAAGAACAAGAGTTGGAAGATAAATGGGTGAAGAAAAGTGGTATCAAGTTATTACTGTTTCCAAGAAAGCAAACCGTAAAAGGTTCTGCCATGCCACCAACCTGACTTGGACAATACGGGCTAACTTATTGGGTCGGGTCAACCGAAACCGATTGGTCTCGATTTTAGAAATGTCTAGAAGTTTCCAGACTAAACGAAACTATCAACTAATTTTAGAATAATAAATATATAACTATAAATATTATATAACTAAATAACTAATTAATCACGTAAATGACACAGGTTGCTTCAGCTCATCACATGCTCCTCCCTTCATTCATATTTGGTATTTTTTTAAAGGTAATATATTATATTTTACTAATTATTAAAAAATAAAATACAAAATATTTAAAGGTGAATAATATAATAAAAAGTGAGAATCTCTCAAAATAATACACTAAAAATATACATCCAACCGTGCATGTTTCAAAACTAAAAAAAAAATCTAAAAAAAAAATAATAAGTCAAATTGAATAAAACTAAAAATTTTTCTCATGGAGACGGCAAGTTAATTCATTTAGATTTTATGGAGCAATTTACATTGAAGTAAAACCTTTAAAAACTAACTAGTTGTGAACTTTCCAACAGTGCCAACAAATAATGACAAACAATTGAGAATTTTAATTAGCATTCTTCAACGAGTTAAGCATCTCCATTGTTGTATTCCATCATCTTTTAGAACATTTTGGGATGAATGCTAAATGTAGCATGTTTCATTTCTTCCATGGTCATTGGTCTTTGAAACCTACGGTTCATGTGAGTTGTAACCGTAGATTCAAAATCAGTAAATAAAGATTCAGGGTTCTCATGACAACCAGAAAAAAAGATGTCTTTGAAATATGATTTAGCCACAGAAGCAACTCCAGTATTAGAAGTAGCCATTTCACCATTGCTGTCATTTAATTGCTAAATTGTTCCTTTAGATTAATTTTTGAATTTCTGATGGAAAAAAGTTGTGTTCTGATCACCATATTTGAGCTATTTGATTTTAGATTTATCTTTCTAATAAGATTTTTCATTTTGCAATGCTTTCTCAAACTTGTCCTTTAGTTCTGAAGTGATTTTACCACTATGAATTCTGCTAAACGGAATTTTCCTAATTCAAATTGTAATGAATTAATCTCCACCTTCGAATTCGATTTGTTTTTTTTTTGCTACCATTTGACAATCTTATGCCAACATTGCTTTATTTTTTTAGCTAAGATATACATGGCTAGACCATTAATATGTTCGTGCCAAATTTTTCTAATAATTTGCCTTATTTCATCATTGGAACACCATCTTTCTTGAAATTTGAATCGCCGCTTAGATCTCTCAGTTCTCGGGTTAAAGTCTAAGAGAAGAGGAGAATGATCTGACCCTGATCCTGAGAATCTAAAAACCAATGCATTGACATATAGTTGCTACCAATTAACTCCTAGCAGAAATCGATCTAGTCTCTCCTATATTAACTCATCACCACTCCATCTATTCGACCAAGTGAATGGTCTTCCAATCATACCAATATCAATTAAAAAATTATCATCAATAAAATTATTGAAAGTCTCAATAAAAGTGGGAGATTTTACCCCCACCTTCTTTCTCTAATTGATTAGAAATAGCATTGAAATCACCCATTAAAATAACTTTACAATGGAACTGCTGAATGACTGATGTTAAGTTAGCAAATTGAGACATTCTATGTTGATCATTAAACTGAGATAAATACCTAGAATATCACAGGGATCATTAGAATCAGCTGCCAAAATTGATACCTCAATGAAGAATCTACCGCGAAGAATTAGGACGGACAAAGAGTTTAAGAGTGTGTTTGAATTTGCATTGGAGAAGAGAAAAGCTCGTTTGAACTCCTTGAACGCTTCATCTTTATGTTTGGCAATATTTTTATTCTGTAAACGTAGAAGTGATTTTTGTCTTCAACCCACGTTTACCAAAAACTAAAAATTCTAGCTTTTCCGTTCATCTTTTTACGTTGGATTCAACTTTATTTTCTATATACCAATTATATCCTTTATTATTCATATAATTATTGTTTTCTTTTTTCTAATATATCTTTTTAATATTTTCTTATGCATATTATTTTTTATAAAATTTTTATTTTTTTATATGAGTTCTTTTGCTGTTATTGTTATTTTTTTTTGTATGGAATATTTTTTTACTTTGTATTATGATTCTATTAATCCTGTTAGAGTATTAAAGAATATTGAGAATACTAAAAAAATATTAAAATTTATTTAAATATTTAAAATAAAATTATAAGATAACATTAAATAATCATTTAAATTCATGTCTTTTTCTATAATTTTTTATCTAAAAGTGATTTTGAATAATATAATCCAAACAATATTTAGTTTACTCTAATCCATTTTGAATAAAAATTACCAAACATAAACCACGTTAATACTAACTCACTTTTGATCAAAATCACTTCTACAAAATCAATTTTATACAAACCTCTGTTTGCAAACGATGATCCAAACACACACTAAGGAGTTTCTTTCGAGTATCTGATTGTATTCTATGTTATTGTATGTATAGTTATAGTTTTTCCTCGTCTTTATTATTATATTTGTAAGAGGGATAGGAGTTATAATGATATGTATATATGTATATTTATAAACTACTTGTATAAGAAGTTTTGTATGTATATGTATACATCTTATGAAATTGTGATTCGAAATGGATTTTATATGTATGTTTGATTGAAATAAAAAGTATTTCCGGTTTTTTAAAAAAAAAACAGCGATATGGTTTCGAGTTAAAGACTTATATCTTAATATTAAATATATGGAGGTCCTCGTAATATTCTCGCTATTAAAGTAGCGCTGCCGAAAGCGTGACATTCAAATAGTGAGAGTTTACAACACCAATGGTATCTACTATTAAACTATCTAGATTAGGAGGTTGAGGTGTTTGATAACCCTTTCCTTTATAGGTTAGTGGTTGGCTCATTACAGTATGCTATACTAACTAGACTAAAAATTTCATATGCTGTAAATAAAGTGTGTTAATATATGCAAGCTCCATTAGTTATACACTGAAAATGTGTTAAAAGAATCTTAGGATACCTAGCTGGTTCGATAACTAATGGACTGATTTTTCATCCTTGTACTGATTGGAGATTGTTTGCTTTTTTAGACTCAAATTAGGGATCTGACCTGAATGATAGGCTCTCTACATGAGGTAATTGTGTTTATTTAGGTTCAAATCTGATTACATGGTCAAACAAGAAACAATTCTCAATCAGCAGATCAAGCACTGAAGCAAAATATAAAAGATTAACTGTTGCTGATTCTAAAGTTGTTTAGGTACACAATATGTTGACAGAATTAAATATCCCGCCAGCTACTCTGCTCCAATTCTTTACTTTGATAATATTAGTGCCTGCATACTTGCTGCCAATCTTATACTTTGATAATATTGAACATGATCTTCACTTTGTCTGTAAAAGAGCGAATCAAAAATAATTTATGATTGTGCATATTGGGGCTAGTGATCAAATAGCTAATATATATATATATATATATATATATATATATATATACAAAACTTTTTTTTCAAGATGCTTTTGAACATTTTAGACACAAACTTAAAGTAACTTCCAAAGTTATTATGAGTTTGAGAGGGTGTAATAAGAGTCGAAATGAAAGAGTCAAAGGGTAAAGTAATAACCTAAAATACATGATGCTGAATTTGTTAAGTAGGTTGTTAGGATATTAATTGAGTTTGTTATTGTGTCTCAAGTCTATATAAAGATGAGTTCCTATTGATGTAATTAGCTAAGACGATTGTAAGTCAAATCATTCATTCAATGAGTAAACATTTCAATTTTCTTCTTTCTTTGCATCGTATTCATTTTTTTTTCTGTTCTTGTATGCTAGGCTATAGAAATCTCTTCATCATATTATATATTTATATCTTTTTGAGTTAAAGAATTTAGTAGACAAATATTTAACATGGCGAAGTAAATCTTTGAGTTGAACTACTTTAATGTTTTATTTATTTTTAGGTAAATACTTACGTGTAATTGTTTTTATCTAAAATTAATAGTTAATAATAATAGATAAGTTAACATATTTTAATAATTTTTAATTATCAATTAAAAAAAACAGTAAATACTCGTTCCGATCCTTAACCATTTGGACGAAGGACTAAGTGCACCCCCACGAATTGAAATTAATAAAGTAGACCTCAACCTCTATGAAAAATACCCATCACGACCACTGCAACCGGATGGGTGTTGACGTGTCAATAGCTATACCCATACCCACTCATTCTCTCTCCCCTACTGTTATACCCACTACTCATGAACCACCCACTCATTCTTTCCCCATTTTCTTCTTAATTATTTATTACTACTCAAAAACACAACAAGAGAAATCAGTTGTCAATTAATTTGTACGATAAAGAGGTGGAGGAAGAGAAGGAGCGGCAAGCATTGAACAGTATAGGGTTCACCGCCACAGCCACCGACACCGCCACTTTCAGGTCCATCCTCGACAAGCCTCTTCACTAGCTTACAGAAGATGACATTTCACAACTCACTTGTGAAGACTGTCGCAGATTCCTCAAAGAAAATGTCTCCTTTCTCTCCATTTTGTCCTTTACCCCTATTTTTATTTTTGCCTTCCCTTTAATTTTGTGCAAATCGTAGGCAATTCAGCAGGTCATTTCCTTGAAGGCGCTGCTCAAACCCAACAACAATGACGGTTTTGCTGTCGTTCCTACCCTCCATTCAATCTCTCCACCTCGGCCTCCACCTCAGCCTCAAGTGAGTGTTGCCTTTTTTTAATACCATTTTTGTTTTTTCTTTCTTTTTGTTTGGTTCTTGAGAAAATGACATAAACTGGACTGGTGTGTTAGGGAGACTTGAACAATGCTTCACTCGCTGAAGATCCGGCTCTTCATGATGGCGATGAGATTCAGAAATCTGCATCATCTCCCAAAAATTTCACTAAAACCAATGATACCAACACTGAAAAAACACAGACCTTAACAACATGAACATTGAAGAAACACAGCAAACCACACACGTCATTTTAACTACTCTGCAAGGATCTATATCCTAAATATGTATGATTGTCTTTTCACCCGACTTGGGGTGACTTTTCCTTTTTCTGATTTTGAAACGGAAGTCCTGTCTTATTGCAGAGTTGCCCCTTCCCAACAGCACCCAAATTTTTGGGGTTTCATGAAAATCTACCAGCTTGTCAGTTGCAAGCTTAGTTTTCCGATCTCTTTAAAGATATTCTTCTTTCTGTTTTATCATACCAAACCCTTTAGCGCCATTTCTAATAAAAACAAACAGCAATGGGTTTCCTTCCGAGTCATTCAAGGTCAAAAAGTCTTTTCTATTTTTGACGAATCCTTCCAAGATTTCAAGAATTTTTTCTTCAAAGTCCGAGCCGTATAGGGTCACCATCCCTTTTTTCTAAATGAGAATAATAAGCCTCACTTTCCATTATACTGGATAGAGGCAACCTCTGTTGAAAAATACAATTTGGTCGATTTGGATGAGATCGAAGAGGCTGTAGTCGAATTCCTCCGAGAGGCTTGGGGTGGGCTCCAAACCTCAACACAAAAGGTTCCTTCTCAGAACTCCAAGTTATATTCGTACCGAGCTAGATAGCAGTTTACTTTTTATTTATAGATTTTTTTGCTTTTCCGACCTATCTGACTTTCTGACATGTCTACTAACGCCCTCAAGTTTCTTTCTCAGAAAAAATGAAGAGTGGATCTAAGGCATACCTTAAAGTCCAGGAAGCAAAGAGGAACGCTCGTGCCCGAGCTGCTCAATCGCAACAGAGCGGAACGTCGATGACACCTTCCCCCACAGAAGTCGGATTCGATGACTTTTTCCTCTTTCTTAGGTAAGTCGATAAATCCTCTTCCTCCTCCTCCTCCTTCTCCTCCTTTTTTAGTTGTTACCCCACCTGTCCCTCCCTTCTCTGAGCCAATTTCCAAGAAGAGAAAGACCTCAGAGCCTGGTGTTTCCAATATTGGCGACGCTGCATTTGACGGAGTGAAATTCTGTGAGAAGCACATTTTGCCCCCACAGTTCTATTTCTATGGATGACGCTTCGATCCGAAATCATCTCCAGGTCTTAATCCAAGGAGGGATAAGGACTGTCGGGGTTTGCACTTCTCTCCTGAAAGAGCTGGATAGGACTCCTCTGAATGCCACTCAACTTTCTCTGGAGTCCCTTCAGGCCGAGGTGGCCGCTCTTCAGGGGGGTAGAAAAGGAGCTGTAGGAGTGGTGCACAAAATTGACTCCGCAATATTCGCACAGATAGACCAGCAAGTGTACCGGGTCGTCCAAGTAATACCTCAGGTGAGTGAGAGTCGATTCCATTGAGATTGTTGGTTTAAACAAGCAATGGATACCTTGTAGATCTTAGCCAGGCAGATAGAAAAGATGATTGTTGTCGTGAAAAACGCATAAAACAGAATAAATAAATAAAATGTTACTAGATAGATGTGAAATCAGTGATGAGAGAATGGTTGAGGCTTCGAAGATGCTTCCTCTTTCTGGATCAACTTTTCTCACTGTCTACTCCAACTTCTGATGATTCATTCCATGGCAGGCTGTAAATGACTAATGCCAGGTTAACGATCATTAGTCTCCTCTACTTCAGATCAAACGCCAGATTAATGGTCATCCAATCTGAATAGGGGTGAAGCTCTAGCAGTCCATTCCCTTGGTGATCCTACTCAAAACGCCACAGACAAGGTCGGATCTTCCAAATTAGAGAATGCTGCTTAGTTGATTCTAGCCTATACCACAAAGGCCCTAATCGCCCCATACCTCGGCTGCACTTATGTCTCCAAGTACCTAACAAAGTCATGAATTAGCCGTCTAAAAGATGTATAATCAAAGTTGTGGTTCAATACTATGCCGTCAAGGACTCGCAAGAACCCATGTGAGTAGGGATGACAGTCAAGTTACACTCCCAATTCATTAGGATGAAGAACGAAGATACATCTTAGAATAGAATCATTAGAAGATTGAAATAGAATAATGATATTATTAATTCATAAAAGTCAACAGAGCTCGTAACCTTAACCTAGGAGGTTTAGTTGCTCATAGCTTACAGAAAAGTAATGTAAAATGTGTAGAGTGGCTAAGAGCTCATAACAAGGGTGAACTTTTGTCTATATATACTAATCTAATAATCTAGCTTTGGACTCTGGTGCACGAATTTGTGATCCGCACAACTAACCAGCAAGTGCACTGGGTCGTCCAAGTAATACCTTACTTGAGTAAGGGTCGATCCCACGGAGATTATTGGTTTGAATCAAGCTATGTTTATCTTATTATTCTTAGTCAGGATATTAATTAAAATTATCAGTCGGAATTATTAGATTGGAAAAATAAAAGAGAATAAAAGCGTTACTTGTTGTGCAGTAATGAGAAATATGTTGGAGTTTTGGAGATGCTTTGTCCTCTGAACTTCAACTCTTCCTTGAAATCCTTTTCCACACGCAAAGTCCCTTCCATGGCAAGCTCTATGTAGGGTGTCACCGTTGTCAATGGCTACTTCCCATCCTCTCAGTGAAAACGTTCCTATGCTCTGTCACAGCACGGCTAATCATCTGTCGGTTCTCAATCAGGTTGGAATAGAATCCATTGATTCTTTTGCGTTTGTCACTAACGCCCAGCCTTAAGGAGTTTGAAGCTCGTCACAGTCATTCAATCCCAGAATCCTACTCAGAATACCACAGACAAGGTTTAGACTTTCCGGATTCTCATGAATGCCGCCATCAATCCGGCTCATACCACGAAGATTCTGAGTAATGAATCTAAGAGATACTCATTCAATCTGATGTAGAACGGAGGTGATTTTCAGGCACACGTTCATAGATTGAGGAAGGTGATGAGTGTCACGGATCATCACCTTCTCCATAATTAAGCGCGAATGAACATCTTAGATAAGAACAAGCGTGTTTGAATGGAAAATAAAGGAATTGTATTAATTCATCGAGACGCTGCAGAGCTCCTCACCCCCAACAATGGAGTTTAGAGACTCATGCCGTCAAAGTGTATAAAATCTAGATCTGAAAATGTCATAAGGTACAAAATAAGTCTTTAAAAGTTTGTTTAAATAGTAAACTAGTAGCCTAGGTTTACAGAAAATAAGTAAACTAAGATAATTGGTGCAGAAATCCACTTCTAGAGCCCACTTGGTGTGTGCTGGGGCTGAGACTAAAGCTATCCACGAGCTGAGGCTTTTCTTGGAGTTGAACTCCAAGTTATAACGTGTTTTGGGCGTTCAACTCCGGATCATGACGTGTTTCTGGCGTTTAACTCCAGACAGCAGCATGTACTTGGCGTTCAACGCCAAGTTACGTCGTCTATCTTCGCGCAAAGTATGGACTATTATATATTGCTGGAAAGCCCTGGATGTCTACTTTCCAACGCCGTTGAGAGCGCGCCAATTGGACTCCTGTAGCTCCAGAAAATCCATTTCGAGTGCAGGGAGGTCAGGATCCAACAGCATCAGCAGTCCTTTTTCAGCCTAACTCAGATTTTTGCTCAGCTCCCTCAATTTCAGCCAGAAAATATCTGAAATTACAGAAAAACACACAAACTCATAGTAAAGTCCAGAAATATGATTTTTTCCTAAAAACTAATAATATTTAACTAAAAACTAATTAAAACATGCTAAAATCTACATGAAATTACCCCCAAAAAGCGTATAAAATATCCGCTCATCACAACACCAAACTTAAACTGTTGCTTGTCCTCAAGCAACTAGATAAATAAAAGAGGATAAAAAGAAATCAAGAAGCAATAATATCTCAGAGTTTTAAGTGAAGCTCAGATTCTAATTGGATGAGTGGGGCTAGTAGCTTTTTTCTTCTGAACAGTTTTGGCATCTCACTTTATCCTTTGAAATTCAGAATGATTGGCATCCATAGGAACTCAGAATTCAGATAGTATTATTGATTCTCCTAGTTTAGTATGTTGATTCTTGAACACAACTACTTTATGAGTCTTGGCCGTGGCCCTAAGCACTTTGTTTTCCAGTATTACCACCGGATACATAAATGCCACAGACACATAACTGGGTGAACCTTTTCAGATTGTGACTTAGCCTTGCTCAAGTCCCCAATTAGAGGTGTCCAGAGTTCTTAAGCACACTCTTTTGCTTTGGATCACGACTTTAACCAATCAGTCTCAAGCTTTTCACTTGGACTTGCATGCCACAAGCACATGGTTAGGGACAGCTTGATTTAGCCGCTTAGGCCTGGATTTATTTTCTTGGGCCCTCCTATCCATTGATGCTCAAAGCCTTGGATCCTTTTCACCCTTGCCTTTTGGTTTAAAGGGCTATTGGCTTTTTCTACCTCTTTTGCTTTTTTTTTTTGCAAGCTTGTTTTTCACTGCTTTTTCTTGCTTCAAGAATCAATTTTGTGATTTTTCAGATCATCAATAACATTTCTCTTGTTCATCATTCTTTCAGGAGCCAATAATTTTAACATTCATAAAATTCAATATAAAAAATATGCACTGTTCAGGCATTCATTCAGAAGACAAAAAGTATTGCCACCACATATAAATAATTAGAATTTTTCTTATTAAGAACTCGAAAAAAAATATTGCTTCTTTATTCTAAAAATCTACTATTTTATTCATGTTTGATGATGATGAGAAAAATAAATTATAACTTAATTGGAATTAAAATCAAAGTAGAGATACTAATTACTACTACTAATATATAACTTCTAAGGTAAATTTCTAATAAGAACAGTTATCACAGAGTTAAGGCAAAGATTAGAACTCAACGACCTTTATTTTGGGAAGTGGATGTTCCTCTAGTCTGTGGGATGCTTGGTCCTTCAAGATATAATTTCTGACGCTTCAGTTCCTTCAAGTTACATCCTTGCTCTTCCTGTTTCCTTAGGTGCCATGATCTTGATGAGTTTTAGCTCAATGATCATGGCAAATCACACCAAACTTAGAGGTTTGCTTGTCCTCAAGCAAAAGAAAGGATAAGAGAGGAATAGAGGGAGAGGCAATTTCGAAATTCAAAAGATATGATGAGTTGAAAAAGAAGAAGAAAAAAAGATATAAGATAAAAGATATGATTTATAAAAGATAAATATGATAAGAAAAAGATATAATTTAAAAAGATATGAATGATATTTAAAAATAAATCTGAATTTTTAATTTGAAAAAGATTTTAGATCATAATTAAGTGTTGAAGAACTTAAAAAAAAAATTGGATTGGATTGGAAAACAATTTGTTTTTATGGATTAAGATGCATGTAATATTTTTGAAAAAGGGATTTTAGAAATTAGGGTTCTTAGAAATTAGGATTAAAATTTTTGAAATTGAAGGATGATATTTGGAAACATGTTTATGCAAGAAATCATGAATTGAAACATAAAAATTAGAAAATTTGTGAAGAAAAATGAATTTTACCTCCTCCCCACCATCCTGGCGTTAAACGCCCAAATGCTGCATGTTTTGGGCGTTTAACGCCCAATTGCTGCTTCTCCTGGGCGTTCAACGCCCAGATGGCTACCCTTACTGGCGTTGAACGCCCAGTGGGTGCTTCTTTTGGGCGTTCGACGCCCAAAATGTTTCTTACTGGCTTTTTCACGCCAGTGAGCTTCCAAATTCCCTTGTAACTCTGTGAATCCAATCAATTGCTATTTTACCTTGAAGATACTTTGACATATACCTGTAAAAATCAATTAATTAATCAAAACGAATAAAATTAAATTTTGTGATTGGCTGGGTTGCCTCCCAGCAAGCGCTTCTTTATTGTCCTTAGCTGGACAGTGAGCTCTCTTGGAGTCTCACAGATAATTAGAGCAAGGTAGGGACCTCCCAACATCAAACTTAGAGTTTGAAAGTGGGGGTTCAACGCCAAACTTAGAGTTTGGTTGTGGCCTCCCAACACCAAACTTAGAGTTGGACTGTAGGGGCCTTGGTTGACTCTGCAGTGAGAGAAGCTTTTCATGCTTCCTCTCCATTGTTACAAAAGAAGAACCTTGTGTCTTATAGTTTGCAATGTCTGCAAACCACAGAGCTTCCTGAACAGCAAACAATTGCTCATCTGGAAAGGTTTCAGAGATCTCAGTAGGAGGGAGGGATGCTCCTGCTACTGGTTCTATCCGGGACAGGTAATCAGCTACTTGATTCTCTGTTCCTTTTCTGTCTCTTATTTTTATATCAAACTCTTGCAGAAGCAACACCCATCTTATGAGCCTGGGCTTTGAATCCTGCTTTGTGAGTAGATATTTAAGAGCAGCATGGTCAGTGTACACAATCACTTTTGATCCTACTAAGTAGGATCTAAACTTGTCAATGGCATAAACCACTGCAAGTAATTCTTTTTCTATGGTTGTGTAATTTTTCTGGGCATCATTTAAAACACTGCTAGCATAATAAATGACATGCAGAAGCTTGTTATGCCTCTGTCCTAATACTGCACCAATGGTATGGTCACTGGCATTACACATTAGTTCAAAGGGTAATGTCCAGTCTGGTGCAGAAATAACTGGTGCTGTGACCAGCTTAGCTTTCAGGGTCTCAAACGCCTGTAGACACTTTGTGTCAAACACAAATGGCGTGTTAGCAGCTAGCAGATTGCTCAGAGGTTTTGTAATTTTTGAAAAATCCTTTATGAACCTCCTATAGAATCCTGCATGCCCCAGAAAGCTTCTGATTGCCTTAACATTGGCAGGTGGTGGTAATTTTTCAATTACTTCAACTTTAGCTTGATCCACCTCTATTCCCTTTTTTGAAATTTTATGCTCAAGGACAATCCCTTCAGTCACCATAAAGTGACATTTTTTCCAGTTTAAAACTAGGTTGGTCTCTTGGCATCTTTTCAGAACAAGTGCTAAATGGTTAAGGCAGGAGCTGAATGAGTCTCCAAATACTGAAAAGTCATCCATGAAGACTTCCAGAAACTTCTCTACCATATCAGAGAAGATAGAGAGCATGCACCTTTGAAAGGTTGCAGGTGCATTGCACAAGCCAAATGGCATCCTTCTGTATGCAAATACTCCAGATGGGCATGTAAATGCCGTTTTCTCTTGATCTTGGGGGTCTACTGCAATTTGATTATAACCTGAATATCCATCCAGGAAGCAGTAGTATTCATGACCTGCTAGTCTTTCTAGCATCTGGTCTATGAATGGTAAAGGAAAATGATCCTTTCTGGTGGCTGTATTGAGCCTTCTATAATCAATACACATACGCCACCCTGTAACTGTTCTTGTAGGAACCAGTTCATTTTTTTCATTATGAACCACTGTCATGCCTCCCTTCTTAGGGACGACTTGGACAGGGCTTACCCAGGGGCTGTCAGAAATAGGATAAATAATCCTAGCCTCTAGTAATTTAGTGACCTCCTTCTGCACAACTTCCTTCATGGCTGGATTCAGCTGCCTTTGTGGTTGGACCACTGGCTTGGCGTCACCCTCCAATAGGATCTTGTGCATGCATCTGGCTGGGCTAATGTCCTTAAGATCACTGATGGACCACCCAAGAGCTGTCTTGTGTGTCCTTAGCACTTGAATTAGTGCTTCCTCTTCCTGTGGCTCTAAGGAAGAGCTTATGATTACAGGAAAGGTATCACCTTCTCCTAGAAATGCATATTTCAGGGATGGTGGTAATGGTTTGAGCTCAGGTTTGGGAGGTTTCTCCTCTTCCTGAGGGATTTTCAGAGGTTCTATTATTCTCTCTGATTCCTCCAAATCAGGCTAAACATCTTTAAAGATGTCCTCTAGCTCTGATTCGAGACTCTCAGCCATATTGACCTCTCTTACCAGAGAGTCAATGATATCAATACTCATGCAGTCATCTGGGGTGTCTGGATATTGCATGGCTTTGGCAACATTCAACTTGAACTCCTCCTCATTGACTCTCAGGGTTACTTCCCCTTTTTGGACGTCAATGAGGGTTCGGCCAGTTGCTAGGAAAGGTCTTCCTAGAATGAGAGCTGCACTCTTGTGCTCCTCCATTTCCAGCACCACAAAAAAGGTCAGTAGGAAAGGCAAATGGCCCAACCTTGACAATCATGTCTTCAATCACGCCTGATGGGTATTTAATGGAGCCATCAGCAAGTTGAAGACATATCCTGGTTGGTTTGATTTCTTCAGTTAAACCAAGCTTTCTGATAGTAGATGCAGGTATTAGGTTGATACTTGCCCTAAGATCACATAGAGCTTGCTTGGTACAAGTACCCTCTAATGTGCATGGTATCATAAAGCTCCCAGGATCTTTAAGCTTCTCAGGTAAGCTTTTCAGAATGACTGCACTGCATTCTTCAGTGAGGTAAACTTTTTCAGTTTCCCTCCAATCCTTCTTATGACTTAAGATCTCTTTCATGAACTTAGCATAAGAGGGTATTTGCTCAAGTGCTTCTGCAAACGGAATCTTTATTTCAAGAGTCCTGAGATAGTCTGCAAAGCTGGCAAATTGCTTATCCTGTTCCGCTTGGCGGAGTTTTTGAGGATAAGGCATTTTGGCTTTGTATTCCTCAACCTTAGTTGCTGCAGGTTTATTACCTACAGAAGTGGGTTGGAAAACCTTTTTAGAAGGGTTGTTATCAGCACTTGTATGTGACTGATCCCCCACTGGCATTTGAATGCCAGGGGTGGAAGCTGGAGTGGCGTTAGACGCCACCTCCTTATTTGTTACTGGCGTTTGAACGCCAGAACCATGCTCCCTTTGGGCGTTCAACGCCGGATTCATGCTTGTTTCTGGCGTTGAACGCCAGGAATGAGCATGGTCTGGGCGTTCAGCGCCAGCATTATTCCTCTCTGGGCTCTGACTGTCCTCAGAGGGATTTTGAGTAGCCATTTGTTCATTTCATGGTTCCCTGCTGCTTTGAAGTGAGGCATTTAATGTTTTCCCACTTCTTAATTGAACTGCTTGGCATTCTTCTGCTATTTGTTTTGACAGTTGCTTTTCTGTCTGCTTTAATTGTACTTTCATATTCCTGTTAGCCATTCTTGTTTCCTGTAATATTTCCTTGAATTCGTCTAGCTGCTGAGTTAGAAAGTCTAATTGCTGATTAAATTCATTAGCCTGATCCACCGGACTGAGTTCAGCAGTTACTGTTTTAGCTTCTTCCTTCATGGAAGATTCACTGCTTAGGTACAGATGCTGATTTCTGGCAACTGTATCAATAAGCTCTTGAGCTTCTTCAATTGTTTTTCTCATATGTATAGATCCACCAGCTGAGTGGTCTAAAGAAATCTGAGCTTTTTCTGTAAGCCCATAGTAGAAGATGTCTAATTGCACCCATTCTGAAAACATTTCAGAGGGGCATTTTCTTAGCATCTCTCTGTATCTCTCCCAGGCATCATAAAGGGATTCATTATCTCCTTGTTTGAAGCCTTGGATGCTTAGCCTTAGCTGTGTCATCCGTTTTGGAGGGAAATAGTGATTCAGTAATTTTTCTGACAGTTGTTTCCATGTTTTTATGCTGTTCTTAGGTTGGTTATTTAACCACCTCTTAGCTTGATCTTTTACAGCAAATGAAAACAGTAATAATCTGTAGACATCCTGATCTACTTCCTTATCATGTACTGTGTCAGCAATTTGTAAAAATTGTGCCAGAAACTCTGTAGGTTCTTCCTGTGGAAGACCGGAATACTGGCAACTTTGCTGCACCATGATAATGAGTTGAGGATTCAACTCAAAACTACTAACTCCAATGGAGGGTATACATATACTACTCCCATATGAAGCAGTAGTAGGGTTAGCATATGACCACAGAGTCCTTCTGGACTGTTCATTTCCGCTTATGTCCATGTTGGAGCAAAGGGGTAATGTGCATTTAAATTTTTAGTTTATAAATAAATAAATAAATAAATAAAATTTCGAAATAAAATAAAAACCAAAATAAAAATAAGATAAAATTAGAAAATTAAAATAAAAAAATTTAATGAGAATTTGAAAATATTTTATGAAGATTTTTGAAAAAGTGAGGAGAGAGAAATTGGTTAGGATATTTTTAAAAAAGATAATAATTTTTTTTAACTTAAAAAGATAAGAATTGAAAAATTTTAAAATTGAAATCTGAATTTTTTATAAAAAAATTCGAAAAAAATAGTTCAAAATTAGTTAGAAAAGATATTTTTTTTAATTTTGAATTTTATGATGAAAGAGAAAAACACACAGAAGACACAAGACTTAAAATTTTTAGATCTAATGCTCCTTATTTTCGAAAATTTTGGAGGAAAAACACCAAGGAGCACCAAACTTAAAAATTTTAAGATCAAAACTCAAGGAAGACTCAAGAACACTTTGAAGATTCACAAGAACACCAAGAACAAAAGAAAGAACACCAAACTTAAAATTTTTAGAAAATCAAGATAAATTTTCGAAAATTATATTAAAATTAACCAGAGAACACCAAACTTAGAGTTTGGCACAAGATTAAATCAAGAAAAATTAGTTTTGAAAAAGGATTTTAAAAAGAAGGTGCCCAATTGCTAAGAACATAAACCCACGCTATAACCAACTGAGCTAGAAATGTAACGTATTTTAAAGATGTATTATTTTTATGGATAAAAGAATAATTTTTGAAAGTTAATGTTTTGAAAAAGCACAAGAAAAACAAGGAAAGACACAAAACAAGAAAAACTTAAGATCAAACAAAAAAAATAAACAAGAACAACTTGAAGATCAATGAAGAACAAAGAACACAAGTTCGAAATTTTTTTTTTAAAGAAAAAAAAATCAAATATATAGTTGACACCAAACTTAGAACAAGACACTAAACTCACGAAAAAAAAATTAAAAATTGATAAAGAAAAATAATATTTTTGAAAATTTTTTTTAAAAAGGGATAATAAAAGATGCAATTATAGTGAAAAGAGGATAAATTTTTCCTAATCTAAGCAACAAAATAAACCTTTAGTTGTTCAAACTCGAATAATCCCCGGCAACGGCGCCAAAAACTTGGTGCACGAATTTGTGATCCGCGCAACTAACCAGCAAGTGCACTGGGTCGTCCAAGTAATACCTTACTTGAGTAAGGGTCGATCCCACGGAGATTATTGGTTTGAATCAAGCTATGTTTATCTTATTATTCTTGGTCAGGATATTAATTAAAATTATCAGTCGGAATTATTAGATTGGAAAAATAAAAGAGAATAAAAGCGTTACTTGTTGTGCAGTAATGAGAAATATGTTGGAGTTTTGGAGATGCTTTGTCCTCTGAACTTCAACTCTTCCTTGAAATCCTTTTCCACACGCAAAGTCCCTTCCATGGCAAGCTCTATGTAGGGTATCACCATTGTCAATGGCTACTTCCCATCCTCTCAGTGAAAACGTTCCTATGCTCTGTCACAGCACGGCTAATCATCTGTCGGTTCTCAATCAGGTTGGAATAGAATCCATTGATTCTTTTGCGTTTACTAACGCCGAGCCTTCAGGAGTTTGAAGCTCGTCACAGTCATTCAATCCCAGAATCCTACACAGAATACCACAGACAAGGTTTAGACTTTTCGGATTCTCATGAATGCCGCCATCAATCCGGCTTATACCACGAAGATTCTGAGTAATGAATCTAAGAGATACTCATTCAATCTGATGTAGAACGGAGGTGGTTGTCAGGCACACGTTCATGGATTGAGGAAGGTGATGAGTGTCACGGATCATCACCTTCTCCATAATTAAGCGCGAATGAACATCTTAGATAAGAACAAGCGTGTTTGAATGGAAAATAAAGGAATTGTATTAATTCATCGAGACGCTGCAGAGCTCCTCACCCCCAACAATGGAGTTTAGAGACTCATGCCGTCAAAGTGTATAAAATTTAGATCTGAAAATGTCATGAGGTACAAAATAAGTCTTTAAAAGTTTGTTTAAATAGTAAACTAGTAGCCTATGTTTACAGAAAATAAGTAAACTAAGATAATTGGTGCAGAAATCCACTTCTAGGGCCCACTTGGTGTGTGCTGGGGCTGAGACTAAAGCTATCCACGAGCTGAGGCTTTTCTTGGAGTTGAACTTCAAGTTATAATGTGTTTTGGGCGTTCAACTCCGGATCATGACGTGTTTCTGGCGTTTAACTCCAGACAGCAGCATGTACTTGGCGTTCAACGCCAAATTACGTCGTCTATCTTCGCGCAAAGTATGGACTATTATATATTGCTGGAAAGCCCTGGGTGTCTACTTTCCAACGCCGTTGAGAGCGCGCTAATTGGACTCCTGTAGCTCCAGAAAATCCATTTCGAGTGCAGGGAGGTCAGGATCCAACAGCATCAGCAGTCCTTTTTCAGCCTAACTCAGATTTTTGCTCAGCTCCCTCAATTTCAGCCAGAAAATACCTGAAATTACAGAAAAACACACAAACTCATAGTAAAGTCCAGAAATATGATTTTTGCCTAAAAACTAATAATATTTAACTAAAAACTAATTAAAACATGCTAAAATCTACATGAAATTACCCCCCAAAAAGCGTATAAAATATCCGCTCATCAGACTCCTTTTTGGGCGTTGGGCACCAGCTGCTCCCTTTTGGGCATTCAATGCTAGGAAGGGGGTGAAGAACTGGTGTTGAACGCCAGTTTTGGACCTTCATTTTCATAGCAAAGTATAGACTATTATATATTGCTGAAAAGCCCTGGATGTTAGATTTTCAATGCCGTTAAGAGCGCGCCATGTAAACTTTTGTAGGTCCAGAAATGCTCCTTCGGGTGCATGGAGGTCAAATCCAACAACATCTCTGGTCCTTTCTTTGTCTCTGACTCAGACTTTTCCAAAGCTCCTCAATTTCAGCCAGAATTTACCTGAAATCATCATAAAATACAAAAACTCAAAGTAGAATCCAAAAATGTGAATTTTGCACTAAAACCTATGAAAACATAATGAAACTTAAACAAAACATAACAAAAACTATATGAAAATGATGCCAAAAGCGTATAAAATATCCGCTCATCAGAACATCAAACTTAAATTGTTGCTTGTCCCCAAGCAACCAAAAACAAAGTAGAATTAAAAAGAAGAGAAGGATACAATAAATATCAGAGTTCTCATGAAGCTCAGTTTCAATTAGAAGAGCGGGACTAGTAGCTTTTTGCTTCTGAATAGTTTTGGCATCTCACTTTCCTTTGAAGCTCAAAATAATTGGCATCTTTAGGAACTCAGAATCCGAATGATACTATTAATTCTCCTAGTTTAGTTCTTCTTGATTCTTGAACATAGCTTCTTTTGAGTCTTGGTCGTGACCCTAAGTGCTTTGTTTTCCAGTATTAACACCGGATACATAAACGCCACAGATACTTAACTGGGTGAACCCTTTTGGATTGTGATTCAGCTTTGCTAGAATCCCCAGCCAGTGGTATCCAAAGTTCTTAAGCACACTTTTTTTGCTTTGGATCATGACTTTAATTGCTCAGTCTCAAGCTTTTCACTTGACACCTTCACACCACAAGTATATAGTTAGGGAAGCAGCTCATTTGATCTGTTTAGGCCAAGATTTTGTTTCTTTTAGGCCCCCATAACCATTGATGCTCAAAGCCTTGGACCCTTGCTCTTGCCTTTTGGTTTAAAGAGCTATTGGCTTTTTCTTTTTCTTTTGCTTTTTTCACATTTATATATATATATTTTCCTTAATTGCTTTATTTTTTTGCTTTTTTGCTGCTTTTTCTTGCTTCAAGAATCAATCTTTTTGGATTTTTCAGATTACCAATAATACTTTTCCTTTTTTTATCATTCTTTCAAGATCCAACATTCTTAACTCCAACATCAAATATGCACTGTTTATTCATACATTCAAAAGTAAAAGCAATGCCACCACATCAAGATAATTGAACTATTCTTATGATATAACTCGAAATTCAAGTATCTCCCTTTTCTTTTTCAAATAAAATTTTTCTTTTTAGTATAGTAATAGATGTATGGAATAATTCATAGCTTTAAGGCATAAATAAAGATGATCATGCAGTAGAAACAGACAATAAGATATAACACCTAATGGAAAATAGAAAAAAATAACTTAGGCATGGTGATTAAGGGAATGGGACCACCTTAGTGACGGCGACTACTACTCCCTCTAGTGAATTCAATGGAGCATTTAAGCTTCTCTCTGTCTCTTCCTTACCTTTGTTGTTCTTCCCTCATAACTCTTTGATCTTCTCTTATTTCATGAAGGATAGTGGCGCGGTCTTGATGCTCCACCCTCTGTTGCTCCATATTTGAACTTAGCTCCCCTATTAAGGTGTTAAGTTGATCCCAATAGTTTTGGGGAGGAAAGTACATCCTTTGAGACATCTTAGGGATCTCTTGTTAAGGTGGATCCAGTTGCTCTTATTGAGCTGCATGTGTAGGCTTTCTAACATGCTCCATCTTTCTTTTTGTGATAGGCTTGTCCTTCTTAATGGAGATGTCTCCTTCTATAACAATTCTAGTTGAATTACATAAGTGACATATGAGGTGAGGAAAGTGAAGGCAAGTGCCTTTCCCTTCCTCTTCCTTGAGGTTTCACCAGTCTTTGGTGCCGTACTTAGGGATGGTAGAAGTCAAAAAGCAAAGCCAAAGCTTTTACAATACCAAACTTAAGAACTTTGCTAGTCCTTGACCAAATAAGAACAAAAAGGGAAGAATAGAGTAGAAGAAGAAGAAAGAGGGAGAGTGATGAGCGGATAATTTATACGCTTTTTGGCATTGTTTTTAGATAGTTTTTAGTAAGTTCAAGCTACTTTTAGGAATGTTTTCACTAGTTTTTATGTTAAATTCACATTTCTGGACTTTACTATGAGTTTGTGTGTTTTTCTATGATTTCAGGTAAATTCTGACTGAAATTGAGGGATTTGAGCAAAACTCTGAAGAAGGCTGACAAAAGGACTGCTGATGCTGTTGGAATCTGACCTCCCTGCACTCGAAATGGATTTTCTGGAGCTACAGAACTCCAATTGGCGCGCTCTCAACGGCGTTGGAAAGTAGACATCCAGGGCTTTCCAGCAATATATAATAGTCCATACTTTATTCGAAGAATGACGATGTAACTTGGCGTTGAACGCCAAGTACATGCTGCTGTCTGGAGTTAAACGCCAGAAAAACGTCATGATCCGGAGTTGAACGCCCAAAACACGTCATAACTCGAAGTTCAACTCCAAGAGAAGCCTCAGCTCGTGGATTGATCAAGCTCAGCCCAAACATACACCAAGTGGGCCCCGGAAGTGGATTTATGCATCAATTACTTACTCATGTAAACCCTAGTAGCTAGTCTAGTATATATAGGACATTTATCTATTGTATTAGACATCTTTTGACCACTTTAAGTCATTATTCATTCGGTCACTTGATCATGGAGAGGGCTGGCCATTCGGCCATGCCTGAACCTCTTTTACTTATGTATTTTCAACGGTGGAGTTTCTGCACACCATAGATTAAGGGTGTGGAGCTCTGCTGTACCTCAAGTATTAATGAAGTTCTATTTTCTTTTATTCAATTCCTCTTTTATTCTTATTCCAAGATATTCATTCGTACCCAAGAACATGATGAATGTGATGAGTTAGATAACCCTCATTATCATTCTCACTTATGAACGCGCGATTGACAACCACTTACGTTCTACATGCAACAGAGCTTGAATGTGTATCTCTTAGATTCCCCAACAGAATCTTCGTGGTATAAGTTAGATAGATGGCGGCATTCATGAGAATCCGAAAAGTCTAAACCTTGTCTATGGTATTCCGAGTAGGATTCTGGGATTGAATGACTGTGACGAGCTTCAAACTCCTGAAGGCTGGGCGTGATGACAAGCGCAAAAGAATCAATGGATTCTATTCCAACCTGATTGAGAACCGACAGATGATTAGCCATGCGAGTGACAGCCGCAGAGGAACATTTTCACTGAGAGGATGGGATGTAGCCACTGACAACGGTGATGCCCTACATACAGCTTGCCATGGAAAGGAGTAAGAAGGATTGAATAGAAGCAGTAGGAAAGCAGGCGTCCTTGAGTCATACAGCATCTCCATTCACTTATCTGAAATTCCTACCAATGAATCTACATAAGTATTCTATCCCTTTTATTATTTTATTTTATTATTAATTTTCGAAACCCATAACTTTTTAATCTGCCTAACTGAGATTTACAAGGTGACCATAGCTTGCTTCATACCAACAATCTCTGTGGATTCGACCCTTACTCACGTAAGGTATTACTTGGACGACCCAGTACACTTGCTGGTTAGTTGAACGGAGTTGTGAATTCAACTGGTGCCCCTTAGAAGCCTTCATCTCAAAATAATTAGAACATGGATCACAATTTCGTCCACCAAGTTTTTGGCGCCGTTGCCGGGGAACAATCAATTTCGAACAACAATTTCACAATTGTTTCCAGACCACAATGGTGCCAAGTTTTAATCCGGCAACAACACCAAGTTTTTGGCGCCGTTGCCGGGGATTGTTCGAGTATGGACAACTGACGGTTCATCTTGTTGCTCAGATTAGGTAATTTTCTTTTCAAAAATCTTTTTCAAAATTTTTCTTTTATTTTTCGTTTTTCTAAACTTTATTTTCGAAAAAATTAATAAAAATTCAAAAAATTTCATAAAATCATAAAAATAAAAAATATTTTGTGTTTCTTGTTTGAGTCTTGAGTCAATTTTTAAGTTTGGTGTCAATTGCATGCTTTAAAAATTTTTCTTGCATTTTTTCGAAAATCCCATGCATTCATAGTGTTCTTCATGATCTTCAAGTTGTTCTTGATAAGTCCTCTTGTTTGATCTTGATGTTTTCTTGTTTTGTGTTGTTTGTTGTTTTTCATATGCATTTTTCGTTTGTTAGAGTCCATACATTAAAGATTTCTAAGTTTGGTGTCTTGCATGTTTTCTTTGCATAAAAATTTTTTTCAAAATTGTGTTCTTGATGTTCATCATGATCCTCAAAGTGTTCTTGGTGTTCATCTTGACATTCATAGTGTTCTTGCATGCATCTTGTATTTTGATCCAAAATTTTCATGTTTTGGGTCATTTTTTGTGTTTTTCTCTCTCATCATTAAAAATTCAAAAATAAAAAAAAATAAAAATAAAAAATATCTTTTCCTTATTTTTCTCCAAATTTTCGAAAATTTGAGTTGACCAAGTCAAAAATTTTTAAAATTAGTTGTTTCTTACAAGTCAAGTCAAAATTTCAATTTTAAAAAATCTTATCTTTGTAAAATCTTTTTCAAAAATCATATCTTTTTCATTTTCTTTATAAATTTCGAAAATTTTAAAAATCTTTTTCAAAATATTTTCAAAATCTTTTTCTTATCTTTACATCTAATTTTCGAAAATTAGCTAACAATTAATGTGATTGGTTCAAAAATTTGAAGTTTGTTACTTTCTTGTTAAGAAAAGTTCAATCTTTAAGTTCTAGAATCTTATCTTGTAGTTTCTTGTTAGTTAAGTAATTTTAAAAATTAAATCTTTTTCAAAATATCTTTTTCTTAAAAATCTTTTTATCTTTTTATCTTATCTTTTTCAAAAACTTTATCTTTTTCAAAATTTGATTTCAAAATATCTTATCTAACTTCTTATCTTTTTAAATTTTGATTTCAAATCTTTTTCAATCAACTAACTAACTTTTTGTTGTTTCTTATCTTTTTCAAAACCACCTAACTACCTCTCTCTCATCTATTTTCGAAAATATCTCTCTCTTTTTCAAAAATTCTTTTTAATTAACTAATTGTTTCAAATTTTAATTTCAATTACATTTATCTCTAATTTTCGAAAATCACTAACTCTTTTTCAAAATTATTTTCGAATTCTCCCTCCTCTTTTTTTCTTCTATTTAATTAATTAATTACTAACACTTCTCTCCACCTCTCTTCATCTAAAATCCGAACCCTCTTCTTCATTCCTCTACTCCCTTCTTTTTCTACTAACATAAAGGAATCTCTATACTGTGACATAGAGGATTCCTCTTTCTTTTCTTGTTTTCTTCTCTTTCATATGAGCAGGAACAAGGAAAAGGGCACTCTTGTTGAAATAGATCCAGAACCTGAAAGGACTCTGAAGAGAAAATTAAGAGAAGCTAAATTACAACAATCAAGAAGAAACCTTCTAGAAATTTTCGAACAAGAGAAAGAGATGGCGGCTGAAAATAATAATAATAATGCAAGGAGAATGCTTGGTGACTTCACTAAACCAACGTCCAAATTTGATGGAAGAAGCATCTCCATTCCTGCCATTGGAGCCAATAACTTTGAGCTTAAGCCTCAACTAGTTGCTTTAATGCAACAAAACTGTAAGTTTTATGGACTTCCATCTGAAGATCCTTACCAGTTTTTAACTGAGTTCTTGCAGATCTGTGAGACTGTAAAGACGAATGGAGTTGATCCTGAAGTCTACAGACTCATGCTTTTCCCTTTTGCTGTGAGAGACAGAGCTAGAGTATGGTTGGATTCACAACCTAAGGATAGCCTGGACTCCTGGGATAAGCTGGTCACTGCCTTCTTAGATAAATTCTTTCCTCCTCAAAAGTTGAGCAAGCTGAGAGTGGATGTTCAAACCTTCAAACAAAAAGATGGTGAATCCTTCTATGAAACTTGGGAAAGATACAAGCAGCTGACCAAGAGATGTCCATCTGACATGTTTTCAGAATGGACCATATTAGACATATTCTATTATGGTCTCTCTGAATTTTCGAAAATGTCATTGGACCATTCTGCAGGTGGATCTATTCACCTGAAGAAAACGCCTGAAGAGGCTCAAGAACTCATTGACATGGTTGCAAATAACCAGTTCATGTACACTTCTGAGAGGAATTCTGTGAACAATGGGGTACCTCAGAAGAAAGGAGTTCTTGAAATTGATGCTCTGAATGCCATATTGGCTCAGAACAAAATGTTGACTCAACAGGTCAACATAATCTCTCAAAATCTGAATGGATTGCAACATGCATCCAACAGTACTAGAGAGGCAGCTTCTGAAGAAGCTTATGATCCTGAGAACCCTGCCATGGCAGAGGTTAATTACATGGGTGAACCTTATGGAAACACCTATAACTCATCATGGAGAAATCATCCAAATTTCTCATGGAAGGATCAACAAAAACCTCAACAAGGTTTTAACAATGGTGGACGCAATAGGCTGAGCAATAGCAAGCCATATCCATCATCTTCTCAGCAACAGACAGAGAATTCTGAACAAAACACTTCTAATTTAGCCAATATAGTCTCTGATCTGTCAAAGGCCACTTTCAGTTTCATGAATGAAACAAGATCCTCCATTAGAAATCTGGAGGCACAAGTGGGCCAGCTGAGTAAGAAAGTTATTGAAACTCCTCCCAGTATTCTCCCAAGCAATACAGAAGAAAATCCAAAAGGAGAGTGCAAGGCCATTGACATAGTCAATATGGCCGAATGCACAAAGGAGGAGGAGGATGAAAATCCTAGTGAGGAAGACCTCCTGGGACGTTCCTCAAGCAAGAAGGAGTTTCCTATTAAGGATTCTGAGGAATCTGAGGCTCATCTAGAGACCATAGAGATTCCTTTAAATCTCCTTCTGCCATTCATGAGCTCTGAAGAATATTCATCCTCTGAAGAGAATGAAGATGTGACTGGAGAGCAAGTTGCTCAATACTTAGGAGCTATCATGAAACTGAATGCCAAGCTGTTTGGTAATGAGACTTGGGAAAGTGAACCTCCCTTGCTCATTAGTGAACTGGATACTTGGATTCAGAGAACTCTACCTCAAAAGAAGCAAGATCCTGGCAAGTTCTCAATACCTTGCACCATAGGCACCATGAGCTTTGAAAAAGCTCTATGTGATCTGGGGTCAGGGATAAATCTTATGCCACTCTCTGTAATGGAGAAGCTAGGAATCATTGAGGTACAACCTGCCTTATTCTCATTACAATTGGCAGATAAGTCCATAAGACAGGCTTATGGAATAGTGGAGGACGTGCTAGTAAGGATTGAAGGCCTTTACATTCCTACTGATTTCGTAATCCTAGACACTAGGAAGGAAGATGATGAATGCATCATCCTAGGAAGACATTTCCTAGCCACAGCAGGAGCTGTGATAGATGTCAACAGAGGTGAGTTAGTCCTTCAATTGAATGGGGACTACCTTGTGTTTCAGGCACATGGCCATCCCTCTGTGACAAAAGAGAGTAAGCATGAAGAGCTTCTCTCAGTTCAGAGTCAAGAAGAGCCCACACAGTCAAACTCTAAGTTTGGTGTTGTGAGGCCACAACCAAACTCTAAGTTTGGTGTTCAAACCCCATATCCAAACTCTAAGTTTGGTGTTGGGACTACACACTAAATTGACCTGATCATCATGTGGCTCTATGAGAGCCACTGTCAAGCTATTGACATTAAAGAAGCGCTTGTTGGGAGGCAACCCAATTTTATTTATCTAATTTTATTTTATTTTGTTTCTTGTTTATTTTTGTGTCTTATTAGGTACATGATCATGAGGAGTCACGGAAAAAATCAAAAAAATTAAAAACAGAGTCAAAAACAGAAGAAAAAAATTTTTCACCCTGGAGGTAGCGCAGACTGGCGTTCAACGCCAGTAAGGTGCATCTGGCCGGCGTTCAACGCCAGAACAGAGCACCATTCTGGCGCTGAACGCCCAAAACAAGCAACAACCTGGCGTTAAACGCCAGGATGGTGCACAGAGAGGACAAACTGGCGCTGAACGCCAGGAACAAGCATGAAACTGGCGTTCAACGCCAGAAACATGCATTACATGGGCGTTGAACGCCCAGAACATGTATCAATGGGCGTTTGAACGCCAGAATGATGCATGAAGGCATTTTACATGCCTATATGGTGAAGGAATGGTATTTGTTTTCACCTCAGGATCTGTGGACCCCACAGGATCCTCACCTCAGGATCTGTGGACCCCACAGGATCCCCACCTACCATATTCCCACCCCACCTTTTAATCCTAATCACACTCTTCTAATCCAAATCTCATTTCACTCTTCCCCATATCACACTTCCCAAAAACCTTCACCATTCACATCAACCTCCCCTTCCCCATAAACCCCACCTACCCTCATAAAATTCAAATTCAATTTCCCACCCCTTCCCACCCAAAATGGCCGAACTCCCACCCTCCCTCTCCCTTTAAATAACCTCCCATTCTTCTTCATTTTCACACAACACAAACCCCTTCTTCTCCCATATAGCCGAACCTACTCTCTCCCTCTCTACCATATTCTCTTCTTCTTCTTCTACTATTCTTTTCTTTCTTGCTCGAGGACGAGCAAATTTTAAGTTTGGTGTGGTAAAAGCATAAGCTTTTTTCTGTTTTTCCATTACCAATGGCACCTAAGGCCGGAGTTTCCTCAAGAAAAGGGAAAGGGAAAGCAAAAGCTTCCACCTCCGAGTCATGGGAGATGGAGAGATTCATCTCCAAGAGCCATCAAGACCACTTCTATGATGTTGTGGCAAAGAAGAAGGTGATCCCTGAGGTCCCTTTCAAGCTCAAAAAGAATGAGTATCTGGAAATCCGACATGAAGTTCAAAGAAGAGGTTGGGAAGTCTTAACCAACCCCATGCAACAAGTTGGAATATTAATGGTTTAAGAGTTCTATGCTAATGCATGGATCACTAGGAACCATGATCAAAGTATGAACCCGAATCCAAAGAACTATCTCACAATGGTTCGAGGGAAATACTTAGATTTCAGTCCGGAAAATGTGAGATTGGCGTTTCACTTACCCATGATGCAAGGTGATGAACGCCCCTACACAAGAAGGGTCAACTTTAATCAAAGGTTGGACCAAGTCCTAATGGACATTTGTGTGGAAGGCGCCCAATGGAGAATAGACTCCAAAGGCAAGCCAGTCCAACTAAGAAGACTGGACCTCAAGCCTGTAGCTAGAGGATGGTTGGAGTTCATCCAAAGATCCATCATCCCTACAAGCAACCGATCTGAAGTTACTGTGGATCGGGCCATCATGATTCATAGCATCATGATTGGAGAGGAAGTAGAAGTTCATGAAGTCATCTCCAATGAACTCTACAAAATAGCTGACAAGCCTTCACACATGGCACGGCTAGCCTTCCCCCACCTCATATGCCATCTATGTTACTCAGCTGGAGTCATCATAGATGGAGATGTCTCCATTGAAGAAGACAAGCCCATCACCAAGAAAAGGATGGAGCAAACAAGAGAAGTTCCTCACGGCCCTCAAGAAGAACATGAGGAAGTTCATCATCAACAAATGCCTCAAGGAATGCACTTTCCTCCCAACAACTATTGGGAGCAACTCAACACCTCCTTAGAAGATTTGAGCCATAATGTTGAACAACTGATGAGCGGATAATTTGTATGCTTTTTGGCATTGTTTTTAGTATGTTTTTGGTAGTTTTAGTTGAGTTCTTAGTATATTTTTATTAGTTTTTAATTAAAATTCACTTTTCTGGACTTTACTATGAGTTTGTGTGTTTTTCTGTGATTTCAGGTATTTTCTGGCTGAAATTGAAGGTTCTGAGCAAAAATCTGATTTAGAGACTGAAAAGGACTGCAGATGCTGTTGGATTCTGACCTCCCTGCACTCGAAGTGGATTTTCTGGAGCTACAGAAGCCCAATTGACGCGCTCTCAACGGCGTTGGAAAGTAGACATCCTGGGCTTTCCAGCAATATATGATAGTCCATACTTTGCCCAAGATTTGATGGCCCAAACCGGCGTTCAAAGTCACCCTCAGAATTCCCAGCGTTAAACGCCGGAACTGGCACCTAAATGGGAGTTAAACGCCCAAACTGGCATAAAAGCTGGAGTTAAACGCCAAGAAGAGTCTCTACACGAAAAATACTTCATTGCTCAGCCCAAGCACACACCAAGTGGGCCCGGAAGTGGATTTTTATGTCATTTACTCACCTCTGTACACCCTAGGTTACTAGTTTTCTATAAGTAGGACCTTTTACTATTGTATTTATCATCTTTGGATTGTTTTTGATCCTTTGATCATCTTTGGACATCTAGTTCTTAGATCATTTTGGGGGCTGGCCATTCGGCCATGCCTAGACCTTGTGCTTATGTATTTTCAAAGGTGGAGTTTCTACACACCATAGATTAAGGTGTGGAGCTCTGCTGTACCTCGAGTATTAATGCAATTACTATTGTTCTTCCATTCAATTCCGCTTGTTCTTTATCCAAGATATCACTTGTTCTTCAACATGATGAAGGTGATGATTGACGCCCATCACCATTCTCACTCATGAACAAGGTGACTGACAACCATTCTTGTTCTACAAGCATCTGAGGCTTAGTGAATATCTCTTGGATTCTTTAATCGGAATCCTCGTGGTATAGGCAGGACCTGATGGCAGCATTCAAGAGAATCCGGAAGGTCTAAACCTTGTCTGTGGTATTCTGAGTAGGATTCAATGACTGAATGACTGTGACGTGCTTCAAACTCCTGAGGGTGGGGCGTTAGTGACAGACGCCAAAAGAATCAATGGATTCTATTCCGATCTGATTGAGAACCGACAGATGGATTCCGCTATGCTGTGACCAGAGCATATGCAATCGTTTCCAATGAGAGGATGGGAGGTAGCTGCTGACAACAGTGAAACCCTACACGAGCTTGCCATGGAAAGGAGTAAGAAGGATTGGATGAAGGCAGTAGGAAAGCAGAGAGACGGAAGGGAAGGCATCTTCATACGCTTGTCTGAAGCTCTTACACCAATGATATACATAAGTATCACTATCTTTATCTTTATGTTATTTTCGTTCATCACCATTATACATTTGAGTCTGCCTGACTGAGATTTACAAGGTGACCATAGCTTGCTTCATACCAACAATCTCCGTGGGATCGACCCTTACTCACGTAAGGTATTACTTGGACGACCCAGTGCACTTGCTGGTTAGTTGTGCGAAGTTGTAGTGATCACAATTTCGCGCACCAAGTTTTTGGCGCCGTTGCCGGGGATTGTTTGTGTATGGACAACTGACGGTTCATCTTGTTGCTTAGATTAGGTATTAATTTTTTCAGAATTCTTAAGAATGAATTCTAGTGTTTCAAGGTGATGTTCTTATCATCACCAAGGCTGATTGATCATCATCAATTTAGCTCTTGAATGCAATGTCCTGCTGAAGCTTAGCCGGCCATGTCTAATTCCTTTAGACTAAAGCTTTAGACTAACATTGCATGATTCCTGGAATTCTCATTAAGAATTTTGATACCTTTATTTTCCTTTTCACTTAATTTTCGAAAAATCCAAAAAAATTATAAAATCATAAAATCCAAAAATATTTCTTGTTTAAGTCTAGTGTCTCATCTTAAGTTTGGTGTCAAATGCATGTTTTTGTTATATTTTCGAATCCATGCATGTACTTCTTTGTTTTGATCTTTGAATTCTATTGACTTGAGTGTTCATGTGTCTCATATAGTGTTAGTAGTATACAAACTGCTAAGTTTGGTGTCTTGCATGCATTGTTATTTGATTCTTGTTGCATTTTGATTATTAAAAATCCAAAAATATTTTTAATTTGTGTCTTTTCAAGTCAATGATACAGAGAATTGAAGATTCAGAACATACTGCAGAGGAACCACACAGAAAAAGCTGGGCATTCAACAAATGCCCAGTGAAGAAGACAGACTGGCGTTTAAACGCCAGCCAGGGTGCCTGGTTGGGCGTTTAACGCCCAAAAAGGTATAGGTTTGGGCGTTAAACGCCAGAATGTGCACCATCCTGGGCGTTTAACGCCAGGATGGCAAGGGGGGAAGATTTTGTTTTCAGAATCAAATTTTTTTAAGTTTTCAAAGTTTTTCAAAATCAAATCTTTTTCAAATCATATATTTTCAATCAAATGTTTTCAAAATCAATTTCTTTCCTTTTTCAAAGATACTTACTAACAATTAATGATTTGATTGAACATTTTTTGCCTTTTCTGTTGAGAAAGGTTTTATGTTTGAATCATATCTTTTCTTGTTAGGCAAGTCATTAATTTTTAAAATCATATCTTTTAAAATTGTTTTCAAATCATATCTTTTAAAATTATCTTCAAATCATATCTTTTTAAAATTGTTTTCAAATCATATCTTCTCAATCACATTTTTTTAGAACCATAACTTTTCAATCAAATCTTTTTAATCACATCTTTTTCAAAATAGTTTTCAATCAAATCTTTTTTATTTCTAATTTCAAAATCTTTTTCAAAAATCACTTGATTTCTTTTTCACTCTTATTTTCGAAAATCAATTAAGTGTTTTTCAAAATGTTTTCAAAATCTTTTACTTAAATTTTCGAAAATTACTTCCCTTCTTCTCACATCCTTCTATTCATGGACTAACATTATTCTTTAATGCAAAATTTGAACTCCATCTTCTTTGATAAGTTCGAATTTTCTACCTCTGTCTTCCATTTTTCTTTTCCTCTGACACCTCAAGGAATCTCTATACTGTGACATAGAGGATTCCATATTTTCTTGTTCTCTTCTCTTTCATATGAGCAGGAACAAAGACAAAGGCATTCTTGTTGAAGCTGACCCTGAACCTAAAGGACCTTGAAGCGAAAGCTAAGAGAAGCTAAGACTCAACTCTCTGTTGAGGACCTGACCGAATTCTTCAAGGAAGAAGAACCCATGGCAGCCGAAAACAACAACAATGCCAACAATGCAAGGAAGGTGCTGGGTGACTTTACTGCACCTACTCCCAACTTCTATGGGAGAAGCATCACTATCCCTGCCATTAGAGCAAACAACTTTGAGCTTAAGCCTCAATTAGTTTCTCTAATGCAACAGAATTGCAAGTTCCATGGACTTCCAATGGAAGATCCTCATCAGTTTTTAGCTGAATTCTTGCAAATCTGTGACACTGTCAAGACTAATGGGGTAGACCCTGAGGTCTATAGACTGATGCTATTCCCTTTTGCTGTAAGAGACAGAGCTAGAATATGGTTGGACTCTCAACCTAAAGAAAGCCTGGACTCTTGGGAAAAGCTAGTCAATGCCTTCTTGGCAAAGTTTTTTCCACCACAAAGATGGAGTAAGCTTAGAGTGGAAGTCCAAACCTTCAGACAGAAGGATGGAGAATCCCTCTATGAAGCTTGGGAAAGATACAAACAATTAATCAGAAAGTGTCCTTCTGACATGCTTTCTGAAGGGAGCATCATAGGTATTTTCTATGATGGTCTCTCTGAACTGTCCAAGATGTCTTTGGATAGCTCTGCTGGAGGATCTCTTCATCTGAAGAAGACACCTACAGAGGCTCAAGAGCTAATTGAAATGGTTGCAAATAACCAATTCATGTACACTTCTGAAAGGAATCCTGTGAACAATGGGACTAGTCAGAAGAAAGGAGTTCTTGAGATTGACACTCTGAATGCCATACTGGCTCAGAATAAAATATTGACTCAACAAGTCAATTTGATTTCTCAAAGTCTGTCTGGAATGCAAAATGCACCTGGCAGTACTAAGGGAGCTTCATCTGAGGAAGAAGCTTATGATCCTGAGAACCCTTCAATGGAAGAGGTGAATTACCTAGGAGAGCCCTATGGAAACACCTACAATTCTTCATGGAAAAATCACCCAAATTTCTCATGGAAGAATCAAGAGAAACCTCAACAAGGTTTCAACAATAATAATGGTGGAAGAAACAGGTTTAGCAATAGCAAGCCTTTTTCCATCATCTTCTCAGCAACAGACAGAGAGTTCTAAGCAGAGTACTTCTGACTTAGCAACAATGGTCTCTGATCTAATAAAGACCACTCAAAGTTTCATGAATGAAACAAGGTCCTCCATTAGGAATTTGGAAGGACAAGTGGGTCAGCTGAGTAAGAAAGTTACTGACCTCCAATGAGTTCCCAAATGAGGAACCATGGGAATCTGAGGCTCAAAATGAGACCATAGAGATTCCATTGGACTTACTTCTGCCTTTCATGAGCTCTGATGAGTATTCTTCCTCTGAAGAGGATGAGTATGTCACTGAAGATCAAGTTGCTAAATATCTTGGAGCAATCATGAAGCTAAATGACAAGTTATTTGGAAATGAGACTTGGGAAGATGAATCTCCCTTGCTCACCAAAGAACTGGATGACTTGTCTAGGCAGAAATTACCTCAAAAGAGACAAGATCCTGGGAAGTTTTTTCCTACCTTGTACCATAGGCACCATGACTTTCAAGAAGGCTCTGTGTGACTTAGGGTCAAGTGTGAACCTCATGCCTCTCTCTGTAATGGAGAAGCTAGGGATCTTTGAGGTACAAGCTGCAAGAATCTCACTAGAGATGGCAGACAACTCAAGAAAACAAGCTCATGGACTTGTAGAGAATGTTCTGGTAAAAGTTGAAGGCCATTACATCCCTACTGATTTCATAGTCCTAGAGACTGGGAAGTGCATGGATGAAAACATCATCCTTGGCAGACCCTTCCTAGCCACAGCAAAGGCTGTGATTGATGTTGATGGAGGTGAACTGATCATTCAAGTGAATGAAGAATCCTTGGTGTTTAAGGCTCAAGGATATCCCTCTGTCACCATGGAGAAGAAGCATGAAGAGCTTCTCTCAAATCAGAGACAAATAGAGCCCCCACAGTCAAACTCTAAGTTTGGTGTTGGGAGGCCACAACCAAACTCTAAGTTTGGTGTTGAACCCCCACATTCAAACTCTAAGTTTGGTGTTGGGAGGTTCCAACATTGCTCTGATCATTTGTGAGGCTCCATGAGAGCCATCTGTCAAGCTACTGACATTAAAGAAGCGCTTGTTGGGAGGCAACCCAATGATTATATTTTATATATTTCCTTTTGTTATTTTATCTCTTTTGTAGGTTGATGATCATAAGAAGTCACAAAATCCATTGAAAAAGCAAAAACAGAATGAAAAACAGGAAGAAAAACAGCACACCCTGGAGGAAGATGCTGCTGGCGTTTAAACGCCAGTAAGCCTAGCAGATGGGCGTTTAACGCCCAGTCTGGCACCATTCTGGGCGTTTAACGCCAGAAAGGGGCACCAGACTGGCGTTAAACGCCAGAAAAGGGCTAGAACCTGGCGTTAAACGCCAGGAATGGGCACCAGCCCGGCGTTTAACGCCAGAAATGGCTCAAAACGTGGATTTTGATGCCATTTGGTGCAAGGATGACTTTTCCTTGACACCTAAGGATCTGTGGACCCCACAGGATCCCCACCAACCCCACCACTCTTTCTTCTTCTTCACCCATTCACCATTCACCTCAATACCTCTTCACCACCTCCATCTCCTCCATCTCTTCTTCTTCTACTCTCTTCTTTCTTCTTTTGCTCGAGGACGAGCAAACCTTTTAAGTTTGGTGTGGTAAAAGCATTGCTCTTTGTTTTTCCATAACCAATTATGGCATCCAAAGCCGGTTCAACTGAGAAGGCATGACCTCAAGCCCATCACTAAGAAGAAGATGGAGCAAACAAGAGACCCCTCTCATCAAGAGATCCCTGAGATACCTCAAGGGATGCACTTTCATCCACAAGACTACTGGGAGCAAATTAACACCTCCCTAGGAGAACTAAGTTCCAACATGGGACAACTAAGGGTGGAGCACCAAGAACACTCCATCATCCTCCATGAAATTAAAGAAGATCAAAGAATCATGAGAGAGGAGCAACAAAGACAAGGAAGAGACATTGAGGAGCTCAAGCACTCCATAGGATCTTCAAGAAGAAGAAAGAGCCGCCATCACTAAGGTGGACCCGTTCTTTAATCTCCTTGTTCTTTATTTTTCTGTTTTTCGAATTTTCATGCTTATGTTTATCCATGTTTGTGTCTTATGATCATTAGTGTCTTAGTGTCTATGCCTTAAAGCTATGAATATGAATCCATCACCTTTCTTAAATGAAAACTGTTTTTATCACAAAAGAACAAGAAGTACAGGATTTCAAATTCATCTTTAAAACTAGCTTAATTAGTTTGATGTGGTGACAATATATACTTTTTGTTTTCTGAATGTATGCTTAAACAGTGCATATGTCTTTTGAATTTGTGGTTCATGAATGTTAAAATTGTTGGCTCTTGAAAGAATGATGAAAAAGGAGACATGTTACTGAGGATCTGAAAAATCATAAAAATGATTCTTGAAGCAAGAAAAAGCAGTGAATACAAAAAAAAAAAAGAGAAGCAGAAAAACGAAAAAAAAGGGGAGAAAGAAAAAGAAAAGAAAAAGAAAGAAATAAAGTTGTGATCCAAGGCAAAAAGAGTGTGCTTAAGAACCCTGGACACCTCTAATTGGGGACTTTAGCAAAGCTGAGTCACAATCTGAAAAGGTTCACCCAATTATGTGTCTGTGGCATGTATGTATCCGGTGTAATACTGGAAGACAGAGTGCTTTGGGCCACAGCCAAGACTCAATAAGTAGCTGTGTTCAAGAATCATCATACTTAACTAGGAGAATCAATAACACTATCTGGATTCTAAGTTCCTAAAGAAGCCAATCATTCTGAACCTCAGAGGATAAAGTGAGATGCCAAAACTGTTTGGAGGCAAAAAGCTACTAGTCCCGCTCATCTAATTTGGAGCTTAGTTTCATTGATAATTTGGAGTCTATAGTATATTCTCTTCTTTTTATCTTATTTGATTTTTAGTTGCTTGGGGACAAGCAACAATTTAAGTTTGGTGTTGTGATGAGCGGATAATTTGTATGCTTTTTGGCATTGTTTTTAGTATGTTTTTGGTAGTTTTAGTTGAGTTCTTAGTATATTTTTATTAGTTTTTAATTAAAATTCACTTTTCTGGACTTTACTATGAGTTTGTGTGTTTTTCTGTGATTTCAGGTATTTTCTGGCTGAAATTGAAGGTTCTGAGCAAAAATCTGATTTAGAGACTGAAAAGGACTGCAGATGCTGTTGGATTCTGACCTCCCTGCACTCGAAGTGGATTTTCTGGAGCTACAGAAGCCCAATTGGCGCGCTCTCAACGGCGTTGGAAAGTAGACATCCTGGGCTTTCCAGCAATATATGATAGTCCATACTTTGCCCAAGATTTGATGGCCCAAACCGGCGTTCAAAGTCACCCTCAGAATTCCCAGCGTTAAACGCCGGAACTGGCACCTAAATGGGAGTTAAACGCCCAAACTGGCATAAAAGCTGGAGTTAAACGCCAAGAAGAGTCTCTACACGAAAAATGCTTCATTGCTCAGCCCAAGCACACACCAAGTGGGCCCGGAAGTGGATTTTTATGTCATTTACTCACCTCTGTACACCCTAGGTTACTAGTTTTCTATAAGTAGGACCTTTTACTATTGTATTTATCATCTTTGGATTGTTTTTGATCCTTTGATCATCTTTGGACATCTAGTTCTTAGATCATTTTGGGGGCTGGCCATTCGGCCATGCCTAGACCTTGTGCTTATGTATTTTCAACGGTGGAGTTTCTACACACCATAGATTAAGGTGTGGAGCTCTGCTGTACCTCGAGTATTAATGCAATTACTATTGTTCTTCCATTCAATTCCGCTTGTTCTTTATCCAAGATATCACTTGTTCTTCAACATGATGAAGGTGATGATTGACGCCCATCACCATTCTCACTCATGAACAAGGTGACTGACAACCATTCTTGTTCTACAAGCATCTGAGGCTTAGTGAATATCTCTTGGATTCTTTAATCGGAATCCTCGTGGTATAGGCAGGACCTGATGGCAGCATTCAAGAGAATCCGGAAGGTCTAAACCTTGTCTGTGGTATTCTGAGTAGGATTCAATGACTGAATGACTGTGACGTGCTTCAAACTCCTGAGGGTGGGGCGTTAGTGACAGACGCCAAAAGAATCAATGGATTCTATTCCGATCTGATTGAGAACCGACAGATGGATTCCGCTATGCTGTGACCAGAGCATATGCAATCGTTTCCAATGAGAGGATGGGAGGTAGCTGCTGACAACAGTGAAACCCTACACGAGCTTGCCATGGAAAGGAGTAAGAAGGATTGGATGAAGGCAGTAGGAAAGCAGAGAGACGGAAGGGAAGGCATCTTCATACGCTTGTCTGAAGCTCTTACACCAATGATATACATAAGTATCACTATCTTTATCTTTATGTTATTTTCGTTCATCACCATTATACATTTGAGTCTGCCTGACTGAGATTTACAAGGTGACCATAGCTTGCTTCATACCAACAATCTCCGTGGGATCGACCCTTACTCACGTAAGGTATTACTTGGACGACCCAGTGCACTTGCTGGTTAGTTGTGCGAAGTTGTAGTGATCACAATTTCGCGCACCAACAACTAAGGGTGGAACATCATGAACACTCCATCATTCTCCAAGAAATAAGAGAAGATCAAAGAGCAATGAGGGAGGAGCAACAAAGGCAAGGAAGGGACATAGAAGAGCTTAAGAACATCATTGGTCCTTCAAGAAGAAGACGCCACTAAAGGTGGATTCATTCCTTGTTCTTTATTTCTTTCTGTTTTCGGTTTTTAATTATTGTGTTTATCTATGTTTTGTGTCTTTATTTCATGATCATTAGTATGTAACCATGCCTTAAAGCTATGAATAAAATCCATTAATCCTTCACCTCTCTTAAAAGAAAAATGTTTTAATTCAAAAGAACAAGAAGTACATGAATTTCGAATTTATCCTTGAATTTAATTTAATTATATTGATGTGGTGACAATACTTTTTGTTTTCTGAATGAATGCTTGAACAGTGCATATGTCTTTTGATATTGTTGTTTATGAGTGTTAAAATTGTTGGCTCTTGAAAGAATGATGAACAAAGAGAAATGTTATTGATGATCTGAAAAATCATGAAATTGATTCTTGAAGCAAGAAAAAGCAGTGAAAAAAAAAAGGAGCAGTAGAAAAAGTCAATAGCCCTTAAAACCAAAAGGCAAGGGAAAAAAGGATCCAAGGCTTTGAGCATCAATGGATAGGAGGGCCCAAGGAAATAAAATCCAGGCCTAAGCGGCTAAATCAAGCTGTCCCTAACCATGTGCTTGTGTCATGAAGGTCCAAGTGAAAAGCTTGAGACTGAGTGGTTAAAGTCGTGATCCAAGGCAAAAGAGTGTGCTTAAGAGCTCTGGACACCACTAACTGGGGACTCTAGCAAAGCTGAGTCACAATCTGAAAAGGTTCACCCAGTTATGTGTCTGTGGCATTTATGTATCCGGTGGTAATACTGGAAAACAAAGTGCTTAGGGCCACGGCCAAGACTCATAAGTAGCTGTGTTCAAGAATCAACATGCTTAACTAGGAAAGTCAATAACACTATCCGAAATTCTAAGTTCCTAGAGACGCCAATCCCTCTAAACTTCAAAGGAAAAAGTGAGATGCCAAAACTGTTCAGAAGCAAAAAGCTACAAGTCCCGCTCATTTAATTATAATTAATATTCATTGATATTTCTGAATTTATAGTATATTCTCTTCTTTTTATCCTATTTAATTTTCAGTTGCTTGGGGACAAGCAACAATTTAAGTTTGGTGTTGTGATGAGCGGATAATTTATACGCTTTTTGGCATTGTTTTTAGATAGTTTTTAGTAAGTTCAAGCTACTTTTAGGAATGTTTTCACTAGTTTTTATGTTAAATTCACATTTCTGGACTTTGCTATGAGTTTATGTGTTTTTCTGTGATTTCAGGTAAATTTTGACTGAAATTGAGGGATTTGAGCAAAACTCTGAAGAAGGCTGACAAAAGGACTGCTGATGCTGTTGGAATCTGACCTCCCTGCACTCGAAATGGATTTTCTGGAGCTACAGAACTCCAATTGGCGCGCTCTCAACGGCGTTGGAAAGTAGACATCCAGGGCTTTCCAGCAAAATATAATAATCCATACTTTATTCGAAGAATGACGACGTAACTTGGCGTTGAACGCCAAGTACATGCTGCTGTCTGGAGTTAAACGCCAGAAAAACGTCATGATCCGGAGTTGAACGCCCAAAACACGTCATAACTCGAAGTTCAACTCCAAGAGAAGCCTCAGCTCGTGGATTGATCAAGCTCAGCCCAAACATACACCAAGTGGGCCCCGGAAGTGGATTTATGCATCAATTACTTACTCATGTAAACCCTAGTAGCTAGTCTAGTATATATAGGACATTTATCTATTGTATTAGACATCTTTTGACCACTTTAAGTCATTATTCATTCGGTCACTTGATCATGGAGAGGGCTGGCCATTCGGCCATGCCTGAACCTCTTTTACTTATGTATTTTCAACGGTGGAGTTTCTGCACACCATAGATTAAGGGTGTGGAGCTCTGCTGTACCTCAAGTATTAATGAAGTTCTATTTTCTTTTATTCAATTCCTCTTTTATTCTTATTCCAAGATATTCATTCGTACCCAAGAACATGATGAATGTGATGAGTTAGATAACCCTCATTATCATTCTCACTTATGAACGTGCGTGATTGACAACCACTTACGTTCTACATGCAACAGAGCTTGAATGTGTATCTCTTAGATTCCCCAACAGAATCTTCGTGGTATAAGTTAGATAGATGGCGGCATTCATGAGAATCCGGAAAGTCTAAACCTTGTCTATGGTATTCCGAGTAGGATTCTGGGATTGAATGACTGTGACGAGCTTCAAACTCCTGAAGGCTGGGCGTGATGACAAGCGCAAAAGAATCAATGGATTCTATTCCAACCTGATTGAGAACCGACAGATGATTAGCCATGCGAGTGACAGCCGCAGAGGAACATTTTCACTGAGAGGATGGGATGTAGCCACTGACAACGGTGATGCCCTACATACAGCTTGCCATGGAAAGGAGTAAGAAGGATTGAATAGAAGCAGTAGGAAAGCAGGCGTCCTTGAGTCATACAGCATCTCCATTCACTTATCTGAAATTCCTACCAATGAATCTACATAAGTATTCTATCCCTTTTATTATTTTCTTTTATTATTAATTTTCGAAACCCATAACTTTTTAATCTGCCTAACTGAGATTTACAAGGTGACCATAGCTTGCTTCATACCAACAATCTCTGTGGATTCGACCCTTACTCACGTAAGGTATTACTTGGACGACCCAGTACACTTGCTGGTTAGTTGAACGGAGTTGTGAATTCAACTGGTGCCCCTTAGAAGCCTTCATCTCAAAATAATTAGAACATGGATCACAATTTCGTCCACCAGAGAGATAGAGGGTGAGGTAGATGGGGTATGTAGAGATTTTATGGGACCCACTAAGCTAGGAAATTTGAATTTCTTGTCAACTTGTGGGCGTTCAACGCCAGCTTCTTACCCCATTCAGGATGTTGAACGCCCATGAAGTCCTCTTCTCTGGCGTTCAACACCAGGTTACTGCCTCCTTTTGGACATTGAACGCCCAGCCTCTGCTCCCTGGCTGGCGATCAACGCCAGCAATGCTGCTCTTCTTGGGCGTTTAATGCCAAAAACTTGGTGCACAAAATTGACTCCATTGGAGAAGAGGAGGAGATGAGTCCCTCAGATTTGAATTCCTCTTAACAAGCTTTTTTTTAGTGTGATCAGCTTGATTCTCCTTGCTTGTTAGGGTAGGGGTTGTATTGTTTCTCCATCCCCTATGCATCTTCCTCTTGGGACCTTCCTCCTTGGTAGGTGGTAACTGCCTAACACCAAACTTAAGTTTGATGTCTAGGAAAACTATATGATTTTTCACCAAGGGAGGAGGCTTCAGTATTGTACTATGCGTAGAAGTACCTCATTTGTCAGGGGGTAGTGGAGGTTTAAGGACCTTGATAATCATGTAATCCTTCTGTAACCTCATCACCAATTTGCCTCTCTCAGCATCAGAGAGGTTTCTTCCAGTAGATAGAGACCATTGCTCCAAAACCTCAGCAAAAGGAATATTAATTCACAGCTTCTTAGAGCCTTCCAAGGACTGTGAGTAGTGCTTGTCCTTTGGTCTTCTTTTGGGTCTTCTGAGGGTGTGGTACTTCAGGCTTTCTTCCCTAAGAGCAGCGTGCAACAATATGCTTCCAACCTCTTCTTGAGTCTCTTCTTCATTTAGTTCCTCAACAGTGTGTACCATCTTAGGCTCAGCCTCATTAGTACTAATGAGGGCTAGACACTCTTCTCTTGGATTCAACTCTGTATCTTTGGGAAAAGTGTTAAGGGGTGGTGGACGAAATTGTGATTCATTCTTTTCACTTCAACAATCCCAGGTAATGGCTCCAAAAACTTGGTGTCAATGCCATGGTTCACAACTTCGCACAACTAACCAGCAAGTGCACTGGGTCGTCCAAGTAATACCTTACGTGAGTAAGGGTCGATCCCACGGAGATTGTTGGTATGAAGCAAGCTATGGTCATCTTGTAAATCTCAGTCAGGCTTATCCATGTGGTTATGGGAGATTAAATAATTAAAAGATAAATAAAATAGGATAGAAATACTTATGTAATTCAATGGTGGGAATTTCAGATAGGCGTATGAAGATGCTGTGCTCCTCTTGAATCTCTGCTTTCCTGCTGCTTTCATCCAATTCTTCTTACTCCTTTCCATGGCAAGCTGTTTGTAGGGCATCACCGTTGTCAATGGCTACATCCCATCCTCTCAGTGAAAAAGGTCCAAATGCTCTGTCACGGCATGGCTAATCATCTGTCGGTTCTCAATCAAGTTGGAATAGAATCCCTTGATTCTTTTGCGTTTGTCATCACGCCCAGCCTTCAGGAGTTTGAAGCTCGTCACAGTCATTCAATCCCAGAATCCTACTCGAAATACCATAGACAAGGTTTAGACTTTCCGGATTTTCAAGAATGCTACCATCAATTCTAGCTTATACCACGAAGATTCTATTGGGGAATCTAAGAGATATGCGCCCGGCCTAAGGTAGAACGGAAGTGGTTGTCAGTCACGCGCGTTCATAGGTGAGAATGATGATGAGTGTCACGGATCATCACATTCATCAAGATGAAGTGCAACGTATATCTTGGATTAAGAATAAAATTGATTTGGATAGAAAATAATAGTAATTGCATTGAAACTTGAGGTACAGCAGAGCTCCACACCCTTAATCTATGGTGTGTAGAAACTCCACCGTTGAAAATACATAAGTGAGAGATTCAGGCATGGCCGAATGGCCAGCCCCCAAAACGTGATCACAGGATTCAAAATACAATCCAGGATCAAAACCAAGATGATAATATGATAGTAAAGAGTTCAATTTATAATAAACTAGCTACTAGGGTTTACAAAAGTAAGTAATTGATGCATAAATCCACTTCCGGGGCCCACTTGGTGTATGTTTGGGCTGAGCTTGGTCTATCCACGAGCTGAGGCTTTTCTTGGAGTTGAACTCCAAGTTATAACGTGTTTTGGGCGTTCAACTCCGGATCATGACGTGTTTCTGGCGTTTAACTCCAGACAGCAGCATGTACTTGGCGTTCAATGCCAAGTTACGTCGTCAATTTCCGAATAAAGTATGAAATATTATATTTTACTGGAAAGCTCTGGATGTCTACTTTCCAACGCCGTTGAGAGCGCGCCATTTGGAGTTCTGTAGCTCTAGAAAATCCATTTTGAGTGCAGGGAGGTCAGATTCCAACAGCATCAGCAGTCCTTTTGTCAGCCCTTTTCAGAGTTTTGCTCAAGTCCCTCAATTTCAGCCAGAATTTACCTGAAATCACAGAAAAACACACAAACTCATAGTAAAGTCCAGAAATGTGAATTTAACATTAAAACTAGTGAAAACATCCCTAAAAGTAGCTTGAACTTACTAAAAACTACCTAAAAACAATGCCAAAAAGCGTATAAATTATCCGCTCATCAAGGGGTCTCTGCAGTTTCTGAGAAAGGTTCCTCTGAATGATTGCACTGTGCTCCTTAGTAAACACCACTGTCTCTACTTCCCTCCAAGCCCTCTTGTTATTCAGTATTTTCTTCATGAACTTAGCATATGAAGGCATTTATTCAAGAGCCTCTGCAAAGGGAATTTTGATCTCTAGCTTCTTAAAAGCTTCTAAGAATTTGGCAAATTGCCTATCCTTTTCTGCTTTCTGGAGTCTTTGAGGGTATGGTAACTTGGCCTTGTACTCAAGGGCCATGAGTGGTGCAAGGTGAGTGTCTATGGTGCCTATAGAAGGGCTACCAGCTTGCTTAGGAGAGGTGTTCTCAGCACTTACACATGTTTGGCCTCCCTTGGACTAGCGTTCAACGCCTGGGCTGCCCTCTTTTGGGCGTTGGACGCCTGGGCTGCCCCCTATTGGGCGTTGGACGCCTTGGCTGCCCCTTTCTGGGTGTTAGACACCCTGGCTGCCTTGAACTACAACTTGTTCATCCTCTGCCAGCTCTTCTCTCTGCCTCTTACTATTCTGAGGCTGGGTGTTCAGAGTACTCCTTAATTGAAGAGCTTGGCACTCTTCTCTTATCTGTTCAAACAAGTGTTGTCTATCTTGATTCAATTGTGCCTCTATATTCTTGCTAGAGGCTCGGGCTTCTTGCAACATCTCTTGCAATTTCAATATTTGTTGTGCAAGGGAGTGCAATTACTGATTCACTTTGCTCAGAAGGGCCTGACTCACTGGACAGTGTCTTAATCTCTCCTTTCATTGGAGTTTCATTAGATGAGTACAGATGCTGATTGGTGGCAATTGTCTCAATGAGCTCGTGAGCTTTCTCAATTATCTTTTTTATGTGGATTGAACCATCAGCAGAATAGTATAAGGACATCTTAGCCATATCTGTGAGTCCATAATAGAAGATGTCTAACTTTACCCATTCTGAAAATATTTCAGTACGACATTTCTATAGCATCATCCTGTGTCTCGCCCAAGTATCATAAACGGATTCATTATCTCCTTGTTTAAAGCCTTGAATGTCCAGTCTTAACTGGGTTAGCTTCTTTGGGGAAAAGTATTGATTCAAGAACTTATCCACCAGCTGACTCCATGTTTTCAAGCATGATTTGGGTTGATTATCCAACCACCTCTTTGCTTGTCCTTTCACAGCAAATGAAAAGAGCAATAACCTGTAGACATCCTGGTCTACTCTGTTAGTGTACACTTTGTCAGTATATTGCAAGAATTCAGCAAGAAATTTTGTGGGCTCCTGTTGAGGAAGTCCTTGAAATTGGCAGTTTTGTTATACTAGGGTAATTAACTGTGGATTGAGCTTAAAATGAGCTACTCCAATAGGTGGTATGCTAATGCTGCTTCCATAGAAGTTAGGAGTGGGGGCTATATAAGACCCCAAGGTTCTTCTTGGTTGTGCCTCTCCCTCTAGATCCATAGTGCACTCTTCCTGTTCTTGCATACACAGACAAGAGACAAAGAAAAGTGGGAGTCTCTATATCAAAGTATAGAGATCTCCCAATGAAACACCAGAAAGAAAAAAAGAGCCAAGAATTATTTTTTAAAAAAAATTAAATAAATAAATAAAATAAAAATAGAAAACTAATTCGAAAATAAAGAAAATAACAAGTTAAAAATTTTAACAAAATAAGAAAAGGAAAGATTAAGAAAAGATATGAACAGCCAATTAACTAACAAGATTTAAAATTAAAGAGCAAATTTTCGAAAAGTGGAAAGGAAAAGTCAAATAAAGATTTGGGAATTCAATTTTAAAAGAAAGTAAAGATTTAAAATTAAAAAGTTCTAAATTTAAAAAGAAGATAAGATAAGTAGGTTTTAAAATTTAAGAAGAGAGATAAGATATAGATTTTAAAAAGATTAAGAAAGATATGATGAAAAAAATTAAAGGTTTGAAAAGGATTTGAAAGATAAGATAAGATTTTATTTTAAAAATTTAAAGTTGGAAAGAAGAAGTCAAACAAAGAAAGATAAGATTTGAAAGATTTGAAAATATTTGATTTTAAAATTTGAGATTTGAATTTTAAAAATTTTTAACTTAAAACAAGATAATATGAAATTTTGAATTTAAAGAAAAAGATAAGTCAAAGATTTGAAAAGATAACAAGAAGGTTTAAAATTTGAATTTTGAATTTTCGAATTTTGAAAAATTAAAAAGGCACCAAACTTAAAATTTTAGAAATCAATTGACTAGGGTTTCGAAAATTTGGAAAGAAAAACACAAAATGACACCAAACTTAAAAATTTTAAGATCAAACAAAAGAAAATAACAAGAACAGTTCGAATACTATAAAGAACACTCAAAAAAGACTTTCGAAAAACTAAAGGAAAGGAAAACCAAGAAACACCAAAAAGACACCAAACTTAAATATTTTGAAATCAAAGTAAGAAAAGATAGCAAAGAATTCAAAATTTTAAATGAAGGTAAAATAAATATTTTTGTATTTTTCAAATTACTAAAGAAAAAGAAAAAGAAAAACAACTAAGAGATACCAAACTTAGAAACTTAAGATCAAATGACACTAGTTTTCAAAAATTAAAGGAAAAACAACAACAAGACACCAAACTTAAAATTTTTAAAATCAAACAAGAAAAATTACCAAGAACAATTTGAATATTAAGAAAGGAAAAAAAGCTAAAAACAGACGGGGCACCAAACTTAAAAACTGACACAAGACTCAAACAAAAGACAAAGATTACTAAAGAAAAGAAAAGGTTTTGAAAAATTAAAAAAAAAAGAACAAAAGGTACAAACAAAAGAGCAAATAAACCATAAAGAATACCTAATCTAAGCAACAAGATAGTCCGGTAGTTTTTCAAACTCGAACAATCCCCGGCAACGGCGCGGAAAACTTGGTGCATGAAATTTACTCCGCGATATTCGCACAGATAGACCGGCAAGTGTACCGGATGGTCCAAGTAATACCTTAGGTGAGTGAGGGTCGATCACACAGAGATTGTTGGTTTGAACAAGCAATGGATACCTTTTAGATCTTAGTCAGGCGGATAGAAAAGAAGATTATTGTCGTGAAAAATGCATAAAACAGAATAAATAAATAAAACGTTACTAGATAGATGTGAAATCAATGACGAGAGAACGGTTGAGGCTTTGGAGATTCTTCCTCCTTCTGGATCAATTTTTCTCACTGTCTACTCCAACTTCTGATTATTCATTCCATAGTAGGCTGTAAATGACTAACGCTAGGTTAGTGGTCATTAGTCTTCTCTGCTTCAGATCAAACGCCAGGTCAATGGTCATCCAATCTGAACGGGGGTGAAGCTCTAGCAGTCCATTCCCTTAGTGATCCTACTCAAAACGTCACAGACAAGGTCAGATCTTCCGGATCAGAGAATGCTACTTCGTTGATTCTAACCTATACCACAAAGGCCCTAATCGCCCCGTACCTCGGCTGCACTAATGTCTCTAAGTATCCAACAAAGTCGTGGATTAGCCATCTAAGAGATGTATAATCAAGCTTGTGGTTTAATACTATCCTATCAAAGACTCACAAGAACCCATGTGAATAGGGATGACGGTCAAGTTACACTCCCAATTCATTAGGATGAAGAACAAAGATACATCTTAGAATAGAATCATTAGAAGATTGAAATAGAACAATGATATTATTAATTTATAAAAGTCAGCAGAGCTCCTAACCTTAACCTAGGAGGTTTAGTTGCTCATAGCTTACAGAAAAGTAATGTAAAACGTGTAGAGTGGCCAAGAGCTCTGATGAGCGAATAATTTATACGCTTTTTGGCATTGTTTTTAGTATGTTTTTCGTATGTTTTAGTTAGTTTTTATTATATTTTTATTAGTTTTTAGTTAAAATTTACTTTTCTAGACTTTACTATGAGTTTGTGTGTTTTTCTATGATTTTAGGTATTTTCTGGCTGAAATTGAGGGACCTGAGCAAAAATCTGATTCAGAGACTGAAAAGGACTGCAGATGCTGTTAGATTCTGACCTCCCTGCACTTGAAGTGGATTTTCTGGAGCTACAGAAGCCCAATTGGCGCGCTCTCAATTGCGTTGGAAAGTAGACATCCTGGGCTTTCCTGAAATGTATAATAGTTCATACTTTGCCCGAGATTTGATGGCCCAAACCGGCATTGCAAATCAGCTTCAGAATTCCCGACGTTTAACGCCGGAACTGGCACAAAAGTTGGAGTTAAACACCCAAACTGGCACAAAAGCTGGTGTTTAACTCCAGGAAAAGTCTTTACACATGAAAGCTTCAATGCTCAGCCCAAGAACACACCAAGTGGACCCTGGAAGTGGATTTTTACGTCATTTACTCATTTCTGTATATCCTAGGTTACTAGTTCACTATAAATAGGATCTTTTGACATTGTATCTTTACCTCATGACACTTTACACGTTTCATACTATACCTTCTACGGCATGAGTCTCTAAACCCCATGGTTGGGGGTGAGGAGCTCTGCTGTGTCTTGATGGATTAATGCAATTACTACTGTTTTTCATTCAATCATGCTTGCTTCCATTCTAAGATATCACTTGTTCCTCAACTTGATGAATGTGATTATCCATGACACTCATCATCATTCTCACCTATGAACGTGTGCTTGACAACCACCTCCGTTCTACCTTAGATTGAGTGGATATCTCTTGGATTTCTTAATCAGAATCTTTGTGGTATAAGCTAGAATCCATTGACGGCCATTCTTGAGAATCCGGAAGGTCTAAACCTTGTCTGTGGTATTCTGAGTAGGATTCAGGGATTGAATGACTGTGACGAGCTTCAAACTCGCGATTGTGGGGCGTTAGTGACAGACGCAAAAGAATCACTGGATTCTATTCCGACATGATTGAGAACCGACAGATGAATAGCCGTGCTGTGACAGAGCGCGTTGAACATTTTTACTGAGAGGATGGGAGGTAGCCATTGACAACGGTGAAACCCTACATACAGCTTGCCATGGAAGGAGCCTTGCGTGTATGAAGAAGAAGACAGTAGGAAAGCAGAGATTCAGAAGATAGAGCATCTCCAGAACCTCAACCTGTTTTCCATTACTGCAAAACAAGTATTTATTTCATGTTCTTCTACTTTTCACAATTAAACCTGAGAATTCTTGATATCCTGACTAAGAGTTACAAGATAACCATAGCTTGCTTCAAGCCGACAATCTCCGTGGGATCGACCCTTACTCACGTAAGGTATTACTTGGACGACTCAGTGCACTTGCTAGTTAGTTGTGCGGGATTGCAAAAGTGTGATTGCAATTTCGTGTACCAAGTTTTTGGCGCCGTTGCCGGGGATTGTTCGAGTTTGGACAACTGACGGTTTATCTTGTTGCTTAGATTAGGAATATTTTATTTTTGTTGGTTTAGAGTCTTTTATTTGAGTTTATTTTCATATTTTAAGTTTGGTGTCTTTTGCGCTTTTATTCACTTAAAATTTTTTTTAAAAAAAAATTTGTTCTTGGTGTTCATCTTTATCTTCAAAGTGTTCTTGGTGTTCATCTTGACATTCAAAGTTTTCTTGTTTGTTCTCTTTGTTTTGATCTAAAATTTCTAAGTTTAGTGTCATTTTGTTGTTTTTCTCTTTCCTCATTAAAATTTAAAAATAAAAAAATATTCTTTCCTTATTTTACTCATAATTTTCGTAATTTTGCATTAAATTAGTCAAAGATTTTCAAAATCATATCTTTTTTTTAGTCAAGTCAAAATTCTAATTTCAAAAATTGATATTTTCAAATCTTTTTCAAAAATCAAATCTTTTTAATTTCTTCAATCATATCTTCTCAATCATATCTTTTTCAAAATAATTTTCAATCATATCTTTTTAATTGCTAATTCCAAAATCTTTTTAATTAATTAATTAATTTAGTTTTCAATTTGCTTTGATTTTATTTTCTTTTAGTTTTCGAAATTCTATTTTATTTTCCATTTATTTTATTTTATTATTTTCGGTCACTTTTAATTAAATAAAATAAAAAATTAAAAAATATAAATATAAATTACTTGCAATCCACATCATCTTCCTTTCTCCATCATGGACCTAAGTGGGATTGAGCAGTCCAGAAGGACTCTGGGGTCATATGCTAATCCCATTACAGCTGCATATGGGAGTAGCATTTGTATACCTCCCATTAAAGCAAGCAGCTTTGAGCTAAATCCTCAACTCATTATCATGGTGCAGCAAAATTGCCAGTATTCCGGTCTTCCACAGGAAGAACCTACTGAGTTTTTGGCACAGTTCTTACAAATTGCTGACACAGTACGTGATAAAGAGGTGGATCAGAATGTCTACAGATTATTACTGTTTTCATTTGCTGTAAAAGATCAAGCTAAGAGGTGGTTGAATAACCAACCCCAGCAAGCATAAAAACATGGAGACAGTTATCAGACAAATTCCTGAATCAATTTTACCCTCCAAAAAGGATGACACAGCTGAGGCTGGACATCCAAGGCTTTAGACAAGAGGATAATGAATCCCTTTATAATGCCTGGGAGAGGTACAGAGGTATGCTAAGGAAATGCCCCTCTGAAATGTTTTCAGAGTGGGTACAGTTAGACATCTTCTACTATGTGCTTACAGAAAAAGCTCAGATGTCTCTAGACCACTCAGCTGGTGGATCCATACACATGAGGAAGACGATTGAAGAGGCTCAAGAGCTCATAGATACGGTTGCTAGAAATCAACATCTATACTCAAGCAGTGAGTCCTCTTTAAAAGAAGAGGCTATGGCAGTAACTACTGATCCTAATCCTCAAGAACAGATTGTTGAACTTAATCAGCAATTACTTCTTATGACACAACAATTAGCAGAATTTAAAGAAATGCTCCAAGACACTAAAAATGCTAACAAGAATATGGAAGCACAATTGGATCAGACAAAACAGCAGCTATCTAAACAGATAACAGAAGAATGCCAAGCTATTCAATTAAGGAGTGGGCGGACATTGAATGTTTCAACTCAAAGCAGCAGAAAGCCAAGAAAGGAACAACTGACAAAGGATGACCAACCCACTGCCCAAAATCCCTCTGAGGACAGTAAGAGCCCAAAGAGGAATGATTCTGGCGTTCAAACGCCAGAAAAGGGTAAGAAAGTGGCGTTAAACGCCCAATGGATAGCCAAATCTGGCGTTCAAACACCAGAAAAGGGTTGCAATCTGGCGTTAAACGCCCAAAAAGCACCCAATCCTGGCGTTCAAACGCTACAAAGGGATCAGACACCTGCAAGTGCTGATAGTAACCCCTTTAAGAAGGCTTCTCCAACCACCTTTGTAGGGAATAAACCTGCAGCAACTAAGGTTGAAGAATATAAAGCCATGATGCCTTATCCTCAGAAACTCCGCCAAGCGGAACAGGATAAACAATTTGCCCGCTTTGTAGATTATCTCAGGACCCTTGAGATAAAAATCCCATTTGCAGAGGCACTTGAGCAAATACCTTCTTATGCTAAGTTCATGAAAGAGATCTTAAGTCATAAGAAGGATTGGAGAGAAACTGAAAAAGTTTTTCTCACTGAAGAATGCAGTGCAGTCATTTTGAAAAGCTTTCCAGAGAAGCTTAAAGATCCAGGAAGCTTTCTGATACCATGCACATTAGAAGGTGCTTGTACCAAGACAACTCTATGTGACCTTGGGGCAAGTATCAACCTAATCCCTGCATCCACTATCAGAAAGCTCGGCTTGACTGAAGAGGTCAAACCAACCCGGATATGTCTTCAACTTGCTGATGGCTCCATTAAATACACATCAGGCATAATTGAGGACATGATTGTCAAGGTTGGGCCATTCGCCTTTCCCACTGACTTTGTAGTGCTGGAAATGGAGGAGCACAAGAGTGCAACCCTCATTCTAGGAAGACCCTTCCTAGAAACTGGACGAACTCTCATTGATGTCCAAAAAGGGGAAGTAACCCTGAGAGTCAATGAGGATGAGTTCAAGTTAAATGTTGTCAAAGCTATGCAGCATCCAGACACATCCAATGACTGCATGAGCGTTGATATTATTGACTCCTTGGTGGAAGAGATCAATATGACTGAGAGTCTCGAATAAGAGCTAGAGGACATCTTTAAAGATGTTCAGCCTAATCAGGAAGAACCAGAGGAAATAGAAGAACCTCTGAAAATTCCTCAGGAAGAGGATAAACCTCCCAAATCTGAGCTCAAACCACTACCACCATCCTTGAAGTATGCATTTCTGGGGGAAGGTAATACTTTTCCAGTGATCATAAGCTCTGCTTTAAATTCACAGGAAGAGGAAGCACTAATTAAAGTGTTAAGGACATACAAGACAGTTCTTGGATGGTCCATAAGTGATCTTAAGGGTATTAGCCCAGCAAGATGCATGCACAAAATCCTATTGGAGGATAATGCAAAGCCAGTGGTTCAACCACAAAGGCGGCTAAATCCAGCCATGAAGAAGGTGGTGCAGAAAGAGGTCACTAAGTTACTAGAGGCTGGGATTATTTATCCTATTTCTGATAGCCCCTGGGTGAGCCTTGTACACATTATCCCCAAGAAGGGAGGCATGACAGTGGTTCATAATGAAAAGAATGAACTGGTTCCTACAAGAACAGTTACAGGGTGGCGTATGTGTATTGACTACAGAAGGCTCAATACAGCCACCAGGAAGGATCATTTTCCTTTACCATTCATAGACCAGATGCTAGAGAGACTGGCAGGTCATGAATATTATTGCTTTTTGGATGGCTATTCAGGTTACAACCAAATTGCAGTAGATCCTCAAGACCAAGAGAAAACAGCATTCACATGTCCTTCTGGAGTGTTTGCCTACAGAAGGATGCCTTTTGGTCTGTGTAATGCACCTACAACCTTTCAGAGGTGCATGCTCTCTATCTTCTCAGATATGGTAGAGAATATTCTGGAAGTCTTCATGGATGACTTTTCAGTATTTGGAGACTCATTCAGCTCCTGCCTTAACCATCTAGCACTTGTTCTGAAAAGATACCAAGAGACCAACCTAGTTTTAAACTGGGAAAAATGTCACTTTATGGTGACTGAAGGGATTGTCCTTGGGCATAAAATTTCAAACAAGGGAATAGAGGTGGATCAAGCTAAGGTGGAGGTAATTGAAAAATTACCCCGACCTGCCAATGTTAAGGCAATCAGAAGCTTTCTGGGGCATGCAGGATTCTACAGAAGGTTTATAAAGAATTTTTCAAAAATTTCCAAACCTCTGAGTAATCTGCTAGCTGCTGACACGCCATTTATCTTTGATAAGGAGTGTCTGCAGGCGTTTGAGACTCTAAAAACTAAGCTGGTCACAGCACCAGTCATCTTTGCACCAGACTGGACATTACCATTTGAACTAATGTGTGATGCCAGTAACCATGCCATTGGTGCAGTATTGGGACAAAGGCATGATAAGCTTCTGCACGTCATTTATTCTGGCAGCTGTATTCTAAATGATGCACAGAAGAACTACACAACCACAGAAAAGGAGTTACTTGCAGTGGTTTATGCCATTGACAAGTTCAGATCTTATTTAGTAGGATCAAAAGTGATTGTGTACACTGACCATGCTGCTCTTAAATATCTACTCACAAAGTAGGATTCAAAACCCAGGCTCATAAGATGGGTGTTACTTCTGCAAGAGTTTGATATAGAAATAAGAGACAGAAAAGGGACAGAGAATCAAGTAGCTGATCACTTGTCCCGGATAGAACCAGTAGCAGGAGCATCCCTCCCTCCTACTGAGATCTCTGAAACCTTTTCAGATGAGCAATTGTTTGCTATTCAGGAAGCTCCGTGGCTTGCAGACAGTGCAAACTATAAGACTCAAGGTTCTTCTTCTGTAACCATGGAGAGGAAGCATGAAAAGCTTCTCTCAATACAGAGTCAAACAAAACCCCCACATTCAAACTCTAAGTTTGGTATTGGGGGGGAACAACCAAACTCTAAGTTTGCTGTTGGGAGGCCACAACCAAACTCTAAGTTTGGTGTTGAGAGGCCCCAACACTGCTCTGATTATCTGTGAGGCTCATTGAGAGCTCACTGTCAAGCTATTGACATTAAAGAAGCGCTTGTTGGGAGGCAACCCAATTTTATTATATCTATTTATTTTCCATTGTTATTTCATGTTTTCTATAGGTTGATGATCATGTGAAGTCACAAAAACAATTGAAAAAGCAAAATCAGAATGAAAAACAGAATGAAAAACAGCACACCCTGGAGGAGAAACTTGCTGGCGTTTAAACGCCAGTGAGGGTAGCAGAATGGGCGTTAAACGCCCAGTCTGGCACCATTCTGGGCGTTTAACGCCAGAAATGGGCACCAGACTGGCGTTTAACGCCAGAAATGGGCAAGAAGCTGGCGTTAAATGCCAGAAATGGGCAGCAGCCTAGCGTTTGACGCCAAGATTGATAGCAAGGGGCGTTTTGAACGCCACATGGTGCAGGGATGAGAAATCCTTGACTCCTCAGGATCTGTAGACCCCACAGGATCCCTACCTACCTCTACTTTATCTATATTTTCTTCACACCTTCCGATAACACCCTTTTTCTTCTTTTGCTCGAGGACGAGCAAACCTTATAAGTTTGGTGTGGTAAAAGCGTTGCTTTTTGTTTTTCCATAACCACTGATGGCACCTAAGGCCGGAGAAACCTCTAGGAAGAGGAAAGGGAAGGCAGTTGCTTCCAACTCCGAGTCATGAGAGATGGAGAGATTCATCTCAAAAGCCCATCACTAGAAAGAGGATAGAGCAAACAAGAGAGCCCACTCATTGACCTCAACAAAAGCAACCATTATCCTCCATGAAATCAGAGAGGAGCAACAAAGGCAAGGAAGAGACATTGAGGAGCTCAAGCACTCCATAGGATCTTCAAGAAGGAGAACTAGCCGTCATCACTAAGGTGGACCCGTTCTTTAATTTCCTTGTTCTTATTAGTCTGTTTTTCGATTTTTTATGCTTGATGCTCTATCTATGTTTGTGTCTTCACTACATGATCATTAGTATCTTAGAGTCTATGCCTTAAAGCTATGAATGTCCTATGAATCCATCACCTCTCTTAAATGAAAAATGCTTTAATCACAAAAGAACAAGAAGTACAGGATTTTAAATTCATCTCTGAAACTAGTTGAATTAGTTTGATGTGGTGACAATACTTTTTGTTTTCTGAATGAATGCTTGAACAGCGCATATGTCTTTTGAATTTGTTGATTAAAGAATGTTAAACTTGTTGGCTCTTGAAAGAATTATGGAAAAGGAGGAATGCTATTGAGGATCTGAAAAATCATCAGATTGATTCTTGAAGCAAGAAAAAGCAGTGAATTCAAAAAAAAATGAAAAAAAAATGAAAAGAGAGAAGAGAGAGAGCAAGCAGAAAAAGCCAATATCCCTTTAAACAAAAAGGCAAGGGTAAAAATAAAAAGTGATCCAAGGCAAAAAGAGTGTGCTTAAGAACCCTGGACACCTCTAATTGGGGACTCTAGCAGAGCTGAGTCACAATCTGAAAAAGGTTTACCCAGTTATGTGTCTGTGGCATGTATGTATCCGGTGGTAATACTGGAAGACAGAGTGCTTTGGGCCACAGCCAAGACTCATAAAGTAGCTGTGTTAAAGAATCATCATACTTAACTAGGAGAATCAATAACACTATCTGAATTCTGAGTTCCTATAGATGCCAATCATTTTAAACTACAAAGGATAAAGTGAGATGCCAAAACTGTTCAGAGGCAAAAAAGTTACTAGTCCCGCTCATCTAATTGGAGCTAAGTTTCATTGATATTTTGGAGTCTATAGTATGTTCTCTTCTTTTTATCCTATTTGATTTTCAATTTCTTGGGGACAAGCAACAATTTAAGTTTGGTGTTGTGATGAGCGGATAATTTATACGCTTTTTGGCATTGTTTTCGTTGCAAATCAGCTTCAGAATTCCCAGCGTTTAACGCCGGAATTGGCACAAAAGTTGGAGTTAAACGCCCAAACTGGCACAAAAGCTGGCGTTTAACTCCAGGAAAAGTCTCTACACATGAAAGCTTCAATGCTCAGCCCAAGCACACACCAAGTGGACCCCGAAAGTGGATTTTTACGTCATTTACTCATTTCTGTATATCATAGGTTACTAGTTCACTATAAATAGGATCTTTTGACATTGTATCTTTACCTCATGACACTTTACACGTTTCATACTGTACCTTCTACAACATGAGTCTCTAAACCCCATGATTGGGGGTGAGGAGCTCTGCTGTGTCTTGATGGATTAATGCAATTACTACTGTTTTTCATTCAATCACGCTTGCTTCCATTCTAAGATATCACTTGTTCCTCAACTTGATGAATGTGATGATCCGTGACACTCATCATCATTCTCACCTATGAACGTGTGCCTGACAACCACCTCCGTTCTACCTTAGATTGAGTGGATATCTCTTGGATTCCTTAATCAGAATCTTCGTGGTATAAGCTAGAAATCCATTGGCGGCCATTCTTGAGAATCCGGAAGGTCTAAACCTTGTCTGTGGTATTCTGAGTAGGATTCAGGGATTGAATGACTATGACGAGCTTCAAACTCGCGATTGTGGGGTGTTAGTGACAGACGCAAAAGAATCACTGGATTCTATTCCGACATGATCAAGAACCGACAGATGAATAACCGTGCTATGATAGAGCGCGTTGAACATTTTCACTGAGAGGATGGGAGGTAGCCATTGACAACGGTGAAACCCTACATACAGCTTGCCATGGAAGGAGCCTTGCGTGTATGAAGAAGAAGACAGTAGGAAAGTAGAGATTCAGAAGATAGAGCATCTCCAGAACCTCAACCTGTTCTCCATTACTGCAAAACAAGTATTTATTTCATGTTCTTCTACTTTTCACAATTAAACCTGAGAATTCTTGATATCCTGACTAAGAGTTACAAGATAACCATAGCTTGCTTCAAGCCGACAATCTCCGTGGGATCGACCCTTACTCACGTAAGGTATTACTTGGACGACCCAGTGCACTTGCTGGTTAGTTGTGCGGGATTGCAAAAGTGTGATTGCAATTTCGTGCACCAAGCTCCTAACAAGGGTGAACTCTTGTTTATATATACTAATATGAAAATTAAGGATTACGAAAATAGGGTAGAATAGTCTTTTAGTGCGAAAATTAACTTTTGGGACCCACTAGGTGAGTGTTTGGGTTGAGTTAGGGGTGACTCCACGTGATAGTACCTTTCTTGGGCATTGAACACCAACTTTGGACTCCTTTTTGGGTGTTGGGCGCCAGCTGCTCCCTTTTGGGCGTTCAACGCCAGGAAGGGGGTGAAGAACTGGCGTTGAATGCCAGTTTTGAACCTTCATTTCTCGAGCAAAGTATGAACTATTATATATTTCTGGAAAGCCCTGGATGTTAGCTTTTCAATGCCGTTGAAAGGCACCATTTGGACTTCTATAGCCCCAGAAATGCTCCTTCGAGTGCATGGAGGTCAGAATCCGACAACATCTACAGTCCTTTCTCTGTTCTGACTCAGTCTTTTCCAAAGCTCCTCAATTTCAGCCAAAATTTACCTGAAATCATCATAAACACAACAACTCAAAGTAGAATCCAAAAATGTGAATTTTTCACTAAAACCTATGAAAACATAATGAAACTTAATCAAAACATAACAAAAACTATATGAAAATGATGCCAAAAAGGGTATAAAATATCTGTTCATCAAGGAAGAAAAGGCAACCCTTAAGGCCAAGCTCTAGAAAGCTCAAGAGGTAGAGAGACAATCTCTTGCTTATTGTGCTATGGCCGAGGGGTTGTTACAGAAGGCTAAACAAAGTTATGCAAGGATTTCTGGGGACAACCAAAATTTAAACGAGCAAATAGAGCGACTCAGGGTGGCTTATACGGATCTGAGTTCTTTCAGTCAGCCCGAGGTTATTCCCTCCGAAGGGATTCCTCCGACCCCTCCGACTTCTGCTGCTAATCCGACTTCCTCTTCGGTAATGATTAGAATCTTTTTATTGGCACTGTTTAATATTTTTATTAAGGCCCGGCTTGTGGGACCTTTTTTATGAACACTTTTATGTATATTTTGAATATTTTTGGTTTGTTTATTTATGAATCTAATCCTTTTGAAAGGATCTTTAACAACTGCTACTTTGAATTTTGTTCCTTTATTATAGGATCTTTTAACTATTCTTTTGCTTGTAGGTATTTTAAAAAGATCTTTCAACTACTGTCGAGCCATTTTGGTGACTGTTGATGAGGCTTTTCATGAAGTCTTTTAGCATTTTATCCTTTATTCTTAGGATTCTAACAAGCTTATTTTTGTGAAATAAACTGATATGTCTGCTACTTAAACTGTTTGTAAAGCTTTGACGCCAGCCTTCATTAAGTGTCCTAGACCTTTAGGACTTGAAGGAATGCGTTCTTCCATTACTTAGTACGAACGTTCATCTTGCTTTGTTATTGAATCGTTTTCATAACTTAGGTTATTTTTGCGATGCATTTTGTTTTGTTCGGACGTCTCTGACTTACAAGTCGTTTAGTTCCAAATTGCATATGACCGTCTTGTATAACCTCTTTACACCGACTTGTACCTCGTCGCTTTATCTTGCCAACCTTAGAGGTCGAGCAACAGATTTTTGCGCTTTTTCGAGCTTAAGTCAGTGCATATCATAAAGAATAGCAATCGAAAACATATATCGTAAAAGATATTGTTATTGATGGAATGTAACTTACAAATATGCTTTGCTACTAAGGGATTAATTTTCTCGCCCTTAATCCTCGCTTTGACGCCTCATTAAAACCCCTTCAGGAAAACCCTTTTTGGGGAAAAAAACCTTGAAGTCGGAAAAAAGAGTATATCAGGGAGCAAGGTTCGCTTCTAGCTATAATATCTTTTGAAATTGCATGCGTGCCATGACCTGGGGAGCTCAGCTTCGAGTTAGATCGGACACTTTATAATAGCTCTTTCCTAAGACATCAGAGATCTTATAAGGTCACTTCCAGTTAGCAGCGAGTTTTCCTTCGCCCGACTTGTTCACCCCGATATCATTCCTTATCAGGACCAGGTCGCCTGTGGCGAAGCTTCTTCGTATGACCTTTTTGTTGTATCTGGCCGATATTCTTTGCTTTAGCGCTGCTTCTCTTATTTGGGCTTACTCTCGGACTTCTGGGAAGAGCTCGAGTTCTTCTTTTTGGGCTTGAATTTTTTCGACTTCATCATAAAATCTCACCCTTGGGCTTTTCTCATCGATCTCTACTGAAATCGTGGCTTCTATTCCATATGCAAGTCGGAAGGGTGTTTCTCCAGTCTTGGAGTGATGTGTTGTTCTATAATCCCATAACACTTGTGGGAGTTCTTCTACCCAAGCCCCTTTTCCTTCTTGTAACCTTTTCTTTAGTCTAGTTAGTATGACTTTATTGGCTGCTTCTGCTTGCCCATTAGCTTGGGGATGTTCCACTGGTGTGAATTGATGTTTTATCTTCATACTGGATACCAAGTTCCTGAATGTGGAGTCTGTAAATTGAGTACCATTATCTGTAGTGATGGAGTGTGGAACTCCGAACCGAGTAATTATATTTCTGTACAGAAATTTTTGACTTCTTTGTGCTGTGATAATAGGCAATTGCTCTGCCTCTATCCACTTAGTGAAGTAGTCTACTCCCACGATGAGGTATTTGACCTTTCCAGCCGCTTGGAAAAAAGGCCGAAGTAGGTCTAATCCCTATTTTGCAAAAGTCCATGAAGAGGTTATACTAATGAGCTCTTCAGGGGCAGTGACATGGAAATTGGCATGCATCTGGCATGGTTGACACTTTTTAACAAAGTCGGTGGCATCCTTTTGTAAGGTCGGTGACGTCGAGATTTTTGCCAGTATAGAATTTCATAAAAACCGTCGCGTTGTAGATATAGTCTCTAAACCGACAGAAATCCCTTCGTACAAACGTTTTGGTTGTCACAAGTAACAAACCCCTTAAAAATTGTTAACCGAGTATTTAAACCTCGGGTCGTCTTCTCAAGGAATTGCAGGGAGGTATGTTCTTATTATTGGTTATGGAGTTGTAAATTTGGGGTTTTGAGAATGAGGAACAAGTATGGCAAATAATTTAAATGACAATTAAAATAAATAAATACTGTAAAATAAATCCTTTGGCAAGGTACGAGAATTTGGAAATCCAGACTTAGTTATTTTTATCAATAATAATGAAAGATGAATCTTAATTCCACTTAGTCAACATTTGCTAAAGCAAAGGAAAGTCAAGGGACTAATTAATTGACCTTCGAATCCTATTTATTTCCTAAGAAAAGGTTGGGATTATTGAAGTTCAGTTCGATTAGCAAAGATAACAATTATCAATTATGTTGAGCTAAGATAACTCCTGAGTTACTGATTTCTTAACCAAGACCAAAAGGAAGGAAATTAAATCTACTGGAATAACAATATCTTCATATTAGGGATAATAAAAAGGGACAATCATAAACTGAAATACCTCAAATTATATTAAATAAAAATGTCAATTCTAACATGGACAATATCAACAGCCAATTGAGCAACATCAATCAAACACAATAAAAGCTTCAGAGTAAACAAAAATAGAAGAGAAATTAAATAGTAAAAGGAATATTGAACCTGGGATTGAGAGTCACTCTTAAAAACCAAGAGAAGTCCTAAATCCTAGTTTCTAAAAATCCTAATTTCTAATCCTAATCCTAATCCTAAGAGAGAGGAGAGAACCTCTCTCTCTGAAAACTACATCTAAAACATGAAAAGTGAATTATGAGTGCCTCCTTATGAATGGATGCATTCCCCCATTTTATAACCCCTAATATGTGTTCTCTGGGCCGAAAACTGGGTCAGAAATAGCCCAGGAATCACTTCCAGTGCTTTCTGGTCCGTACAGGTCGCGGAAAAGTGACGCGGCCGCATGGCTCATGCGGCCGCGCGGGTTGCATTCCTGCCAGGTGACGCGTCCGCGTGACCCTCGCGTTCGCATCGCCTGGCGTCGGGGCAGCTATGGCAAATTATATATCAAATCGAAGCCCCGGACATTAGCTTTCCAACGCAACTGGAATCGCGTCGTTTGGACCTCTGTAGCTAAAGTTATCGCTATTTGAGTGCGAAGAGGTCAGGCTGGACAGCTTAGCAGTTTCTCCAACTTCTTGTATTCCTTCCACTTTTGCATGCTTCCTTTCCATCCTCTGAGCCATTCCTGCCTTGTAATCTCTGAAAACACTTAACACACATATCAAGGCATCTAATGGTATACAAGGAGAATTAATATTAATAAAATTAAGGTCAAAGAAGCATGTTTTCAATCAAAGCACATAATTAGGAAGGAAAATGTAAAACATGCAAATAGTATGAATAAGTAGGTAAAGAGTAGATAAAAACCACTCAATTGAGCACAAGATAAACCATGAAATATGGGTTTATCAGTCGGCCTGAAGAATCCAACTCGGATCACCTTCTTAGCTAAAGACCGTGCTCCAAGGTGGTTTCCACATATGCCATTATGTACTTATTCAAGGACTTCTCTGACTCTAGGGGTTGGAACACACTTTAACAAAGGTGTGGAGATTCCTCTTCTATAAAGGACGTTTTGTACCAAAGTGTAATTTTGTGCTTCCCTCCGAACTCTCTTGGCTTCTTTTTGTTCCTCGGGAAGGATGTCGAATTTCAAATATTCGATTAAGGGAGTCATCCACCTGAGGTTTAGGCCGAAAATAGGTAAAACATCTAATTTGTGGTCTGACTTTTTGATTGAGAGCTCCTTAAGAGTTTCTTGTATTAGACTTCTATTATTTTCTCCAGGCTTTGTACTTGCTAATTTAGAGAGGGCATCTGCTTTGCTGTTGAGTTCCCTAGATATGTTTTGAACCTAGGTATCATGAAATTTTTGAAGATGCTCAAGTGTTTTCTCCAGGTATCTCTTCATATTAGGATCCTTTGCCTGGTATTCCCCATTGATTTGGGAAGTTATTATCTGAGAATCACTGAAGACTGCCATTTTAGTTGCACTGACTTCTTTGGCAAGTTTTAGGCCTTAAATCAAAGCTTCATATTTGGCCTGGTTGTTGGAGGCAGGGAATTCAAATTTTAGGGAGACCTCTATTTGGGTTCCCTCTTTGCTTGCTGATGAGCGGAAATTTTATACGCTGTTTGACATCCTTTTTATATAAATTTTAGCATGTTTTGTTTAATTTTATTATATTTTTATAGGTTTTAATGAAAAATTCACATTTTTGGATTCTACTTTGAGTTTGTGTGTTTTTGTGCAATTTCAGGTATTTTATGGCTGAAATTGAGGATCTGGAGCAAAATGCGGATTCAGAGGCAAAAAAGCACTGTAGATGCTGTCAAGATCTGATCTCCGTGCACTCGAAAGAGCTTTTTGGAGCTACAAATATCCAAATGGAGCGTTCTCAATGGCTATGGAAAGCTAACATCTAGGACTTTCCAGAAATATATAATGGTTTATACTTTGCTTCAGAATTGAAGGCCCAAAATTGGCGTTCAACGCCAGCCACTAACCTTATTCTGGCGTCCAACACCCACAAGGAGGTGACCAGCGTCCAACACCCAAAAGGGGGGCCCTAGCCAGCATTCAACGCCCCTAGGGAGTTCCAGCATGTGGCTTACTCTTTTGCTCAGCACAAACACTCACCAATTGGTCTCCGGAAGTGGATTTTCGCACTACAAGCCTAAGCCTATCATATTTCTATAATTCTTAGTTATTAGATTAGTATATGTAGACAAGAGTTCACCCATGTTATTAACTTTTAATCATCTTTTCCCATTTGAACCTTTCATTGTATATTTTTATCAGTATGAGTCACCAAACCTCCTAGGTTAAGGTTAGGAGCTCTACTAAGTATTAGGGATTAATAAAAGTACTTCTGTTCTATTTCAATTCATGTTTGATTCTCTCCTAAGATGTATTTTTGTTCTTCAACCATATGAATGAGTTGAACCGTCAAAATTTATCTCTATTCTACATGGGATTCAGTGAGCGTCTTTCATCGGATATTACTGAACCACTAGCTTGAGGATACATCTCTTAGACGGCTGATAAACCACTATTTTATGGTTTATCTTATGCTCAATTGAGTGGTTTTTATCAACTCTTTACCCACTTATTCATACTATTTGCATGAGTTTACGTTTTACTTCCGGATTTTGTGCTATGATTGAAAACATGCTTCTTTGGTCTTATATTTGTTAATATTAATCCTCTTTTATTACCATTAGATGCCGTGATATGTGTGTTAAGTGATTTCAGGGATTACAGGGCATGAATGGCTCAGAGGATGGAAAGGAAGCATGCAAAAGTGGAAGGAATACAAGAAGTTGAAGAAATTGCTAAGCTGTCCAGCCTGATCTCTTCGCACTCAAACGACCATAACTTGAGCTACAGAGGTCCAAATGAGATGGTTCTAGTTGCGTTGGAAAGCTAACATCCGGGGTTTGCAACGATATATAATTTGTCATAGCTGCCCCGACGCCAGGTGACGCAAACGCGTGGATCACGCGGCCGCGTGGCCTGGCAGGAACACAACCCACGCTAACGCGTCACTCTTCCGCGACTTGTACGGACCAGAAAGCGCTGGGAGTGATTTCTGGGCTGTTTTTGACCCAGTTTTCAGCCTAGAACACACAGATTAGAGGCTATAAAGTGGGGGAATGCATCCATTCATAATCATGCTTTCATAATTCATAATTTTAGTATTAGATGTAGTTTTTAGTGAGAGAGGTTCTCTCCTCTCTCTTAGGATTAGGATTAGGATTTTTATTAGGATTATGAATATTTCTTCTGCATCTCAGGTTCAATGTTCTTTGTATTTATTTATTTTCAATGTTCCATATTTGGATTGATTTTCTTAATTAATGTTATTTGAGGTATTTCAGTTTATGATTGTTTTATTTATGAATGCTTTTAATTTAATTTAGATAGTTTCCCTTTTGGCTTTGGTTAAATAATTGGTGACTCTTGAGTTATCAAACTCATTGTTGATTGAAAATTGGAATTCTTCAAGAATTAATTCGAGATCCAATAACTCTAACTTTTCCCAAGGAAAGACTGGACTTAAGGATTCGAATTAATTCGTCCACTTAACTTACCTTCATAGTTAGAGGTTAACAAAGTGGGAGAAAAACCCAATTCTCATCACAATTGATAAGGATAACCAGGATAGGACTTCCAATTCTTCATACCTTGCCAAAAGATTTTATGATTATTAATTTATTTTCCTTTATATCTGTGCCCATTGCCCAGATTCCAAAACCCCCAATTTACAAAACTCATAACCAACAATAAGAACATACCTCCCTGCAATTCCTTGAGAAGACGACCCGAGGTTTAAATACTCGGTTATCAATTTATTTAGGGGTTTGTTACTTGTGACAACCAAAACGTTTGTACGAAGGGATTTTTGTTAGTTTAGAAGCTATATCTACAACGCGAATATTTTTATAAATTATTTACTAGCAAAAATCCTAACGTTAAAATGGCGCCGTTGCCGGGGAATTGCAAACGTGTGCCTTATTATTGGTTATTGTAAATAATTAAAAAAAATGTTTCATATTTTTATTTTAAAATTTTTATCTTATCTTATCTTATTTTTCAAAATTCAATTTTTTTTTTAAATCATCTCTTTTTCAAAAATATTTTCTTTTTGTTAATTTTTGTTTTATTTTTCTCTCACTACTATGAACTCTCACCCCTTTGGCTATGAGTCTGGTTACAACTATGTTGCAGGAAGAGGAGATTATAATGAGAACCAGCATCAAGGTTGGAACAATCAAAGATGGGAGGAGCCACAAGGATTTAATCAACCCTCATGGCAACAACCACCTCCAATGGACTATCAACAACCGTTCTGTGATGCATATCAAGGCAATGGTTATGGTGAGCATTCTTCTGATTATCAACAACCACCACCATACGCCTATAAGCCCCTTCAACATAGCTTTGGACCACCATACTCACGAGCCCCTTACTACCAAACACCCTCATACGATCATGACCCGTACCTACCATACCAACCACCTTATGAGCCAAATGAACCATACACAGAACCACCACCTCAATATACACCATCTCCTATTCGTTATCAAGATGAACCACCTTCCTACCATGAACCCTTTCTCCTAACAAATGAACCCTCCTATCCACCCCAAACCTCCATGGAGAAAGCATTTACCGATCTAAACTCTACTATACAAGCTCTCGCCGCCCGAATCGGACCACCAAATACCTTCAACAATCAACCCTCAAGCTCTAGTGCACTTCCTTTTCAACCACATAATGATCCACTCATCCCATCACCACCATCCATGGAAGAGCACCCACATCCATCAATCCAAGAGCAAGATGATCCCAATTATGCTATTGATATGGAACAAAAGAGAGAGGATCGTCTTCACAAATCGATAGTTCATAAAGAGCTAGAGGAGGTACTAAAGGTGAAGGTAGAAGAGACCCTTAAAGGTGAAGGAGTAATTGAAGGGAGTTGTTATGGAAAGGTAATCATCAAGGAGGAACAAGAGTCAAGGGATCATTTCCCGGAAACAGTAGATCAATTTCATGCAACCCTTCATCAATTGGAGCAAGCAATATATCAATTAGCTTCCCGATGTTTGAACACTCAAGGAACCCCCATGGCTTCATGTGGACAATCTAATGAAGAACGTAGCATGAAGGAGACATTAGAAACTCCAGTGGACAGTAAGGAGCATGAATTTGTACTGGAACAAGTGGAGGAAGCCGGAATTATTGAAGAGGAAGAAGTGGTTGAAGACTTAGGAGATGCAGAACAACCATGGGAAATTCAAGTCATAAAGCCTCCTTCCAAGGTATTTGAAATTAATGTTGAGGAGGGTGTACAACCTCCAAGGCATGTCATAATAGAAGACTTGGAAGAGGTTAATCAAGAGATGGAGATTCAAGAAGAAGAGGCACAACCTCCCATGCCCTTGGTAAGCAATAAAGAAGAGATTAAATTGGAAGAAAGCTACCAAGAGGAAGAGGTTGAAATTGAAAAAGCTTGCAAAGAGGTGGAAGATGTCAAAGAAGAGCACAAGGGAGTGGAGCTTGCACGTTCATTAAAAACACCTCCCCTTAGGTTGCCATCATCCTTCACAACATTCAAGTGGGTAAAATTCATATCCCTTAGCTTTCTAATTCCACTTGAATATGGGCTATTGGAGACGGATGGTCAACTTAGAGCTCTTTGTGGCATTAAGAGCAAGAGGAAGATGATCAGTGGCAAGAATTGTCCTGCAAAATTCATTATGGTTGGAAGCTCAAAGTTTAAACGCAAAAGTTGGTATAGAGCTCAGCTGAATGGGTCTAGGAAGCTGTTTGGTTACTTCAGTGAGAATTCTAAGGCTGAACCACCCGGATGGAATCATGATAATCAACTTGAAGACGGGTGTAGAAACAAGATTTGGGACCCCGAAGGCTACTGGAAGTACAAACATTGGTGGGGATTCCTGGATCAGTACAAGCATAAACCACCATAACAGGGAGCTCACCAAATGTCTAACTTAAGGACTTTAACTAAAAGTGCTAGGTGGAAGACAACCCACCATGGTATGATCGTTTCTTTTTCATTTTTATCTAGTTTTATTTGTTTCCGAGTCTTATTTTATCTTATTATATTGAACCTGGAGTTTTGCATAACATTCATATTAGCATTGCATTTTGCATTTTTCATGCATAATAAAAAAAATAATTTGCCACGCGACGCGACCGCATCAGCGACGCATCCGCGTCGCAAGGAGAGGGGAGAAAATAAAAACGAACAGAGAGTCACGCGAGAGCGTGGCTGGAGGCGTGCCAATGGCACAAATCGTCCCACGCAACAGCGTCGCTGACGCGACCGCGTCATATGGGAATAATGGCCTCCCACGCGACCGTGTGCCCTGGATTTCGATGTAAAAGAGTGCACAACCAATTATTGTGATAGAGTGGTGCTGAACTCACAATTCTACCCACGCGGCCGCGTGATCCACGCGACCGCATCACATTCTTCTAAAGCCCACTCACGCGATCGCATGCGGACCGCGTCACATTCTTCTAAAGCCCACTCACGCGATCGCATGCCCCATGCGATCGCATGCCCCATGCGATCGCGTCACTTAAAATTTGGCACTAATAATAATTTGAACAGAGAGTTGTGCGAGCGCGAGGCTGCCCTCGCGCCAGTAGCATGAATTGTGTCACGTGACCACGTGATCGACGCGACCGTGTCGATTAACTTAAAGCGCAAGTCATGCGACCGTGTGCCCCACGCGTCCGCATCGCTTGCGCCGCACAGCTTATCCTAATTTGCCAAATATCTTTTCTTTTCTTCCCCAATCCTAATTTTTCCTCCCTCCTTTCTTACTTACTTCTTCTTCCCTTCTTTCCATTCTCATTCTTCTTATCTCTTATTTTATTTTACTTAATTTATTTACATATTTCATTCATTGCATCTTCATTTTGTGCATAATTTTTATTTTCTTTTCTAAATTCATTATTTTTCCTTTGGTGTTTGATTTTCTTATTTAACTGTGCATCTTCTCTTGAACTATTTTGGGTGCTTAGTGACTTGTGTTATTCTGGTTAGGTAATATTATCAATGCCAATCTTTTTTTTCTTTGTATTACTTTTGCATTGACATGAATTTATATTATCTCTCCTCCTCCACTCTCTTCTCCATTGTTGTACATTTTGTACCACTGGCATGCCATGACTTCTATTGTTTTCTCACTTGCATATTGTAGCTACCATGTAATTGAGACCCTCATTATTTGGCATTAACTCACCCATACTTCATTTATTTTCTTATCTTTACTTCTAGGTATTACTGTTCTTCTTTTTCTCTTCTTCCAGGCTGGCCACCGAAGACGGAAAAAGGGAGAAACTTCTAAAAGGGGAGACAGACAAGTCCATCTGCACAATCCTTGAAGGAAAGCATCAGTTGGAACAACCCGTCCACCTGCACATCTCAGCATGCACCGAGGACGGTGCCATCTTTAAGTGTGGGGAGGTCAATACCGATCTCCATGGGTTAGTCACTCTTCTATCTCAACACCAATGGTTTATTTTTCTTGTTAGTTGTTGCATTTGCTTGTTTGATTGCATATTTATTTGATTTTGTGCATTTAGTTACTACTTGGTTGAAGTAATATTTTCCTTTTCAAGAAATATTTATAGTATTTCACTAATTTAAATTGAAAATTTTTTTAAATTTGTTTGAAGTTGTATTTGGAACATGGTTTTTGAGCCAAAGAACACACAACGTGTGAGACTTTGAGCTTATTTATATGGTTACATTATTTAACCATAAATATTTTATTCCTGTGTGTTCCTTTCTCTATGATTGTAATCTATATTTTGTTCCAATCTATATGTCCATTATTTAGTATATTTACATGCTTGCATATGATTGAGGCCATTGTTTGATTTTAGCTCACTTATCCCAAATGAGCCTACCCTTTAAATCACCCTTGTCAAGCCACTTTGAGCCTTTTAATCCCCATTTGTTCTGTATTTTACCACATCACTAGCCTTAAAACAGAAAAATAATTAAATATCCCAATTGAATCTTTGGTTAGCTTAAGATAGGGATTGTGTAACAATTAAGTGTGGGGAAACTGTGGGAACATGGGTTAATAAGGGAATGTATCATGTTTCTAAATTATTTGAATATTGGGAATTTGGGAACCTACTCATGAAAAACCAAAATAGAAAAATAATGGAGAATCCATGTGCATTGATAAGTTATGTTTGCTTTTATGATTCAAAAAAAAGAGAAAAAAAAGAGAAAAAAAATGTATATATATATATATATAATATAAATAAATAAATAAAAAAGGGGACAAAATTACCCCAATGCTAAGTTAATGAAAATATCAATGGACATGTGACAAAAGTAAAGAAATAAAAAAAAATTTTGGTACATGAGTATGGAATCATACAAAAGTGGGAATTTTGGGTAGCTAGGCATGATTCTAGAGTTATATAGAGTGTATGTATGCTAGGCGAGAGCTTGGTTAGCCAAAGATTCAATTTATATATATACCCTAATCCTTACCTTAGCCCCATTACAACCTTGAAAAGACCTCATGATGTTTGCATTAGTATACTAAATTTTGTTGATTGATTAGATGAAGAACAAGGTTTAGAAAGCATGATTAGAGAAGAGTAGAGTGAATTACCCTATACACTTGAGAGATTAGAGTGCATATACACTACCAGTAAGGGTTCAGTGCTTAATTCTATGTTCCCTGCTTTCATGAGCTATCTTCTTACAAGTTTACTTGTTTTTTATTGTAAGATTTGAATTAGTGAAATCTGATTTATGTTTGTCATGAAGAGTTTATTTACTTTTAACTAAGTAGGTAGAAACATTTTTAATGTAGTTGCATTCATATAGATAGGTTGCATTTCATACATTCTACCATTCCTCTTCACCCCTTTATAGCTTCTCTTGAGCTTAGCATGAGGACATGCTATTATTTAAGTGTGGGGAGGTTGATAAACCACTATTTTATGGTTTATCTTATGCTCAATTGAGTGGTTTTTATCAACTCTTTACCCACTTATTCATACTATTTGCATGAGTTTACGTTTTCCTTCCAGATTTTGTGCTATGATTGAAAACATGCTTCTTTGGTCTTATATTTGTTAATATTAATCCTCTTTTATTACCATTAGATGCCGTGATATATGTGTTAAGTGATTTCAGGGATTACAGGGCATGAATGGCTCAGAGGATGGAAAGGAAGCATGCAAAAGTGGAAGGAATACAAGAAGTTGAAGAAATTGCTAAGCTGTCCAGCCTGACCTCTTTGCACTCAAATGACCATAACTTGAGCTATAAAGGTCCAAATGAGATGGTTATAGTTGCGTTAGAAAGCTAACATCTGGGGCTTCGCAACGATATATAATTTACCATAGCTGCCTCGACGCCAGGTGATGCGAACGCATTGATCACGCGGCCACGTGGCCTGGCAGGAACATAACCCACGCTAACGTGTGGACAACGCCTCCGCGTCACTCTTCCGCGACCTGTACGGACCAGAAAGCACTGGGAGTGATTTTTGGGCTGTTTTTGACCCAGTTTTCAGCCCAGAACACACAGATTAGAGGCTATAAAGTGGGGGAATGCATCCATTCATAATCATGCTTTCATAATTCATAATTTTAGAATTAGATGTAGTTTTTAGTGAGAGAGGTTCTCTCCTCTCTCTTAGGATTAGGATTAGGATTTTTATTAGGATTATGAATATTTCTTCTGCATCTCAGGTTCAATGTTCTTTGTATTTATTTATTTTCAATGTTCCATATTTGGATTGATTTTCTTAATTAATGTTATTTGAGGTATTTCAGTTTATGATTGTTTTATTTATGAATGCTTTTAATTTAATTTAGATAGTTTCCCTTTTGGCTTTGGTTAAATAATTGGTGACTCTTGAGTTATCAAACTCATTGTTGATTGAAAATTGGAATTCTTCAAGAATTAATTCGAGATCCAATAACTCTAACTTTTCCCAAGGAAAGACTGGGACTTGAGGATTCGAATTAATTCGTCCACTTAACTTACCTTCATAGTTAGAGGTTAACAAAGTGGGAGAAAAACCCAATTCTCATCACAATTGATAAGGATAACTAGGATAGGACTTCCAGCTCTTCATACCTTGCCAAGAGATTTTATGATTATTAATTTATTTTCCTTTATGTCTGTGCCCATTGTCCAAATTCCAAAACCCCCAATTTACAAAACTCATAACCAACAATAAGAACATACCTCCCTGCAATTCCTTGAGAAGACGACCCGAGGTTTAAATACTCGGTTATCAATTTATTTAGGGGTTTGTTACTTGTGACAACCAAAACGTTTGTACGAAGGGATTTCTGTTAGTTTAGAAGCTATATCTACAACGCGAATATTTTTATAAATTCTTTACTTGCAAAAATCCTAACGTCAACGGCTAATCCACGACTTCGTTGGGGACTTCTCGAGACATTTGTTCAGCCGAGATATGGGGAGATTAGGGTCTTTGTGGTATAAGCTAGAAACAAAGGCGCAACATTCTCTGATCCGGAAGATTCGACCTTGTCTGTGGCGTTTTGAGTAGGATCACCACGGGGAATGAACTGCAGGAACTTCACCCTTATTCAGACTGCATAAGCACTAAACCTGGTATTCAGCCTAGAGGAAGATTGGTGGCTGCTCAAACCAGCGTTGATCACTGATGAGCGGATAATTTATACGCTTTTTGGCATTGTTTTTAGGTAGTTTTTAGTGAGTTCAAGCTACTTTTAGGGATGTTTTCATTGGTTTTTATGTTAAATTCACATTTCTGGACTTTACTATGAGTTTGTGTGTTTTTCTGTGATTTCAGGTAATTTCTGGCTGAAATTGAGGGATTTGAGCAAAACTCTGAAAAAGGCTGACAAAAAGGACTGTTGATGCTGTTGGAATCTGACCTCCCTGCACTCAAAATGGATTTTCTGGAGCTACAGAACTCCAAATGGCGCGCTCTCAACAGCGATGGAAAGTAGACATCCAGAGCTTTCCAGCAATATATAATAGTCCATACTTTATTCGGAAATTGACGATGTAACTTGGCGTTGAACGCCAAGTACATGCTGCTGTCTGGAGTTAAACGCCAGAAAAATGTCATGATCCGGATTTGAACGCCCAAAACACGTCATAACTCGGAGTTCAACTCCAAGAGAAGCCTCAGCTCGTGGATTGATCAAGCTCAGCCTAAACATACACCAAGTGGGCCCCGGAAGTAGATTTATGCATCAATTACTTACTCATGTAAACCCTAGTAGCTAGTCTAGTATATATAGGACCTCTTACTATTGTATTAGACATCTTTGGTCTCAGTTTTGTTTTATTCTTCATCCTAAGAGGCTATTGATCACGTTTTAGGGGGCTGGCCATTCGGCCATGCCTGAACCTTTTACCTATGTATTTTCAACGGTGGAGTTTCTGCACACCATAGATTAAGGGTGTGGAGCTCTGCTGTACCTCAAGTATTAATGCAATTCTATTTTTTTTATTCAATTCTCTCTTATTCTTATTCCAAGATATTCATTCGCACCCAAGAACATGATGAATGTGATGATTATATGACCCTCATTATCATTCTCACTTATGAACGCACGTGATTGACAACCACTTCCGTTCTACATGCAACAGAGCTTGAATGTGTATCTCTTAGATTCCCCAACAGAATCTTCGTGGTATAAGCTAGATAGATGGCGGCATTTATGAGGATCCGGAAAGTCTCACCTTGTCTGTGGTATTCCGAGTAGGATCCTGGGAATCCGGAAAGTCTAACCTTGTCTGTGGTATTCCGAGTAGGATTCCGGTAATGAATGACTGTGACGTGCTTCAGACTCGCAAGTGCTGGGCGTTAGTGACAAACGCAAAAGAATCAAGGGATTCTATTCCAGTAGGCGCGGGAACCAACCAGTGATTAGCCGTGCTGTGACAGAGCGCGTGAGCGTAGTTTTCACTGCGAGGATGGGATGTAGCCTTCGGCCAGGTGATGCCTCCAGACGATTAGCCATGCGAGTGACAGCCGCAGAGGACCATTTTCCCGAGAGGATTGAAAGTAGCCATCGTCGAACGGTGAACCCCTATACACAGCTTGCCATGGAAAGGAGTAAGAAGGATTGAGTTGAAGCAGTAGGAAAGCAGGCGTCCTTGAGCCATACAGCATCTCCATATGCTTATCTGAAATTCCCACCAATGAATCTGCATAAGTATTCTATCCCTTTTATTATTTCTTCTTTTTATTAATTTTCGAAACCATAAACAAATTTAATCTGCCTAACTGAGATTTACAAGGTGACCATAGCTTGCTTCATACCAACAATCTCTGTGGGATCGACCCTTACTCACGTAAGATTTATTACTTGGACGACCCAGTACACTTGCTGGTTAGTTGAACGGAGTTGTGAATTCAACTGGTGCCATAATAATGATTTCATACAAATACAAAGAACATGGATCACAATTTCGTACACCAAGTTTTTGGCGCCGTTGCCGGGGATTGTTCGAGTATGAACAACTGACGGTTCATCTTGTTGCTCAGATTAGGTAATTTTCTTTTCAAAAATCTTTTTCAAAATTTTTCTTTTCTTTTTCGTTTTTCCAACTTTGTTTTCGAAAAAAATTAATAAAAATCCAAAAAAATCATAAAATCATAAAAATCAAAAAATATTTTGTGTTTCTTGTTTGAGTCTTGAGTCAATTTTTAAGTTTGGTGTTAATTGCATGCTTTAAAAATTTTTCTTGCATTTTTTCGAAAATTCCATGCATTCATAGTGTTCTTCATGATCTTCAAGTTGTTCTTGATAAGTCTTCTTGTTTGATCTTGATGTTTTCTTGTTTTGTGTCTTTTCTTGTTTTTCATGTGCATCTTTGCATTCATGTTTTCCAAGCATTAAAAATTTCTAAGTTTGGTGTCTTGCATGTTTTCTTTGCATCAAAGATTTTTCAAAATTTTGTTCTTGATGTTCATCATGATCTTCAAAGTGTTCTTGGTGTTCATCTTGACATTCATAGCATTCTTGCATGCATTCATTGTTTTGGTCTAAAAATTTCATGCATTGAGTATTTTTGTTGTTTTTCTCTCTCCTCATTAAAAATTCAAAAATCAAAAAAATATCTTTTCCTTATTTCCCTCCAAAATTTCGAAATTTTGGGATTGACTTGGTCAAAAATTTTCAAAATTTGTTGTTTCTTACAAGTCAAGTCAAATTTTCAATTTTAAAAATCTTATCTTTTCAAAATCTTTTTCAAAAATCATATCTTTTTCATTTTTTTATTATTTTCGAAATTTTAAAAATTATTTTTCAAAAATCTTTTTCTTAGCTTTTATATCTACTTTTCGAAAATTAGCTAACAATTAATTTGATTGGTTCAAAAATTTGAAGTTTGTTACTTTCTTGTTAAGAAAGGTTCAATCTTTAAATTCTAGAATCTTATCTTGTAGTTTCTTGTTAGTGAAGTAAGTAATTTAAAATTTTTTAAATTAAATCTTTTTATCTCTTATCTTATCTTTTTCAAAAATCCTATCTTTTTCAAATTTTGATTTCAAATCTTTTTTCAATCAACTAACTAACTTCTTGTTTGTTTCTTATCTTTTTCAAAACCACCTAACTACTTTTCCCTCTCTAATTTTCGAAAATATCTCATCCCTTTTTCAAAAAATTCTTTTTAATTAATTAATTGTTTCAAATTTCAATTACAATTTATCTCTAATTTTCGAAATCACTAACCCCTTTTCAAAAATTATTTTCGAAATTCCCTTCTCTTTTCTTTTTCTATTTAATTATTTAATTACTAACACTTCTCTTCACCTCTCTTCATCCAAAATTCCGAACCTCCTTCTTCATTCTTCTACTCCTTCCTTTTTCTACTGACATAAAGGAATCTCTATACTGTGACATAGAGGATTCCTCTTTCTTTTCTTGTTTTCTTCTCTTTCATATGAGCAAGAACAAGGATAAAGGCACTCTTGTTGAAATTGATCCAGAACCTGAAAGGACTCTGAAGAGAAAATTAAGAGAAGCTAAATTACAACAATCCAGAAGCAACCTTTTAGAAATTTTCGAGCAAGAGAAGGAGATGGCCGCCGAAAATAATAATAATGCAAGGAGAATGCTTGGTGACTTCACAAAGCCAACGTCCAAGTTTGATGGAAGAAGCATCTCCATTCCTGCCATTGGAGCCAATAACTTTGAGCTGAAACCTCAGCTAGTTGCCTTGATGCAACAAAACTGCAAGTTTTATGGACTTCCATCTGAAGATCCTTATCAGTTTTTAACTGAGTTCTTGCAGATCTGTGAGACTGTAAAGACGAATGGAGTTGATCCTGAAGCCTACAGACTCATGCTTTTCCCTTTTGCTGTAAGAGACAAAGCTAGAATATGGTTGGATTCACAACCTAAGGATAGCCTGGACTCCTGGGATAAGCTGGTTACAGCCTTCTTGGATAAATTCTTTCCTCCTCAAAAGCTGAGCAAGCTGAGAGTGGATGTTCAAACCTTCAAACAAAAAGATGGTGAATCCCTCTATGAAGCTTGGGAAAGATACAAGCAGCTGACCAAAAGATGTCCATCTGACATGTTTTCAGAATGGACCATATTAGATATATTCTATTATGGTCTCTCTGAATTTTCGAAAATGTCATTGGACCATTCTGCAGGTGGATCTATTCACCTGAAGAAAACGCCTGAAGAGGCTCAAGAACTCATTGACATGGTTGCAAACAACCAATTCATGTACACTTCTGAGAGGAATTCCGTGAACAATGGGATACCTCAGAAGAAAGGAGTTCTTGAAATTGATACTCTGAATGCCATATTGGCTCAGAATAAAGTGTTGACTCAACAGGTCAACATGATCTCTCAAAATCTGAATGGATTGCAACATGCATCCAACAGCACTAGAGAGGCAGCTTCTGAAGAAGCTTATGATCCTGAGAACCCTGCCATGGCAGAGGTTAATTACATGGGTGAACCTTATGGAAACACCTATAACTCATCATGGAGAAATCATCCAAATTTCTCATGGAAGGATCAACAAAAGCCTCAACAAGGCTTTAACAATGGTGGACGCAATAGGCTGGGTAATGGTAAGCCATATCCATCATCTTCTCAGCAACAGACAGAGAATTCTGAACAAAACACTTCTAATTTAGCCAATGTAGTCTCTGATCTGTCAAAGGCCACTTTCAGCTTCATGAGTGAAACAAGATCTTCCATTAGAAATTTGGAGGCACAAGTGGGCCAGCTGAGTAAGAAAGTCATTGAAACTCCTCCCAGTATTCTCCCAAGTAATACAGAAGAGAATCCAAAAGGAGAGTGCAAAGCCATTGACATAGTCAATATGGCCGAATGCACAAGGGAGGAGGAGGACGAAAATCCTAGTGAGAAAGACCTCCTGGGACGTCCCTCAAGCAAGAAGGAGTTTCCTATTAAGGATCCAAAGGAATCTGAGGCTCATATAGAGACCATAGAGATTCCATTAAATCTCCTCCTGCCATTCATGAGCTCTGAAGACTATTCATCCTCTGAAGAGGATGAAGATGTGACTGGAGAGCAAGTTGCTCAATATTTAGGAGCTATCATGAAGCTGAATGCCAAGTTATTTGGTAATGAGACTTGGGAAAGTGAACCTCCCTTGCTCATTAATGAACTGGATACTTGGATTCAGAAAATTCTACCTCAAAAGAAACAAGATCCTGGCAAGTTCTTAATACCTTGTACCATAGGCACCATGATCTTTGAAAAAGCTCTGTGTGATCTGGGGTCAGGGATAAATCTTATGCCACTCTCTGTAATGGAGAAGTTGGAGATCATTGAGGTACAACCTGCCTTGTTCTCATTACAACTGGCAGACAAGTCATTGAGACAAGCCTATGGGATAGTAGAGGACGTGCTAGTAAAGGTTGAAGGCCTTTACATCCCTGCTGATTTCATAATCTTAGACACTAGGAAGGAAGAGGATGATTGCATCATCCTTGGAAGACCTTTCCTAGCCACAGTAGGAGCTGTGATAGATGTCAACAGAGGTGAGTTAGTCCTTCAATTGAATGGGGACTACCTTGTGTTTAAGGCACATAGCCATCCCTCTGTGACAGAAGAGAGTAAGCATGAAGAGCTTCTCTCAGTTCAGAGTCAAGAAGAACCCACACAGTCAAACTCTAAGTTTGGTGTTGTGAGGCCACAACCAAACTCTAAGTTTGGTGTTAAGATCCCATATCCAAACTCTAAGTTTGGTGTGGACAACTATACAACATTGACCTGATCACCTTGTGGCTCCATGAGAGCCACTGTCAAGCTATTGACATTAAAGAAGCGCTTGTTGGGAGGCAACCCAATTTTATTTATCTAATTACTATTTTATACTATTTTATTGTTATTTCGTGTTTTATTAGGTACATGATCATGAGGAGTCACGAAAAAATCATAAAAATTAAAAACAGAATAAAAAACAGCAGAAGAAAAAAAATTTCACCCTGGAGGACGCACGGGCTGGCGTTCAACGCCAGTAAGATGCATCTGGCTGGCGTTCAACGCCAGAACAGAGCACCATTCTGGCACTGAACGCCAGAAACAAGCAACATTCTGGCGCTGAACGCCAGGAATGTGCCCAGAAAGGAAAAACTGGCGCTGAACGCCAGTAACAAGCATGAAACTGGCGTTCAACGCCAGAAACATGCTTTACATGGGCGTTGAACGCCCAGAATGTGCACCAATGGGCGTTTAAACGCCAGAATGATGCACGAAGGCATTTTACATGCCTATTTGGTGCAGGGATGGAATTCCTTGACACCTCAGGATCTGTGGACCCCACAGGATCACCTCAGGATCTGTGGGCCCCACAGGATCCCCACCTAACATATTCCCACCTTACCTTTTAATCCTAATCACACTCTCCTAATCCAAAATCACTCTTCCCCATGTCACACTTCCCAACACCTTTCACCAATCACCTCAATTCCTCTTCCCAATTACCCCATTCACCACTCACATCCACCCACTCTTCCCCATAAACCCCACCTACCTTCAAAAATTCAAACCAATTTCCCTCCCATTCCCACCCAAATGGCCGAACAAATCTCCCCCCCTTTCCCTATAAATACCCTTCCATTCTACTTCATTTTCACACAACACAACCCCTCCTTCTTCACCTAAGCCGAACCTACTTCTCTCCCTCTCTACCATATTTTCTTCTTCTTCTTCTTCTCTTCTTTCTTTTATTGCTCGAGGGCGAGCAATATTTTAAGTTTGGTGTGGTAAAAGCATAAGCTTTTTTTTGTTTTTCCATTACCAATGGCGCCTAAGGCCGGAGTATCCTCTAGAAGAGGAAAAGGGAAGACAAAAGCTTCCACCTCCGAGTCATGGGAGATGGAAAGATTCATCTCCAAGAGCCATCAAGACCACTTCTATGATGTTGTGGCAAAGAAGAAGGTGATCCCTGAGGTCCCTTTCAAGCTCAAGAAAAATGAGTATCCGGAGATCCGACATGAAGTCCGAAGAAGAGGTTGGGAAGTCTTAACCAACCCCATGCAACAAGTCGGAATCTTAATGGTTCAAGAGTTCTATGCCAATGCATGGATCACTAGGAACCATGATCAAGGTATGAACCCGAGTCCAAAGAATTATCTCACAATGGTTCGGGGGAAATACTTGGATTTCAGTCCGGAAAATGTGAGGTTGGCGTTTCACTTGCCCATGATGCAAGGAGATGAACGCCCCTACACTAGAAGGGTCAACTTTGATCAAAGGTTGGACCAAGTCCTTATGGACATTTGTGTGGAAGGAGCTCAATGGAAGAGAGACTCCAAAGGCAAGCCAGTCCAACTAAGAAGACTGGACCTCAAGCCTATAGCTAGAGGATGGTTGGAGTTCATTCAACGCTCCATCATTCCTACTAGCAACCGATCTGAAGTTACTGTGGATCGGGCCATCATGATTCATGGCATCATGATTGGAGAGGAAGTAGAAGTTCATGAGGTCATCTCCAATGAAATCTACAAAATAGCCGACAAGCCCTCACCTATGGCACGGCTAGCTTTTCCTCACCTTATTTGCCATCTATGTTACTCAGCTGGAGTTATCATAGAAGGAGACATCTCTATTGAAGAGGATAAGCCCATCACCAAGAAGAGGATGGAGCAAGTAAGGGAAGCCCCTCACGGTTCTCAAGAAGTGCATGAGGAAGCTCATCATCAAGAAATCCCTGAGATGCCTCAAGGGATGCACTTTCCTCCAAACAACTATTGGGAGCAACTCAACACTTCCTTAGAAAGTTTGAGCCACAATGTGGAACAATTAAGGGTGGAACATCATGAGCACTCCATCATTCTTCAAGAAATAAGAGAAGATCAAAGAGCAATGAGGGAGGAGCAACAAAGGAAAGGAAGGGACATAGAAGAGCTAAAGAACATCATTGGTCCTTCAAGAAGAAGACGCCACTAGAGGTGGATTCATTCCTTGTTCTTTATTTCTTTCTGTTTTCGGTTTTTAGTATTGTGTTTATCTATGTTTTGTGTCTTTATTTCATGATCATTAGTGGTGGACGAAATTGTGATTCAATTGTTATTCCATTTTGCAAAATTCATTGCTTTTCATTCCCTGGTAATGGCGCCAAAAACATGATGCCAATACCATGGTTCACAACTCCGTTCAACTTAACCAGCAAGTGTACTGGGTCATCCAAGTAATACCTTACGCGAGTAAGGGTCGATCCCACAGAGATTGTTGGTATGAAGCAAGCTATGGTCACCTTGTAAATCTCAGTTAGGCAGATTAAAATTATGGAATTTAGAAAATCAAATATAATTAATAAAAAGGGATAGAAATACTTATGTAAATTAATAGTGGGAATTTCAGATAGGCGCATGGAGATGCTTGTGCTCCTCTTGAATCTCTACTTTCTCATTGCTTTCATCCAATCCTTCTTACTCCTTTCCATGGCAAGCTGTTTGTAGGGCATCACCATCATCAATGGTTACTTTCAATCCTCTCGGGAAAATGGTCCTATGCGCTGTCACTGCACGGCTAATCATCTGGAGGCATCACCCTTGGTTGATAGCTACATCCCATCCTCTCAGTGAAAATGGTCCAAATGCTCTGTCACAGCACGGCTAATCATCTGTCGGTTCTCAATCAGGTTGGAATAGAATCCATTGATTCTTTTGCATTTCTCACTAACGCCCAGCCTTCAGGAGTTTGAAGCTCGTCACAGTCATTCAATACCGGAATCCTACTCGGAATACCACAGACAAGGTTAGACTTTCCGGATCCCCATGAATGCCGCCATCCATCTAGCTTATACCACGAAGATTCTGTTGGGGAATCTAAGAGATATGCGCCCGGCCTAAAGTAGAACGGAAGTGGTTGTCAATCACGCGCGTTCATAGGTGAGAATGATGATGAGTGTCACGAATCATCACATTCATCAAAGTGAAGTGCAACGTATATCTTGGAATAAGAATGAAGATGATTTGGATGGAAAACAATAGTAATTGCATTAAAACTTGAGGTACAGCAGAGCTCCACACCCTTAATCTATGGTGTGCAGAAACTCCACTGTTGAAAATACATAAGTGAAAGGTTCAGGCATGGCCGAAAGGCCAGCCCCCAAAACGTGATCACAGGATTCAAAATACAATCCAGGATGAGATTATGATAGTAAAAAGTTCTATTTATAATAAACTAGCTCCTAGGGTTTACATGAGTAAGTAATTGATGCATAAATCCACTTCCGGGGCCCACTTGGTGTATGTTTGGGCTGAGTTTGATCTATCCACGAGCTGAGGCTTTTATTGGAGTTGAACTCCAAGTTATGACGTGTTTTGGGCGTTCAACTCCGGATCATGACGTGTTTCTGGCGTTTAACTCTAGACAGCAGCATGTTCTTGGCGTTCAACGCCAAGTTACGTCATCAATTTCCAAATAAAGTATGGACTATTATATATTGCTGGAAAGCTCTGGATGTCTACCTTCCAACGCCGTTGAGAGCGCGCCATTTGGAGTTCTGTAGCTCCAGAAAATCCATTTTGAGTACAGGGAGGTCAGATTCCAACAGCATCAGCAGTCCTTTTGTCAGCCTTTTTCAGAGTTTTGCTCAAGTCCCTCAATTTCAGCCAGAATTTACCTGAAATCATAGAAAAACACACAAACTCATAGTAAAGTCCAGAAATATGAATTTAACATAAAAACTAATGAAAACATCCCTAAAAGTAGCTTGAACTTACTAAAAACTACCTAAAAACAATGCCAAAAAGCGTATAAATTATCCGCTCATCAATTAGTATGTAACCATGCCTTAAAGCTATGAATAAAATCCATTAATCCTTCACCTCTCTTAAATGAAAAATGTTTTAATTCAAAAGAACAAGAAGTACATAAATTTCGAAAATAGCTCTTGAATTTAGTTTAATTATATTGATGTGGTGACAATACTTTTTGTTTTCTGAATGAATGCTTGAACAGTGCATATGTCTTTTGATCTTGTTGTTTATGAATGTTAAAATTATTGGCTCTTGAAAGAATGATGAACAAAGAGGAATATTATTGATGATCTGAAAAATCATGAATTTGATTCTTGAAGCAAGAAAAAGCAGTGAATGGCAAAAAAAAAAAGAGAAGGAGTAGTAGAAAAAGCCAATAGCCCTTAAAACCAAAAGGCAAGGGTAAAAAGGATCCAAGGCTTTGAGCATCAATGGATAGGAGGTCCCAAGGAAATTAAATCCAGGCCTAAGCGGCTAAATCAAGCTGTCCCTAACCATGTGCTTGTGTCATGAAGGTCCAAGTGAAAAGCTTGAGACTGAGTGGTTAAAGTCGTGATCCAAAGCAAAAGAGTGTGCTTAAGAGCTCTGGACACCACTAACTGGGGACTCTAGCAAAGCTGAGTCACAATCTGAAAAGGTTCACCCAGTTATGTGTCTGTGGCATTTATGTATCCGGTGGTAATACTGGAAAACAAAGTGCTTAGGGCCACAGCCAAGACTCATAAGTAGCTGTGTTCAAGAATCAACATGCTTAACTAGGAAAGTCAATAACATTATCCGAAATTCTAAGTTCCTAGAGAAGCCAATCATTCAAAACTTCAAAGGAAAAAGTGAGATGCCAAAACTGTTCAAAAGCAAAAAGCTACAAGTCCCGCTCATCTAATTAGAATTAATATTTCATTGATATTTTGAAATTTGTAGTATATTCTCTTCTTTTTATCCTATTTGATTTTCAGTTGCTTGGGGACAAGCAACAATTTAAGTTTGGTGTTGTGATGAGCGGATAATTTATACGCTTTTTGGCATTATTTTTAGGTAGTTTTTAGTGAGTTCAAGCTACTTTTAGGGATGTTTTCATTAGTTTTTATGTTAAATTCACATTTCTGGACTTTACTATGAGTTTGTGTGTTTTTCTGTGATTTCAGGTAATTTCTGGCTGAAATTGAGGGATTTGAGCAAAACTCTAAAAAAGGCTGACAAAAAGGACTGCTGATGCTGTTGGAATCTGACCTCCCTGCACTCAAAATGGATTTTCTGGAGCTACAGAACTCCAAATGGCGTGCTCTCAACGGCGTTGGAAAGTAGACATCCAGAGCTTTCCAGCAATATATAATAGTCCATACTTTATTCGGAAATTGACGACGTAACTTGGCGTTGAACGCCAAGTACATGCTGCTGTCTGGAGTTAAACGCCAGAAAAACGTCATGATCCGGAGTTGAACGCCCAAAACATGTCATAACTCGAAGTTCAACTCCAAGAGAAGCCTCAGCTCGTGGATTGATCAAGCTCAGCCCAAACATACACCAAGTGGGCCCCGGAAGTGGATTTATGCATCAATTACTTACTCATGTAAACCCTAGTAGCTAGTCTAGTATATATAGGACCTCTTACTATTGTATTAGACATCTTTGGTCTCAGTTTTGTTTTATTCTTCATCCTAAGAGGCTATTGATAACGTTTTAGGGGGCTGGCCATTCGGCCATGCCTGAACCTTTTACCTATGTATTTTCAACGGTGGAGTTTCTGCACACCATAGATTAAGGGTGTGGAGCTCTGCTGTACCTCAAGTATTAATGCAATTCTATTTTCTTTTATTCAATTCTCTCTTATTCTTATTCCAAGATATTCATTCACACCCAAGAACATGATGAATGTGATGATTATATGACCCTCATTATCATTCTCACTTATGAACGCGCGTGATTGACAACCACTTCCGTTCTACATGCAACAGAGCTTGAATGTGTATCTCTTAGATTCCCCAATAGAATCTTCGTGGTATAAGCTAGATAGATGGCGGCATTTATGAGGATCCGGAAAGTCTCACCTTGTCTGTGGTATTCCGAGTAGGATCCTGGGAATCCGGAAAGTCTAACCTTGTCTGTGGTATTCCGAGTAGGATTCCGGTAATGAATGACTGTGACGTGCTTCAGACTCGCAAGTGCTGGGCGTTAGTGACAAACGCAAAAGAATCAAGGGATTCTATTCCAGTAGGCGCGGGAACCAACCAGTGATTAGCCGTGCTGTGACAGAGCGCGTGAGCGTAGTTTTCACTGCGAGGATGGGATGTAGCCTTCGGCCAGGTGATGCCTCCAGACGATTAGCCATGCGAGTGACAGCTGCAGAGGACCATTTTCCCGAGAGGATTGAAAGTAGCCATCGTCGAACGGTGAACCCCTATACACAGCTTGCCATGGAAAGGAGTAAGAAGGATTGAGTTGAAGCAGTAGAAAAGCAGGCGTCCTTGAGCCATACAGCATCTCCATATGCTTATCTAAAATTCCCACCAATGAATCTGCATAAGTATTCTATCCCTTTTATTATTTCTTCTTTTTATTAATTTTCGAAACCATAAACAAATTTAATCTGCCTAACTGAGATTTACAAGGTGACCATAGCTTGCTTCATACCAACAATCTCTGTGGGATCGACCCTTACTCACGTAAGGTTTATTACTTGGACGACCCAGTACACTTGCTGGTTAGTTGAACGGAGTTGTGAATTCAACTGGTGCCGATCACAATTTCGTCCACCAATCACATATAACCTGCTATAAAAGAAATCATTCACAGTTGGAGTAGATAGTAAGACAAGAATTGATCCAGATGAACAAAGTATCTCAAAAGCCTTAACCATCTTCTTATCATTGCTTTCACCATCATCGAGTAACATTATCTTTATTTTACTTTTATGCGCTTTAAACAAACAAAAAACTTTTCTATTTGCCTGACTAAGATCTACAAGATAACCACAGCTTGATTCAAGCCAACAATCCTTGTGGGATCAACCCTGACTCACCTCAGGTATTACTTAGACGACCCAGTGCACTTGCTGGTTCAGTTGTGCAAAGTTTAATTTTGCGTACCCATTTTTTGGCACCGTTGACAGGGATTGTTCGAGTTTGGACAAACTAACGGATTATCTTGTTGCTTAGATTAGGTATTGTTTTTAATTTTTTCCAGTCTTTTATTTTCTTTTTTCGAAAAAAATCAAAACTTTTTGAAAAACCTTTTCTTTTCCTTATTAATCTTTAACTTTTGTTTGAGTGTTTTGTTCTTGTTCTTGCTAAAGTTTCGAATTTTCTTGAGTATTTTTTTCCAAAAATCTTTTAAAATAGTGTCTTTTGTTTGAATCTTTAAAAAGTTTGGTGTCCATTGTGTGTTCATCTTTTTCTTTGAATTTTTGAATTTCTTCTTATTTTTCTTCTTGTTTCGATCTTTAAAATTTCAAATTTTAGTCTTCTTTGATCTTAAAGATTTTAAGTTTAGTGTCTTTTTGTTGTTTTTCTCTTTCTTCATAAATTTCAAAAATCAAAAAGTTAAAATATCTTTTCTTATCTTTCCTTAATTTTCAAAAATCTTGCCTATTTGATTTCAAAAATTTTTAATTAGGTGTTTTCTTGTTAGTCAAGTCAAAATTTAAATTTTAAAATCATATCTTTTTAAAACCTTTTCAAATCTTTTCCCTTAAATTTGATTCTCTCTTATCTTATCTTTGTTATAAAATTTAAATTTCAAATATTTTCAAATTAAAAACTACCTTATTGGATTTTGATTTCAAATCTTTTTAATTTAAAACTTATCTTTTTTAACTTCTTTATCTTATCTTTCTCTTTTCAAATTTCAAAAATACCTAACTTATCTTCTCTTTAATTTAAAACCTTTTCTATCTTATCTTCTTTTAAATTTTAATTTTAAAATCTTTTTCAAGTCTTTTTAATTCTTATCTTATCTTGTTTCAATTTCAAGATTCAAAATCAAATCTTTTCTAATCTTCTATCATATCTTCTTCTCAAATCTTCTTTAATTAGTTACTTGTTTTCTCTTTCTTCTCTTTCAAAACTTCCTAACTAATTTCTCTATCTTCTATTTTCAAAATTCTTCCTTCTATTTCTCCCTCTTCTTTTTAAAAAAATCATCAATTAATTTTCAATCATTTTTAATTAGTTAGTTCTTATTTTTTAATTTAATTAATAAATAAAATAAAACAAAAATATTTTAATTACTCTTCTTCATCATGGACCCAAATGGGGATGAACAGTTCAGAAGAATATTGGGGTCCTATACAACCCCCACTAC